>NW_021940863.1:481051-882319 GCF_001715985.3 Manacus vitellinus
GGGGAGAAGTAAGACAAGCCACCTGCTTGAGAAGGAAAGTCTCCCAAAGGCTGTGCTCTGAGGATGGTAGTAGGAAGCAGATCCCACCATGAAACAGTGTGATCCTGGAAGAGGATACCACACCTGGGGAGATACCACACCACAAATTCCAGTTTTAGTGTCTATATTTTACAAGAGCTATCAAATGTCCAATAGATCTTAGAGAAGAAGCAACTTAAATGTTGCATGTGTAACAAGCAATTTAAATGTGCAAAGAGCACAATTGTGAGTCGCAAGAGGATATGAAGCTTAGGTTAAAAAAGCTGGGACTAGGCTTGGAGATTCAGCTTGGAAAGTTAGAAAATAAATATGTATCGGGAAACTGAAAACACCTACTAAAATGAGCACAACTAGGCAGCAGCATGATTAATTTCCGCTTGGAATAACATCTCTTAATTTTATCAAGGAACGGTTTTGGAGAGAAGCCTGTGCTTTAGATTATTGGACTCAGTGTAGTGCAAAGTGACGTGCTGGCCTGCTATATAGAAAAAAGCAAGTTAGTTATATTGTTCCTTTCAGACATTACATTCTATGAATATAAATTCCCTTCCATAAGGGTAGACTGAAAATTTTCATTTTCTGAGGTAATGAAGATACAAATTATGCAAGTTCCATTTCCAGTGATCTTAAATAAAATCCAGTTTAACGTTAGCAGGTCTTTGATTTTTATCAGAGAAGTAATGAATCACCTTGCAGAAATCACTCTTTTTCAGAGAGTACTTCTATTGGGTTTGCATGGCAAGGTTTTGGTAGTGGTGGAAGGGTGCTACAGGGCTGGATCCTGTGAGAATCTGCTAAAAGTTTCTCCCATGTACAGGAGAGCCAGTGTCGGCCAGCTCCAACATGGACTCGCCACTGGCCAAGGCCAAGCCCATCAGCAATGCTGTAGTGCCTCTGGGATAGCATATCTAGGAAAGGGGGAAAATCTGGACAACAGCAGCAGCAGTTGGAGGGAGGAGCGAGAATATTTGAGGGGAGCAGCCCTGCAGACACCTAGGTCAGCGGAGAAGGAGGGGGAGGAGCTGTTGCACGTCCCAGAGCTGAGATGCCTCTGCAGCCCATTGCAGACCATGGTGAGGCAGGCTGTCTCCCTGGAGAGACATGGAGGTCCACAGTGGAACAGAGATCCACTACAGCCTGTGGAAGAACCCATGCTGGAATAGGAGGAGTGCCCAAAGGAGGTGGGGATTCCATGGGAAACCCATGCTGGAGCAGGCTCCTGGAAGGACCTGTGGAGAGGGGAGCCCATTCTGGACCGGGTTTGATGGAGGGCATGTGACCCTGTGGGGGACCCACACTGAAGTAGCCTGTCCCTGAAGGACTGGACCCTCTGGAAGTGACCAGTGCTGGAGCAGTTCACGAATCATTGCAGCCTGTGGGAAGAACCCACCCTGGAGAAGTTAAAATAGGACCCTCCTGTGGGAGGGACCTCATGCTGAAGCAAGGGAAGAGTGTGAGGAGTCCCACCCCTGAGGAGGAAGGATTGGCAGAGACAACATGACTGCAGTCCCCATTGCCTGTCTCCCTATCCTATTGGGCATAGGAAGCAGAGAAATTGGGAGTGAAGATGAGACCAGGAACAAGGAAGGGATGGTAGGAAGGTGTTTTTAAGATTTATTTTTTATTTCTCATTATCCTACTCATATTTCATTGGTAATAAATTAAACTAATTTCCCCAAGTCAAGTCTGTTTTGCCTGTGATGGTAACTGGTGAGTAATCTCTCCCTGTCCTTATCTTGACCCATTAGCCTTTTGTTATATGTTCTCTCTGCTGCCCAGCTGAGGAGGGGAATGATAAAGCAGCTTTGGAGGGTACCTGGTATCCAGCCAGTGTGAACCCACCACAGTACTGTGTGCGCCAAGGAATTAAAAGATGCCTCAAATATCATAAGTCATTTTCCTCATACATCCTGTTTTTATGTAGCAATTTCATGCAATTCTATCTTATGTAAAATGCCTATTTTTTATCCAAGGCATTTACTGTTTAGCAATACAGAAATGTAAAGAGACAGGGTCAGAGCCCCTAGCTCAGGGTCCTCTTCCTGCCCTGATATTGTTCCCATAATATGACCAAATACTACCTTGGAAAGGTCTTTGTCCTATTTCTTCCCACTCCAGTCCTAGGGAGAAACCTTTGTACTGTTTTGTTTCTCTGTTATCTAGAAACCATCTAATTCCTAGTCAATTTGCAACCATTTCTTCTGTGTCAAAATAGTCTTAATTTCTGCCTTCCTTATACTTAATTCCTTGGTGTATCTACAGAGACTAATTAAAAGCCTCTTATCCTTTAAGTGTGGCCTGTAAAAGGGTTAATCCAGTCTCATAAAGTTACCCTTTTGCTGAATAACCTGAATACATCTTCTGGTATATGGGCAGTCAGAAACACAGAAAGCACAGGTGGGTCTTATTAATGTCTAATATACAAATATTCCTCTAAATCTACTGGAAAATACCTCATCCAATTTGTGCTAAGGTGCTGAGATCACATTTTGTTTTCTATTGGCCACATTACAGTCATCCTTGAATTTATGTTCTTCAGATCTTATTATCTGCTGACCTCCATCTGACAAATTCTCACAGCCACTGTGTGATGTGGCATTTGGTATAATTAAGTGCATTCTATTTCTTGTCCCTCTCTTGCTAAGATAAGCTCTTTTCATTTTGTCTTCTACTAATTTCAGTAGCAAATTCTTACATTAAAAATCTAGGTGAAGAGTAAAATTGTTGATGAAGTTTGGGTTGTGGCACTGTAAAAACGTGAAGATCTGTATGACCAGGACTGAACTGTGTCTTGAAGCTATCCAGAGAGACATTTTCACTGCCTTTGCTACCTGCATTGACCTTGTAGCAACTTCTTCATGATAAAACTGAATGTCGTTGTTGGTAAACTTAGTCGTAACAGATTTCCTTCAGGAGAAGGTGCTCTGGCTTCTTTGTTCACCCAGGTCCCTGTCTAACTTATAAATCTTATCTATTCCATAATCCAAGGTTATGAGACGATCCTCTCCCCTACTCTGAAGTGTTAAAATCCTTAATGAAGTTCAAATTAAATCCTTTATTTTATCTAAAGATTGATTATTTTATCAGACATGCTTCATCATATACTACAAAATGCTGGTTTTCTTTAAAAGATTTCTTTAAACCTTGTATACTAGGGAAGCTATTTTAGTTGCCTTGTGGTTGCAAGTTTATTATGCTTAATACTTTGAGGGGGCTTTACAACGTGTAGGAAGCTTTGTTTACCCTGTATGCTATAGTGATGCTTCCCCATTTATTGAGTCATTAAAATTCTGATCTCCCAAAAATTTCCAGGAATATGTACCAGTTCTTTCAAGAATTCTAGAAATGAGATTTTCATTCTCTCTCAGTCTTAGCACACAAAACTTCTCAGCTCTGTTTCCACATCAACTTTCATAATTCCCCTCTTGAGACGTATGTTCCCACAAACCACTTTATTTGTGCCCCAGGTTCAGAATTTTTCCTGTTTAAAAGTCAAGGTAAAATGTTCCCTTAGTTATTCATATATTGTCTTTATATTCATTGTCACTATATAATGGCCTGTCTTCCATTCCACCTTCTTAATTCATATAAATTATGGCCATTTTGCTAATTGCTTTTAATATTCTTAGCATGGTTTAATTCAGGCTAACTTCTACTGAACCATACTTTTCTCCTATGTTTTTTGACCTCCAGGGTAGAATTATTACTATTTGTCATTTCTCTGTATTTTTGCCTACTTTTTGCATGGTAGTTATTCATCCTGTGTTCAACTCATCCCTGAATAGTTTTTCATATTCTTTATGCAGCTTCCAGAAAAATCTTTGTACTTTCTATTTGAAGAATATAAAGTGTGACATTTAAATACTTGAACTTCTCAGTATCTTTATTTCTCAGTCTGTTTTTCCCAATGAAGTAAAATGAATTATAGGTATGATTTTTCATTATTTTATTTAAGGCAAAGAGAGTTGAGTTCATGATCACTGGATTTGTGCTTATTTTTCTATGCCTGACTCTTCTAAAACATACTGTTCAGTTAATTTATTTTTCTTTAAACTTAAAATAGCTTGATTGTATGAGGTTTTTTGTTACTATTGTCACACTGATACTACTAGACTTTTCTATTTTTGCAATATCAATTTCTTAACCTCATGCAGTTCTTGATATTCTTTACATTGTCAGTTATACCCTCAGTTCCATTTGACCACAGATTCTAGACCAGATATCATCTCCTACTCCAAAAGGATAGACCCATGGTGTTACTACTTATTGCTTTAATTTTAAAAAATCATTATCACAATGCTGTTTCATTGACATAACTTTTTATATTTTTGTTGTGTTTTTTTTTTCCTGAATTCCATGTAGTTTTCAGCATTTTGAGTCTAGTCTCATAGACTATTCTGACATGTTTCTTTCAGTCCTGCAGTAGTGTATGCTTATGGGACATGTGTATTTCTAGTAATTCACTTTTATGTTTTAATGTTCCTGCACTGGTATATCATCTGGATAATTTGGCTTTGACATCACACAAATTTTTAAGTGGACTAAGCACTATGTTTCATTGTCTATATAGCTGACTAAAGACACTTTAAAAATGTTTTTCAGAGAAACCTAAATGCATGATGGGGAAAAAGGTCTTGCTTTGCCAAAGCCTTTAGTTGGAGTTATATCAAATTCATCTTTTTATCTCAATATCAAAAGAAGGTGGAAAAATTCTCTGTACTGTATAATATATCTATACTTTATCTAACAGGGTACAGCTTGATGTCTTAGATATAGTCAGGAGTATCTTTTCTAACAAACTGGGAAACATCTCTCTCCTAGTCTTTCAAATCACAGGAGCAAAGTCAGACAGTGATCGGTTAATTATGCTGGTAAATGGTCCCATTTACTCCCTAAAGCTTGTCCTTGGCTACAGAACTCTTGCCTATAGAAGGTATGAATGGACTTGGACTTAAACCTTGGATGAGAAATAAATGTAAAGACTGGTCTTCAACAGGTCTTTCTCTAAATTTCTGTCATCTTTTGTGCCTATTTGTCAGATTTATTTAAACATTACTTTGCGTTTTTTTTTTTGTTTGGGGTTTGGTTTTGCCTTTTTTATCAGAGTAGCTTTTGGATGCTATTGTTCAACACAAACACCAAGAGACAAAGAATGACAGACTGTAATTTAATATTGCTACACTGTGAGAGTTCGGCAGAGTGATTTAATTAAATTCTAGTGGAAAGGTATTTAACCTTTTCTATTAACCAGAAATTTATGCACAAAATGCAAAGACAAAGGCAGTTTGCATCAAACACTGACTTCCTTTAACTGAAGAGCCATGGAGAGATTGATTGCATTTGCTTAAGAGGAAGCAATGCTGCAAATTTCTTAATTCAAGTGGCTTTCATTTAGTTGTCAAGTGGCTCTAGAAAAGGAGCAACTAGTTGAGAATAAATGAGGCTCCTTTGTTTCTACTCCTTCCCAAGGACCCATGTTTATAATTGAAACATGCAGGAGATTCATATATTGAAAGGATCTTGAGCCTTTTGCTTTGGTGTCTAAATATCCAGAGAGAAAAAGAGAGAGAGAAAAACAGAAAGAGAGATTTACAAGCATACCCCTATCCAACACTCCCTTGACCACAGAGGGAGAATATTTCAGCTGTGGGAGGTGGTTATCTTTCTTAGCAGCCCAGCACAAACTTTTCTGTCAGGCACATTTTCTTTCATTGGCCACAGTTACTAAGGAAACCACCTCTTCTGTGTGAGAGCATTGTAGGTGCCTCTTTTGGGGGCCTGAATCTGTGACTGCAGCCAGACACAACCTGCACACTTAAGACTGTACTTCAGCTTACTTAACATCTGACATGACTGTAGGTAGATAGAGTAGTACAGTAAGCTTCTGCACAAGGGAAGTGGCTGAAGGACGAGTTCTTCATCAAGGGAGTGCCAAGAAAACCTCCCTCCTTACCAGCTCTGAAAGAGTGGTCAACAATGCAAGACACAGCCTATGGGACACTGGGAAGAGACTGATTTAAGTCCACTTAGCAAACCTCTGATTCTACAGCTATAAAGTTGTGCAAAAAGCATAAAATGATAATGATAAAAGGTATCAGAACAGTAATTGAACAAAAATCCTCATCCTCATGAAGTTAAATATATGACATGAGGTGAGCTGACAAGTTCAGGAGTATAGCTTAATCTATCTCTTATTTCTTCATTCAAATCACGTCATTGACCTATAAGCTCCAGTGATTCAAAATGAGGGGGGTCAGAGAAGGATTTACCACTTCTAATTAATGTAGCTAGTTAATGCCTATTTTGGTAATGGTGTTTTGTTAAAATCCAAGAAATTCCTCATCCTCTTAATACCTGGTTGGCTAAAATACAATTTATGCTAGCTTCATTTAGCTTCAGATATCTGAAAGGCACAAGATAGAGAAACATGGCACATGCTAAATTTTTAAAAAGATGTGGAAAATTAGGAAAAGTCTTTTGGGATCAATGATCAAAGTAAGTAGATATAGACAGTACTGGGATATACTGCAATTATGGAATGTGAAGAAATCATGGCATACTTAGCTCTTAAGCTAACGTGAGCCTTGTAAATGTTCACACCAGTATTTAAGCAATAGTAAAAATGGGGCTTAGTCCTCAGCAAGTCAAAGCTCTTAATAGTTAGCACACATGCAGTCCCTTTGAGGAACCTGCAACATCTGTTTATATGTATGAGTAAAAATAAATATACATGAAATCACTGTCTCTTACCTTCTTTCTAATTACATGGTAACTCTTGAGGAGAGGGATTAACTCTTTTCTGTTCTTATACAGTGACTACCACAATAGGTCATTGATTTCAGCTGTGGCTTCTGTCTTTCCCACAGTGCATTGGTAGTCTTCATGAAAATGAGTATTTCAGACCGTCTTTTCATCATAATGGGAAAAGAATTTTAATGACTGTAAGGAGATTATATGTTTACATTTGCCTTCTTTCTGTGCTTAAAGTCTGCAATATTTAATACCTCAGCTATCTGTGAAACATATCATATGGCTTACATTTAAGGAGCAGCAGACAGAGCACACTAGTAGACTGTTGAAATGAAATTCCTCTTTGAGTTCTGAATTTCCCTGCCACTTTGAAATGTAAAATCTAGTTGTAATAGTCTCATCCAAGTCAAGAAAGAAGATAGCTGAGTGAGTTGTATAGCCAGATGGTCACCATTTCCTTAGGTCTTCATTCTCTATGGCTAGATTTGCTAATATAAATAATGAAATCAATTTAATTTGAATTTTACTATTTGCAGAAATCGCATCCAGAATTTAGTATATTCTCTTTACAGTTGATACAAGTGATATAATCCCTGCTAGCCTTTCCCTTTTGTGTTTGCTCTCTTGCTTGTTCTGTGGATATATTCTCTATGGATCACTTGGAACTAAATGTACAAAAGTGCAGATGCATTTATGGGCATATGATGGAGGAAGGGAAGGGTGGTGCAGACACAGCCAATCCTCAGCTTTGAGAAACAGATGAGTCGCTGTAAATACTTCTGATGCCTACAATATGTGTTCAGTGTAAACAAGTGGTTCTGTGAGCAGCTAATGAACTGATGAAGCCAGATTTCCTGCAAATTTCTGTCTCTTGATTGACTTTTTAACTGAGACACAGTTTCACATTCTGCTTAAAACATTCTAACTGTGGAGCATGCCAAAGGAGGCAGTCCTGGTTTCTTTACTCACTTTCTACTGTGTGTTACCACTCCATCAGATCTAACAATTATATGGCCTCAATATGAATTTGAAATCTTCATCTGTGTGTGTGTGTGGTATTATTTGATTTGTCTCTAAGATATCTCTAAGATTAGTATCCCTCTGTCAATTTTGAAATTTAGTCAATAACTCTAAGGATTTTAGACAAGAAAGTTGAATATGTCTGCAGGTATATGCACAGGTTGGATGTTTCAGTGGTATGGCTGTGTGTTGCAGTCTGATTTTTAAAGTAGAGTTGAATGTAGAGTTATTATAATAAACATGTCTTTTAAATGACTCTATAGCCTACAACCTGTGACAATTCGTGCCAGAGAAGTACATGTAAAGCTTCAGGAAAGTAATGACATGGTTAATGTGCTACAATTCACATTAAACTTCCTTGATGGAAAGGGAAGTAAGTGGTGTGCTTTCAATGCACTTTGATGAAATGAATATGTAAATGTCACTTGTGGGATATGTCAAGATGTTATTTCACTTGATGCACATGTGCAACAGGATCTTTTGAAAAGAGTTTGTATTTATTGTCATGCCCAGAGTAAAACGCAGTCAAAGATCTTCAGGATCTTTGCACAGGAACAATCAGCACAGGATCAATAGCACAGGAACAATCAGCTACTTTGAGGCTGATAAATGCCCTTTGAATCATGTATGGTATCCACTTAGAAGAAAAGCAGAAAAATGTCTTAACGTTGATGAATTTACTTGAATTATCTGCATGTGGATCAATGAACTATCACACTGGCTTTAGTGACTGCCCTCAGAAATGTATGTGATACATGATGTTGACCTAAGGTAATTTGGGAGACATTGTTTTAAGTGCATTTTCTTTGCATTTGGAGATGAAGCAGAAAGGCTGTCTGGGCTATATGCAAATGTGTATACTGATGTGCTAACATCTGACACTTTGTTAGTTCTGGTCCTTCATCCCTGGTCACTTTCTATGTTCTCACTACATTTGTGTCACACCTATCACTTGCTCTGATGACCACTAGGCTAGCTCAGTGTTGTAGGTGTTCATCTGGAGGGCTGTTGCCTTGCTGCTTCTTTAGCTACTGCTGTGGACGTGCTTGGCCCAACCATTGCTCTGTGCCTCTCCTCTCTCTCCAGTTCCAGAACCCCTCGCAGGTGGCACACCTCTGTGCTGCCGTGTGCTTCAAGTTTTGCTACACAGTACAGACTTTGGGAAGATGAATACAAAGTGATTGCTCAAGGTTGACATTTTCAAGGTCCAACTCGAGGGCCAATTTTTGCCTTGTCAGCTACGAGGCAGCTCGAGCTCTCGTGACTCTATGACTTCATTGATGAACTGATTCAGTGAGTGTCAGGGAGCTGATTGCTGCTTTGCCACTGGAGTGATTCACAGCGTTAGGACAATTGCATTGTCTCTGTTTCAGTATCTGCAAAATGTGTGAAGTTGAACTCAATATTCTTCTTAAAGTCCTTTGATCTGTGCATGGCGTGGACTGTAAAACAGCTGAAAAGAACCACCGTGACAATTACACCAATTTTGATCTACCCTTCAACTTTTCTGGCATAACTAGTGTAGGGAAGCAGGTATACTGGCTGGAATAATAACACAAAGACATTTGCCATCTTACTAATGTAACTGAAATTTAATTTGATGAACTGATATAAGCAGTGGCACAGAAATAGTGTTTTTGATAACATAAATCATACCTACATTAAAAGTATTTGGCAGAGTTATGCCAGATAACCCTTTCTAAACTACATACAGATACAGTCATGATATATGTTTGATACTTTTCACCTTCCACAACCCCCTGATTAAAGTGAATCATTGATGTTCATTACTGTCACAGGTTACTATTTTAGTATCATATTTGAGTCTGTACTTTACTCCCATTTTCTTCTTGGTAAGCAGATATGCCCCCTACATCCCCTTTCACATCCCCCCCTCCCCTACAAGATCAAGCAACAGACTTGTAAGAACTAGAAGGGATTTTAGGAGGGCTGGAGGCTGTGGAGGGGTATTGCCTGCTGGAGTTATCTGCCACCCTTTCCTTTTCGTAACCCTATAAAGGTATACCATGCAGTAAACACTAAGTAACATTTTAATATCAGACTGCTCAGTTTTTCCTTCTTGTGGTAATAATATCAAAGATAGTTCTTTTATATTGTTTTACAGAATAAATTTGCTTTAGCTACTTTGTGAGGAACTTAAGGGTGGCTGATTTGGATAGTCTTGCTAGTTTAGGAAATAAAACCACACATATCTGTGCTGGCTTATTTGCCCTGCTGAGAAAAATGCACTCTAGATCTACCCAGAGGAATATTAAGTGATAACCAGGTTTCCAAACCTTTGCTTATATAAGCAATTATTTTTAAAATTAAAATTCTACAGTATTTAGCTAGGTAAAATTTAAATAAAGGACAATGACTTTCAGTGGCTCTTCCTTTCCCAGTCAAGAGATTTAAAGAATATAATTTTGGTATTTTTTTCTTTATAACACTAATTTTTAATTTTACTTTAAAATTACATTTGTTTGTAGGAGAAATAACTGACAACAACCACAGCTAATGCTATGAGGTGACTGCTTAAAAGGCAAACTAGAAAACAGGGCATTAAAATATGGCTGAGAGTAATGTTTTGCATATCTCCTAGTCCACAAAAAAAAAATCAAACCAAAATCACCCATATGTGTAGAACAACTTTTTAGAAACTGCCATCATACATTATTGCTTATGTACTAATGGCCAAGGATGCCAGGCTAGCATTTAAACCAGAAAACAACAAAGAAACCCCGGTCATTTGTGTAACCTCTCAAAAAGAGCACTCAACCCTCCCCAGTATTTGTGAACCAAATGTCAGATGTAGTGTTAACATAAATATGGTTAAATAAACATTCTATCTTTTAATACACCAAGTTCATGCCCAGTTCTGTCCCAGGTACATGATCTCTACTACAGATATCCATAAAAAATAAACTTTTATGTGTTCATATTGAGAAGCAAGCAGTGGACATTTCTATTTCAGCTGGGTTTTGATGATGGCTGCTCTGACACTACAAGCAAATTGTCTTCTGTTCTTGTTGGTGAAACTTAATCTTTTCCTTCTATGGAGATTCTTAGATCCTTATTTTTGTTTCAATTTTAAGATATTAATTTTTACAGTGACCAATACATCTGTTGTGGCTTAAACCCAGGCAGCACTACTTGTTCCTTTCTGGTGGAATGGGGGAGAAGATAGGAAAAGTGAGAACATTTGTGTGTTAAGATAAAGACAGTGTAACAGGGCAGAAAAGGAAGAAAAAAAATAATCATAATGATAATAAAAGAGCTGGAATATACAAAACAAGTGATGTACAATGCAAATACTTACTGCCTGCTTACTTATATCCAGCCAGTTCCTGAACAGTGGCTGCTGGCCAGCCTTTCCCTCAGTTTATATGCTGAGTATGATGCCATGTAGTATGGAATAACCCTTTGGTCAGTTGGGGTCAGGTGTCCTGGTTCTGCCATCTTGCATGTCCTTGTGCACCCCCAGCCTCCTCGATGGTGGGATGGGATGAGAGAAGCAGAAATGACCTTGATTCTGTGTAAGCACTGCTCAGCAATAATGAAAACATCTCTGAGTTATCAACACTGGTTCCAGCACAAATTCAAAACGTGGCCCTGTACCAGCTACTATGAGGAAAACTAACTCTATTTTAGCCAAAATCAGCACAACATCATTTTACCTGTTGAGTTCTGACAGAGAGGTGCCCTACTTTAGTCTTAGGGGTCCAGATAGGCAGGCTTATGCAGGCTTCGTAAATGAGAAGTCCATATACAAAAAGAAAGAACCTTGGAGTCATCTTACTTCTGTCAGGTGAAAAACAGCTGTCTAACATCACACAGCAGCTTTACATAGTGGTTTGGAACAGGATGTCACCAAGCTGAAATTAATGGGGAGAAGACAGATTGATACTTTGTGTATAAGAAACTCAAAAAGGTAATAATGAGAAAAAAAGAGACAAGTGTACATGTTTTGATGTCTGTAACAAGTATGGATTATAAAATATCAGTTGATATTGCTTTTACAAATAAAATTAGGACTATTTGCTACGTGGTGCATAAAAGTGCATTTGCTGTTCCCATATGTGTTTTTTAATCACTGGATATGGGTTATGGATACTATGCTATTGAGAATTTAGGTGCCAGGAAAATATGGTTTGGAAGGTTACATATACCTAAGGTTAGCACAAGGTACCTGTTCACTGTCTTGAGTAAGTGTCAGTATGTTTTGAGGAAGCCACATCCCACATTTAGTAGTAATCTTCTTCAATATGTGCAAGTCAGGAAACTGCCTGGTGAACTTAGTAATTGCATATATACAGTGCGATTCTTGCTAGCATTTGAAATTCTATTTGTAAGTTGTTACTGACTATTTCAAACATACCTTTAATTTATTGCAATTATCCTGAAAGCACCAAATACAGAAGCCAAACAATGCAAAATGTCCATGCCATGAACTAGAAAGCTGGAGGATTCTTGAGGGCATTATGTTAACTTGGCATTTAAAGAAACATTCTGTACATTGACTAAGGCTGCAAACAAAATACCTAGGAACCTTAAAAGTGGAACCATGTACAGCACAATCAACATACATGATACCTATTTTTCCATTTCAGAATAGTAACAACCAAAAATAATTGTACAGAATCCTAGAGTTCAATCATTTCCAGTTTCATTTTATAACCAAGTTTGCACAGCACTTATGTTCCTCGTTAATTTTGCTATCAAAATTTTCGGACTTTTAAGCACTGAAAGCAGCACAATGGTGTATCAACCACTTCTATAAATAAACAAAAATTCAAGAGCTGAGACAAGATTCATTATGTTCTTTGCTGAGTTTCAAACAGAAGAGACTAGAGACTCTGCAGAAAATTAACAGTATAATAAGGTACACTATACAGAGTATCTCTGCCCCCACACTGTGCTGGTTTTACCATGTGATTAAAAAACTTCTCAAGTAGAATCATTTCAACAATAACAGAGTTCACAGCTGAGTTGATGGTTCAGTTCTCCCTTACAACCTCCGTTATAGATTGTTTCCCTAGAATTTCCTTTAGTGTGAAAATGTCTCTAATTTCTTCATTGTGCCAAGTGGAATATCTTGGAAAGCTTAAAATAAATATATTCCACCATTTTGGAGCCAGACAAGCATTTCCAATGAGCATTGTTCAATATTTGCCATTTTTCAAATTCCTTATTTGCTCTTTGTTCTTGAGCAATCAATGTGATTTTAATTTAGACTTTTATCTTGGGACAAGGCATTGCTGGAGATGAGGAACATCTATTCTGATACATCTGCATAAATAATTAAATGATGTGCATGATCTGCTTGGTTGCTGTCTTAAGTAGTGTATGATACATTGCAAAGCAGTCCAACTGTGACATTTGTGTATGTTGTTTTACTTTTAACATGGTTTAAAAATTGATTAAAAAGCCCTGCCAGACTTTTAATTGAGTGTTGGCACTTGTACATACAAAATCTTTGCTAGTTATCTGGTGCTTAACAGTTGTATCAGAACAAATGCTTAAAGGTAAACTCATATTAAGCTTTGAAAAACAGAAGTAATGATGGTCTATATGTGCCAATGGTAAGAGAATCAAGATTAATTAATAAATTACCATTTGCAGCTACATATGTTCATAGTACCTCAATCTCCAAGTTAGACAATAGAGGTTATTTCTGTATCTATGACAGTGCTCATCCGTCACTGTTGCTGGAGATGCTATATTTCATAGCTAGAGAGCTAAACTATTTCAAGTCTGATGAAAGAGGCTAGAGAACAAACACACAGCATAACCATACTCAGACAAATTATTCTGATCATGAGGAATATTACTTCTGTTACAGATTTCAGGAAGGATGCTGAAATGCCATCAAACAACTTTGGATTTGAACTGACTTTGGCTGGATTCAAATTGATTAAAAACTTAAATGGTATAGTGGCAACAATATCTATTCAGATTTATAAATTTTTTCTAGTTCCTACAGTTTCTTTTAATTAAGAGCAAATTACATTTTTTGATATTGAGGTTAATATATCCAGTGGCTATTTTCTTGGAAAAGCATTAGACCTCACTTCTCTGGTAAAACATAAAAATAGAAATTTTTAGTATAGTTCTTTAATGTATGGTATAGTGAAGTTTGGCTTCTGTCTATACATTTAGGCATATAAACTTCTCAAAGGCAAAAATATTCAGACACTGAAAATCAGATGATTGAGCTTCCTTTTTTATGCTTCAAAATACTGATGCTGAGGAAAGGAAAAATTCATATTTTTTCCACTTAAGTGTTTGTGATTGCCTATCTCAACAATAATGTTAAAATCAGTAAAATCCAATCTGTATATATATTTTTGACATATAATTATATTTACAAGGTATGATTTTTTAAAATATGTAGAATAAAAAATTAATTCTTACTGAGCTTTTTGCAACCATATATATACACAAACAATAATCAAACAAGGTCTTGAGCAGTTCTAGTCATCTATTCTTTTAATTTCCTGTAGCTAACATATGAAATATTAACCCTTGGATACCAGAAAGAAATACGATAGTTGCTTACCACTATTTCTCATCCCACCCTCCTCCTACCTGGTGAGCAACACTTTACATTGGTCAATAGCTTTAAAGGATGCACTTTACATAAAAAAAATCTAAATGATTTAGATTCAGTTTTTTTTAGTGCTTTCAGTCTTGAACAAGCTCTACACAGAATTTTGAAGTACTGAATTAAGATGAGTCCTGAGCATTATCTGTTTTATGTCTGGCTCTCTGAAATAGGAATTATGAGGGCAGAGGCCCCAGTAAAAATGCAAGAAAATTTTTTTAATGAGAATTTGATAAACTCACCGAAGTTCAAAGGAATAAATTCCTAGAAAGATTCAAGATACTTTGACATATGAAGAACCAGACCTATGAAGAACCAGACCTGGAAAAGACGCAGTATTCTTAATTTATTACACCAATGGCAAAATGAGGCATTCAGAAGTCGAAGTTACTAGTTTTAATCCCGCTTATTCTTTAAATTTTTGTATGGTCCTTTTAAGTGGATTCAAAATATGTTGCTTTTTGTTGTGTTTTATTTATTTAATTAAGACTGGTGTGAGTTTTACATTCCTGTATGAAGGCTCTCAAGAAAAGGTGTGATGTATGTGCAGTCCTATGGGCACACAATGAGATCATAGTGATTTAAGAATCACTATATTCAGGAGTGGAGCTTCCATGTGACTGGCCTTGAAGAAAACATTCTGGCAGAAAGAGACAGATGAAACAGTAAAAATGCTGGAAAGAGAGAACCCACACAAGTAATCTATAGGTTTATGCCACATAAAGAAGGGATAAGAATGCCTGCCGGGAAATTATGTTACTGGTTTCAAATGCATAAATGCAAGCAAATCCAGCTTTAGCTAGTCACCACGGTTGAAAGCTGTGGTACAGAGGTAGCTAAGTAAAATTATACCAGAGTAAATCTGCTTTGGATATTTGCCTTTTAGGTTATGTCACTTTAACACCTTATATGTGGCTACAGGAAATTATAACTGATGGGAGAATTTGTTGATCCTCATATAGTGATCATTAATCAAGAATGAAAGAAATGTTTTAAAATTAAGGTTCTAAAATGTATTTCAGTCTATCACAATGCAACATGATCATCAGCATAGTAGACTATTTAGTCTGCAACATTTAACATTCTATACCCAGATGTAATTATCTCTTTAGGACTAATTCTTTTGACCATGAAAATTTCTTGTGTGGATATAAAATACAGGTAAGGCTTATGGTTGCTTCAGTATTCTGGGGTAATCTCCTGCTGAATGTGTGTGAACACTCCAGTCAGTTTATGCTGAAAGAAAGGCACCTAAGAAGGAAACAGTATAGGTGTCAAATATTGAATGCTTCTGAGGCCATTAACTGGAATGTACATGAGTAAATTAAATGCTGGGTAGCTCAGCTTGTGTAAGTGTGTGGGTAGAGATAATTCCATGTCCAGTCTGTCCAGACTGAGCTCACTAGGACCAACTTAATATGAAGTCTTCACTATAGTAAAATGGAAAAGGAGTTCAGACTAACAAGCTTTGTTTGTAACCATTTGCATAAGCATACTATGAAAAATTGTGAGATTTATGTAGAAACAAGGTTTTTTTATAAAATTATTCACTAGTTTTTACATAAACTGGCAATACTGACAGAGTAATTTAATATTACTCAACTTAATATGGAGAATGTTTTTTCCCACTGTAACCCTCTCAGAAAATCTAGAGCTGCAGTTACTCTTAGCTACTTTTTGAGTCACTGTCATCAAATTGACATGAAACATCATTTATTGATGTGTCGTCTAACGAAATGAGGGAAAGGGTTTTGAAATAAAGATTTCTCTTATTTCTGAAAGAGCAAAAATCATTGCATGAATTAAAACCAGAAGTACCAAATCCCTTAGTTTTTGCCATAGGTGAATTTAAATTTACTGTTAAGAATGTTAGATTAAAAAAACCCTCACATGAATTACAGAAGTTCTTTTCTTTCCCATATGAATGAGTAGTAATTCTATATTCATGTCTTAACATGCAAGATCAAAAAGTTCTACTAACATCAATCAGAAGGAAATCAAGCTACCTTCTATAGGATTGAAACAGCATGGATTCCCCTGGTATGTTAGAGAAAATGAGTTCTCCTGTGGTTTCCATCTCCAAGTGGGAGGACCTGTAGGTAAGGGCAAGTATGAAATGTGAAATTGATAACCGATGACAAGAACAAAGCCACTTGGCTTAGTAAAAAGGAAAAACAAAACTCTGAGTGGTCCATTTGTTTAAAAATAGGGGATTGGTATAACTGCGGACACAAACGTGCTCAAAAACGTATTTTCTTTTCTCCCTGACCCTAAACCCCTTGATGTGATGGTGCTGGCTGTCACATTTGGAATGTCTGTTCCATGACTACATTGGCTAGTGAGCTAATATGTTCCCATGCAGTCCAGTGGTGCCAGGACTCATCCCTTTCAGCAGAATTTATTTTACTTTATTGCACCTTTTGAACTTCTGGTGAAACTACCTAGAAATGCAGTTGTTTCTGTGCTTTCTGAAACTACTGCTGATGCTGTAGACAACAGTGTCCCTCCCTCTACCACACTCTGCTCCCAGGAAAAGTGCTACAAAAAAGATATGAAAATTATTTACAAACCTCAGTGTGCCTCTGAAAAATGCAGATTTCTTTTAAAGCTGAGGAGTGTCTAAATTTTCCAAAGACTTTCCGAACACCAAATAAAGATACATTTTCTGACAATGACTTGGCAGTGTCACAGCATCCACTTTACTGCATTCTGAGATAAAACAGTGCAGTCAGGAGGGATGTTCTATCTTAAAACACCTGATTAATCTTGGATTCATGGAGACAGCTTTCTTTCTTGAGATGAGTCGAGGAGGACAATTTCAGAAATGGTGAAGAGTAATCAAAATGATTAAAGGACTGGAGCATCTCTCCTATGAAAAAACAGCTGAGAGAGCTGGGACTGTTTAGTCTGGAGAAGTCGCAGGGACACCTTACCAATATGTTTGAATAGCTGAGGAGGGAAATCAAGAAGACACAGACAGGCTCATTTCGGTGGTATCCAGTGACAGGAGAAGATGGATACAAACTGAAATGGACACAAACTGAAACACTGAAAATTTCACTAAAACAAAAAGACCTTTTTGTCCTCTCCCTCAGTTGCCCAGCAAATCTGATTACCTGAGATTGTGGCTTTCTTCAGTGCTGATGCTCAGAAATGTGTCCCTCTTTTAATTTTATAACATGTTACTTTTTTATCTACATATATTAATGTATTTAAAGTGTCCAAGAAGAGATTATGAACACCATAACTCCCTCATAATATTAAAACAGGACTTCAATTAATGCATAGTATAGGTTGGCATTACCTGCCAATAGAAAAGTATTAATAGCGAGGAATCCAAAGTTGGAAACTTATTTATATTCTCAACTTGGCTATGTTATTTATGATAGGCACTTGATATTAAGAAGAATTTTTCGGAAATTCTGTGTATTCCTGTTAAAGAGAGCACACATAAAGAACATTTCCCCTTATTTATCAGCCTGGTAACAATGGAAACTACCCTCAAACTCTTAGATATACTGATTTCCTTATCTGCTGAATTTTGATAATACTCAATAGCAACAAAATAGCTTAGTCATAAAGGCTAGGAGCACAAGATGGTAGTCTCAATACTTGTGGAGCAAAGCTTGTAAAACATTCAGAGACTGAGGTTTATAAAAGTAAATACCAGCTTGACTCCTGATCTCTTTTTGATTATGAAATTTGATATTCCTTTTAAGGAATTTCTCTATTTACTGACTTGCAGTCAGAAAATGAGGATGGTGTACCAGAATGTTGTTACATCAGTTAAAACATGAATCCTTGAATTCAGTTAGACTTTACAAAGCTACAACAAGACATAGAATCACTGGAATTCTAGCAACCAGACCGAACAGTTCCTCTAAAAACATCTTTGCAACATCAATTTTGAGGCAGGTACGTGAAGTTGATAACAAAACCAAAAAAATTTTACCATTGTGGCAAAACATTGAAGACTTCATTGGAAGAAAGAGAAGTGTTTGGAAAACAGAGGCCAAAATAATATACTATGATACACAAGTAAATCTACTCAGCAAAATTGACAGACTGTGGTGACTTCCTTCACTGAACATCCCTGTATCTCTACAAAATGCTAATATAAGCAAATAAAGCACAGGACACCAAAAAGATATAAGACAGAAACACAAAAGGGATCAGGTTGGAAAGGATCACAGCGGGCAATCTGATCCAACCTCCCTGATCAGGCAAGGTCATCCCAGAGCACATGGCACAGGATTGCATCCAGACAGTTCTGGAATATCTCCAGTGAGAGAGACTCCACAACCTCTCTGGGCAACCTGTTCCAGTGCACAGTCATCTGCACAGTAAAGAAGTTAATCAGGCTCCAAGGGAACTTCCTGTACATCAGTTTCTGCACATTGTGTTGTCCTATTTCTTGGCACCACTAAGAAGAGCTTGACTTCATCTTGTTGATACTTGCCATTCATATACAGACATTGATGAGGTCCCGTTGTTTTTTCTCAAGGCTGAACAGACCTAGCTCCCCCAGCCCATTCTCATAAGAGAGATGCTCCACTCCCCCAGTCATGTTTGTAGCCCTCTGCTGGACTCAGTCAAGGATTAAAACATATTTTGACTTACTAACACCTAAATTTGGATCAATTTTGTTAACAGTATTTTGTACTGTCCTGAAATTGAAATGGCAGGTATATACTGTATGCTGATTGTGAATCTTCTTCTTTCAGTAAGAGTGACAATTAAAACAAAATAACACCAACAAAAGAGGTTTATTCTTCCACCTATGTGTATGTTTTCTGCATATATTCCTCTTCTTGTTACTGGTTCACAGATGTTTTTCAAAACATATCCTGGTTTGTCTTTGTCCTCAGTATCCAAGTTAAATCAGTTTTGTGCCCAACGTAAGATTTTGGATCGATGTTTATGTATTTCATATTAGGCTACCATTCTTTCTGTTAGGCTTTGTCTTTTCTCACTTTTAAAATATGTAAACTGCTATAGGTAAAGGACTACTCTCTCCACACATCCTGTTGAAATCTGTAGAAACAGCAACTTTCTGTTACACTTGAAATTCACACTGTACCTCAATGTGTATCACACAGCTCTGTAGTCTAACTGTAGACAATCATGTTTTAACAATAACTAATTTGGTTGAGGAAGTGACTGGTTGTATAGCATTTCTTCCTCACCCTCTAATTAGATCATTTGATATTGGGCCAGCTACAACAGAAATGGAATGATGTCCCTTTAAACATTTCAATTTAATCACATAAATAAGCTCATGGGAAAAACTGGCAGATGATAGGCAAAATTGGTCTGCATTAGACAAAGAGTTGCATACAACGCAGTAGAAGCAATTATTCAGTTGATCACAATTTGTGGATAAGTATTTGAGGTTTGACATTTCATAATTGTATGTTGAATACAAACTGGATAACTTCTTGCATAAATTGACTTCAGGTTCTCACAATTGATCACTAGCTGCATTTTCATTATTACACCATTTTGCAATACTTTGGGTAAGGCTGACAGAGACTTTTAGTCCAACTCCAGCAGTGATAGCTGAAACTAGATTTAGTCCTTCAGTTCTCTTTGCGCTTCTTTTCTATCTCAGCCAGAAGATGAATTTAAATTCCTCTTGGTCACTTAACCCTCCAAATCAGAATGTTTCCCGTTACACAAACATTGCAGAGGAATGTTGGCTGAGGGATTCACACATAGTACTTTCATTAGCTACATTTAGTTTAGTGATAAGCCTGTGGTGCAATATCTCCCCACTCATATAAGAATATGTTGAATACAGATACATTAAGGATATTACTCTCATAATAAACACTATGTTCTTACTACATATTATTATCAATATTATTATTATCACTATATCAAAGATATTTGTATCTCCTTAAAAACAAAATAATTTTTAAGCTTGTAAAGCTTGATGATACAGATGCATCTATATACCTACAACTTTAAACATATGTAATGTGAAAGTTCTTATTTATAGAAAATTAAACTGATAAATGCAGTTATTATGTTTTTTATCAAATAGAAGTGGAACTTGATAGAATAAAACATTATTTGGATAATGGCATTAACTGAACGAGGAACTACACCCTTATCTGTTTCTGAAGGGTCATAAAGTGACATTTAAGATTGTGTATTGTGTTTGTGTGAACACAGTATAACCAAGAGAAATTCCCTAAAATAATTGATTTTTAAAGATAAACATCAAGATATCCAACTAAGAAACCAAGTTGAAGATCAATCGCTTCTGCCTTGTTAAATACTTAGAAGAGAGCTTAATTTTAAGCACAGAAGTAATCCTATGTATTGTTTATCATTTACAATTGAACTTGAACAACTTGCAGTTTATCCTATGTATGATGGTCTGCTAAATCACAACCTCTGTGTGTTTTCTTTCACAAGTTTGAAACACTGAAAAAATAAATCCCGAAGGGCATGTTGGCAGCAGTAAATTCAAAATGAGAAAGGAAATCCACTTTAGATCAGTCCTGTAAAGTCTGAACAGCAGCTTTATCAAGACAAAAATGTCTTGAAAATATAATTGCTTTTCAATGTAGCAATACCTCATTATATATAAATATATTAATAAGAAGAAATAGATGACTAGATCTACAAAGCTCTTCTGTTGATTTTTTGTTTGTTTTTGGAGTGTGGTTCAGTTTTGTTTGGTTTTTTCTTTGGTGGTGATGGTGGTGGTGGTATTTCTTATGCCTTTAAGAATAAGTTTGGACTAAAACTGTAAGTATTGTAAGGAATTAAAAGTGTGTCCAGCTTGGTAGGCAGTTACCAGGTGGATAAAACATAAACAGACTTATGGTTTTAAGGAAAAGGAATGTGAAAATGTGAGAAGAAAAGAATAAAAGGTTCTCTGTACACAGGGCTGTCAGGACGAAATGTAGGGCACTGAAATGGCATTAAAGCAAACATGAAGACAAACATTTTGATCATAAGGATCAAAATAAGGATAGTGAGGCACTGGAGAGATGTGTAGTCTTCAGATTTTTTAATTTTAATCTGGTATAATGTTAAATATGTGCTCTTAGCATTGATATTAAGGAAAAAAACAACATTAATAACACAGCATTGAGATCAAAGTAGAACATATATTTAAAAATATGTTAGTACGTACAAGTTGCAATGGGATCTTTATCCTCATCTACTATCTACCAAGCAAAGTGTTACGCAGATCTCTTAAACTTGAATTTGCATGTTATACATGTGTACACTTCCAAAAATCTTAGGAAAATTATCCAAACTACAAGTCATGTGTATATACAACTGAAGCATAGCTCACAGATATACAATGCACAGTTACATATTAAGGCTGTGACAGAGCTAGAAACTGAATCAAGACCTTTTAAACCATTGATGAGTTACTCCACCACAAAGTTATCTTTGCTATTGTAGTATTATCTTCTAAGTATGAGGCTTATCTTTCAGTGCATGGTGAAGTTAATTTCTATTGACCAAAACACTATCAAAATGAAGTGGAAGTAGCAATCTAAATGTTTTGCTGAATGAAAATTTAAGCTAAGCACACAGTGGGAAAATGAGGCTACAGAGCATAGACCTAAGATGTCTATCTGCAAACTCAGTATGAGAGGGAAGGGGAAAAAAGGAAAGAATGAAACTTTATAGTATTTTTTCCACATTTTTTCGAACAGTACATGTTTCTAAATGACAAACAAAGATTTAACTTCACTGCACATATCCAACTTGTGTGCTTACAACTGCAGTCTGTATCAGATTAAGGGAATAGAGATAGACTTACTTTAAAGATATGAGTGGGATATGAGACCTGTATGTCCTGCGCCCATCACCATGAATAAGGTGTGAGTTGCCCTACACCTATGACAAACCCACCATTTATGTAGTACTTGCAGGACTCTGTGCTGATATTTTCTGTTGATTTGTTTATGAAACATCTAAAAAGAAAAAACAATGGGACATGCTGGAATAGGGGACAGTGCTTTTCTCAAGATTATAGAAGCCAGTATCTGGCTAGAAAGTGAATTATGAAAGTGTCGAAAGTGACAGAATCATACTAATGAAAAAAACAGTTTACCTGGAAACTGGAAACTGAGAAGAAATTTTTGTTTAAACTTATTTTTGCGCTTTAGATATTGACTGCCCAATAGTTCTCAGTTTAATGAAAATGTGAGATTTTTTCATGCTCAAATGAATAAAAATAAATATTGCTTTTATTTTGACTAAATTATTTCATCAATATTATAGAGAAGGAAATATGGCTAGTCTTGTAAGTATCCTAACATTACAGTGTTAATGATAGAAACAAAATATATATTCAGGACTCACAATTAAAGCAGTTGACTAACGAGTAATCTCCAGCATCCACAGACAAGTGGAGATCTGGAGGAGATGGTATTTGAAACAACTAACAGGTTAGGAAGGCAGAGACACTGATTTTGGGGATCTAAGGCCATAGACATTGGTCAATGTCAAAGAGGGCCGCTTGGAAACTCAGCAGGAAGCAGTAACAACTATAGTCATGAAAAAGAAAGGGATCTGACAGGGTGAACTAGGAGAATAGTAAAGAGAGAGGGAATTTTTGACAACTTATTTTTCTTTCTATAGTTATGGCAGGATTTATAAAGATTTGGAAAATATGATGTTAAACCAGGTAACTCTAAAAAAGCCAATGAAAACAGGCTCAGCTGTGAGGGGCACAATACTGAAGAAGAAAACAGATCTCTTAATCCAAACTGAGATCAGAGAGATTGAAGCTCAAAGCAGCTGAGGAAAAAGTATGTAAAGAAGCCTGAGGTGCTGGGATAGCTGGTAGTCTGCAAGCAGGTGTGATAGATTTATAAGTTTTTTATAAAGTCTAATACCTACTTGTTATAATAAAGTGAGAAATGGTTAAGCAGAGAGAGCCCAGCTGTAGATGGAAGCATTTGCTGGCAAGGGTGTTCTGTGGGGTAACTCTGTTTGCTCCTCCTTTCTCTTTTAAGTTCAGAATGCAAGCTCTGACATGCCAGGAAACAGAGAAAACTTAGAGTTGCAACAATATATTCACTTACAGCACAAAAACCTGTGTGTATTGGTGTTCAAGTAAGGGTGGTCATCCTAATGTAAGGGAGTAGCTTCTGGCTTGAGTATGGAAGTCCCTGACTGAGACAACAGGACAGGAGATTCTGGGAGAAGTCTTTTGTAAGTAGATGACATGAAAAGGCAAATGTAAAACACTAGAATCTAAAACACATTCTTTGGTGTGTACCTAAGACTATATTATTATGTATGGTATATGTAAATCCCTCATTGGCATGAACAAAAATCGGCTATGTTGTTCACACAGCTAGCTATTAACTTGCAGGTAATATAATATGACTATCAAGATTTTTTTTTTAATGATAGAAGTTTGTGGGGTTTTTTTATATAATATATAGATATCATCTAATGTGGTTAAAAATTACTTTGCAAAAGGTATTGATTCTTCTTCAAAATATTGGCTAGCATAAGAACAATTTTTCCTGGCTTTAGGATAGACCTAAAATCTGTATCATACTTTCAGTTCATTTTAGGAGAAGAGAGTAATTTAAATTCATGTTGAAAATATAAATTCACTGTTGAATGTAACATATAGAATTCTATGAACAACCGTCTTTTAAGCTATCTTGGGAAATTAGAATCACAGAATCATAGAATGGTTTGAGACCTTAAAGAACATCTAATTCCAAGGCCCCCATTATGGGCAGGAACACCTTCTAACACAATGACCCAGAGCCGGAAGCTTGTCATGTTAGAACATTTGAGATATTTTTTGTCTTGTAGTAATAAATCTCTGTTATCTAGCCCTGAAGAATCATTTACTCTAGATACTTTTTAGAGAGATTTTCCTGTTGAAAACATTCAATGAACATTTAGTAATTGGTTATTTTTACATCTCTTTTATATCCTAAATCCAGCAATCATCATGTAAATTAAATGCTGTATTTTGCAGTGTTATTCCTGTACTGAGTCTAATGATTTGTATTTGATGTATTATTTTCCCTAAATAATCTGAATATTTGAAAACATACTATTTCTTTTACTAGTGAATAATGTAATTTTAAAAATAAAAATAATATTAATAATATCTTTTATTTTTCTAATTTGTGCCTGACTTTCAAACTTAAATTTTTCATTTCTATTATAACTGTATCTACTAGATTAAGAACTTTTGCATCCCCTGGAATAATGTTTTGTAAAGTTGTTGAGAACATGGCAATCAAATAATTCTCCATATCTTGCTTTAAACTTTTTCAATAAACCAAACCTTTAACTCTCATAGTATGACATTTTCTCTGAATTTCCAAGAGTTATTTTGTATCCTTTGACATACTTTTTCTGTTTTCTTTCCCAATAATGTTTCATAGTATTCCAATAATAATAATGAATACAAAATTAATACTGTAGCCATGTTTCACAATTTTACTCCCTTTTCATCCTCATGGTTGAGTAATATTGAGTAATATTGGAATTCTGTGTTTGATAATGATGACCTTAACAGGTAGAAAGAATAATAATCTAAGTCTGGTCGTTAAGACAGCTAAGAGATCTAAATATTTGAATTTTTCAGAGGGATGAAAATTGGTAACTACAGTATAATTCAGTTAGTAAAAGTGATTCACTAAAATTAGCTGATAGACAATTCTACTGCTCATTATCTCAATATTCCCTTAAATTTTTTTTTTTTTTTAAATAGAGAAAAAAGTTTTCCACTTTCTGATGTAGTAGCATTTATATATAGAGAGGTACCTTTGCTTGCTGGTTTTGACAACTACATTATTCAATTCAATATGCAGTATATGCATCTGAGGACAATACACATATATGTACATGCATATGATCACAATGCTATGCAATACCAATTACATCTATCTTGTTTGAATCCTTGGATCATGTTGTCTTACTGTCTACGTGTGTGTTCCTGGGATTAACCTTATCTGTCTGGCTTCAATGAAGCTAATTTCCCTCATAGCAGCCCATACAGTACCACGCTTTGCATTTGTGCCTGGAATGGTTTTGATAACACATGGTGTTTTCGCTACTGATAAGCAGTGATTGCACACTCAAGGCTTTCTTTCCAACCCCTTTCCACCTAGAGACTGGTGGGCTGGGAGTGGACAAGAGGCTGGGAGGGGACAGAGCCAGCACAGCTGGTGGACACTGACCAAAGAAAGATTCTCTACCTTATGATCTTGTGCTCAGCAATGAAAGTTAAGGGAAAGGAAGGGAATGTGGGACTACTTTTGGTTTTGACCTTTGGCTTCCCCAGCAAGTGTAGATCATGTGTTCTGAGGCCCTGCTTTCCTGGAAATGGTTAGATGTCTGCCTGCTGATGGGAAGTAGTGAATGAATTCCTCTTTTTACTTTCCTTCTGTGTGAAGCTTTTACTTTTATAACACAAGTTTTTCCACCTTATTTTCTCCCCTTGTGCTATCAAGAAGGGGGAGTGACAAAGTAGCTGGGTCTGGTAGCCAGACAAGGTCAATCCTCCACATGGTCTTTAAAACTATACCTCTTAGATTAGTAGGTAAGCAAATATTCACTTCTGATGCTGCCCTGTGCAAAATTTCTCTGAATTATTATTATTTCAGTCATTTGAATGACACAACCATACAGTATTATTTTGTTTTTATGGTGTATCAAGGACAGTATTAGAGCTTATCAACACAGACCTATTTCTGGTTCTGGTAACATATGTGGCTTTTTGTCATACCATAGTTCTGTGAGTGTGTCTTCCACCTATTCTTGCAACCCCAGTTTCTTAAATCAATCTAGTCTGAACTTAGGCCATGTGTACACTGTAAAACTCTATATCATTTTACTCTGGTCTTTTTTGTGTGTGTGTGATTTTGAAGATTTTTAAATTAAAAAATATATTACAGGTATATCTATAACTACACACAATGTGTTCCTCTGCTAAGTATATATTGGTTTATGCCCCCTTTCTCCTTTATGATTGGGGTTTTAAGGTCACAAAATATATTGATGTTTCTTGCTAATGAATCCTCTTTTTCATCATGTCTCTAGTGCAATATTTCTGCCTTGAATGTTGGCAAGCAATGAAGGAGGAGCTGATGTCTTAATTGAAATTCTGTAATGGAAAAAGGAAACGAGTGAAGGGGCTGAATATATTTAATCCAAGTACAGAATTGTCAAGTTGGATAATGATGCTTACACTGAAAAAAAAAAAAAAGAGATGTTCTTGAAGTCACTTGTGGATGGGCTGTTCATTTTGCTCTGCTATGTGGTAATTATACCCTGCTGAGTGCAGGAAAAGTTAGCCAGCTCTCAGCCTCCCTAGAACAAAAATCAGCATGTTACCATTTTTCTTCTCTACCAATATGTCATTGTCAGCTCGACTTCCTGCTTGGTTCTTGTTATTTTCTATTTCATCTGATTCCTTGCATCAACTGGAGACAAACTGCACTTACTTCCTTTCTTATCTTTTGCACAGATTGGGAAAGTGTGGTCTGTGTTTTGAACTGTCATGATGTCTCTAGGTATATGAGCAAAAGTAAATGAGGTATTTTGTTCCTAATATCTGCTCCAATATACAGATTTTATGGAACTGTACAAGCTTAAGATAAAAGGAGATAGAATGCTTCATGCCATAAAAATGCTTCATGTCTTTCAGAGTGGCTGCTGGTAGTGTGGATGGTTTATGGCTTGGGACAGAAAATTTTGAAATGTGGGACTGTGATGTTATTACATGTGTGTTATAAGGAAGTGTTACAGAAATATTTTGGAGGTGAAAGGAAAAGCATAAAAAATTGGGATTTTGTTTATTTGTTGGCTGTGTTTGGGGTTTCTTTTTGCTTTAGGAATACAGCTAGTTTATACTAGTCAGAGCTTGATTTACAGTCATGTAGGGAAATACAGGTACATCACAGAGTACGATTTCAAATTGCCTCCCACTGATGTTAAATAGTTAAAAATATATGATTATTGTCACATTTGATCTAGAGATAATAGTGTCAAAGAAACACCAATGTTTTCCACAGTTGTAATATTGGCTGTATTCAGAAATTACCATGCATGCCAAAATGATGTCTTAAAGTGCATTATATCTCATATCTCTATGGTGTTACTATTACCCAGATAAGGAGACACGAGTTTGACCTTGCAATCACTAAATAATGCATTAACTCTGTGCTAAATGCTTGTTATTGATTTCCAACTGAGTATTCACATCATTAAGTTCTACAGGCACTCAAGTGTGTGCAGGATTATTCCCTCCTTCTAATTCCTTGAAGAATAGATCTCTCCTTCCAGGTTTGTTCAGCTTTGGAGTATTATTGCCATAAAGGTCTGTACTTGTTGTCCATTGCTGCCACTGGGTACACTAATATGTATTTAACGAAAAATGCATGTAAATATTAATCGTGTAAGAAGCATATGCAGAATCACTTGGTGAGTGCAATGAGGAAATACCTATTCAAATACTCAGCATTTTGTTAAAATATAAATTAGAAAAAAGAGGAGCAGTTGCTAGAAATGAGGATTTAACTAAAACAAAACGGTCATAAAATATGGTTTGTCCAAGTACTTCAAAATGACACTGTCAGACAGTAGTCTTTCCATGGGTGTATGCTGACTAATAGCACTACTCTAGTAAAAATTTCAAAGTCATTAATCTTTGTATGCATTATGAGAGAAGAATATAAAGAGCATATTTTCTATGGCAGGTTTTCCCTGTCCACACTGAATTTTGCTTTCCTCCAAGAGAGCAGACACTGCTCAGCACCTTTTAGCTGGTTTAACCAGAGGATGTGACTGGGTACTACAAAAGGAAAAGTAGAAGAGCCCTCACTACCTGTGTGATGGCTTTGGCTGTGATAGCATTAGTTTTCTTCAGAATAGCTGATATGGGGCCATGTTTTATATTTGTGCTTGAAACTGTGGATAACACAGAGATGTTTTTGTTACTGCTGAGCAGTACTTACACATAGTCAAGGACTTTTCTGCTCCTCCACCACCCCACCAGTGACGAGGCTGGGGTGCAGAAGAGGTTAGGAGGGGACATATCTGGAAAACAATCTTAATTTAACTGAAAATACTGGCAAGGAAGTTCCTTCCCTTTAGTTCATTAGTCTGATTTTTATTAGAATGAGAGATGTCAAAAAATGATGTTTCCCGCAAGTATACTGTTTTGTCAAATGTTAAAGAATCAATTCAGGAAATTATGATCAACAATATTTATAGTTTATCCTTTATGAGCCTTAATGAGAAGACCTTTTACACTGTAATTTCTGAATCTTAACTCAGTTATTAGGAATTACATATGAGTGACTGAACTGTTACAGTCATTTCACAATATTTTGTAATTTTCTTCATTCCATTCCAACACATCTGTCAAGTAAAAGAAACTACACTCTTTCATGGAAGAGTCTCATATCTGCATGTGTTAGAGGAAAATTCAGACCCTGGGTAAGGTTTTCTACATTTAAAAAAGAAAAGATTACACATGAGGTATTCCTACATTTCCCAGGTCTAGGTAGATATATAGTTTAACTAGTAAATTACCTCTGTTGAATAACTTCATCAAAGTGCCATATAGAGTAAGCTATACGACTCAAAGTTTTATTGGCTGGCACATCAGTTTCAACTAGGGTGTGATTTTTATTCAAGTTCTTGACTAATGCAGTATATTGTACAAAACTTTCAAACGTAGAACAAGACTGGGTAATTCATCTTTTCTTTTCAATGGAATTAATAGTGTAAAACTGACAAACATGAATCTACCTTGTGTAGAAAATTAGCAAGACAATTATTTTGCTTAACCTTTCACAAGTTGTTCTTTAATTCAAACAGGAGTGATAAATGACATATGACACAGATGATCTTCCCAGGACAATAGATAACACGTGGATGACAGATCTGGGGGAAGATAAAAGGAAACTGAAACCTTCAAAATTTGTCAATTTTTTTTTATCTGCTCAGTGCACCTTTTAAAAGGTACAGGATTTCTTTTTTCATACCTATATTGTTGTTTGTCATTACCCTCACCATCCTAAGAGTGTATATTTCTAATTAATTCATCAGTAAACCAGGATCTTTTATTTTATATCAGATTTTATATTAATGTATGATTTTATTAAAATTTAAAAAAAGAATATATGATGTGCTGAGTCCCTCTTCAACACTTGAGAAGACACTTTCCCCCACTCATGTTAGCTTTTCTTTCCCATCTGTGCTCCATGATTACTTTCAGAATTGATTAACTTCCAGTTTATAATGACACATCTAGCATTTGTGAAATAACCAAATTCAGCACTTCTTCCAGTGTTGCCTCTCTGTGATTTGATTCAATCCATTTTACAGTTATTGAGTTGGACATTTCCTCATTACTCAGTGGCTGCCAAACAGGGATTCTTAAAGAACCACAACCTCCAAACAAGCCTTTTTTTTTCTTCCTTATTGCTATTTTTGTGAGTAATTACATATATGTCTATGTATAATTTTTTCTTTGATGAGGTTTGTCATTGAAGAACACATCTAGGATAGTACTTGAGAATATAAACTCCTAGAAACAGGAAAATTAATTCTGCCACGAAAGGTTAAATGAGCCATATACGTGACTTGCCTAGATTCTTCACAGGTTTCTGTAAGCAAAGTGAAAAGGTGAGAATGTTTATTTTTCTTAAAATATTTTTTTCCAGACCAGAAGTTCACCATACAAAGTTCAAAATTTACCACATTTTAGGAAAGGATCAATACACATTTGTTTTCCATTTTCTGTTAAAGACTAGCAGAAATACATCATGCTAAAACCTATGTACACTTTAACTTCTTCTCAAACATATGATAGATTTTATTCTTATCCTGTTTCACTTTTTTGTTATGGATATATTGTCCTATCTCCCTGTGGAGTCCTGAGTGCCTTAGCTCATTGTTTAGAAGAACCAGAGTCAGCTGAAAGGATCAATCACTTGAAGAGACAATAGACTTGTGGATATTGTTACAAGAATCCCTGAACAGAGTAACTTCTCTGAAAGCCACAGAAACCAATGGCTCATATTGAGTTACTTTGCATCTATGCAATTTTTATTAGGCTAAGAATGGACCCTGGCCTTATTCTCTTCCAGTCCTCTAGGCTACGGAAAAAATAAATATATTGAAAAAATCATTAGGAAGTATTTTTAGCAGATTTTGTTTAGAAGCTGCTGTGAAACCAGTCTGGAAATAAAAAAAAAAAAAAGTGATAATACTTTCTATACAAAACCATCAGATAGCTCTTTTTTTGTCCAAATATCTTGGAATTAGGTGGAATTCAACACATTGTTAATTAAAAAAAAATAAACAAAAAATTGTGTCATAAATAAACGATTTAAAATTTCTTCTCTTCAAATTTAACTTCTATAAAAGTAATCATAAATGTTCTAAAAAATTTAGAAAATTAATATTTTTTGTGTAAGATCAACTGGAGCAAATTAATTTTTTTACATGTCTGTAGGGTGTGGAAACCATTCCTTTCACTCTTTTCTCAGCTGTCACAAGACTTAAAGAAGTAGCAGTTTAATGTTAGAAACTGTGATAAACATCTCCTTACTTGACTGACCATGCATACTGGGACCTTCCACAGGAGGCACAAATTCTACTGAAGGCAAATGACGAGAAAAGAACTTCACCAATAAACCCTGCCTTAATGCATAGCTAGTCACAACTCTTTATCTTGAAACTACTGTATCATTTTTGTTGAAATGGCAGAACTGAGAAAAGAGTGTTAGCTATCATCTTTCAGCCAGAGCTAAAAATAACCCCCAGTAGAAATCACACAAGTTATTTTAACGAAATTCTGCCTCTGTAAGGCAGAAATTTTTTCCTATTTTCTGCTTTTCAAATAGTGATGAACATCATGTTCTCTTTGCAACTGAATTTTATCAGAAACCAGCAAATGAGCAAGTGCCATGTTGTAGTCTCTGGAATTTCCATACGAGAGAGCTGGCACTTTGGGTGGTTGTGCTCACAAACAAAAATTCCTGCAGAATTCACTAGACTTGAGCTAAAACTAAAATCTTTGCTCCTGTCTGAACATCCAGAGACTTCAAAATCTCACATTTTTCCATTGCAATTCTACTCACTATGAAGGATCTGCCTGCAAAGTTATTTCCTCAGCACTTTAACCATTTCAACCTTCCTTGAACTTCCTGTGAAAACAAATTATAGCAATCTAGCTCTAATCCATGCTATTGGCTATTTATAGATGCAGTCACCAAAACATTTTGTTTTTTGTTGTTGGAGGTATTTTTTATCTTGGGGATTTCTGAACAACCATTTCGCTTAATTTTTCCAAACTTCTACTGCTTCCACACTCTTTAAATCCCCTAAAAAAACATATATATCCAACAAAGCTTGAGCTAAGTTGAATAAAGAACATTATGAATAAAGAACAATTGAATAAAGAACACCACCACGGCCTGACAGTAGCTACTGGCTAACCACAATCATTTTAGAAAGAAACTGTTAGTGGGCTGACTGTGTTTCTTTGTTGTTTTTTTTTCTTCGGAGTTAATATTGTAACATTCTGTGAATAACTGCTGAAGAATACTTGATGCACAATAAACAAGTCTGTTTATAATAACCGTATAAATTGATAGATATCTTCTTGTTCTCAGCATTCTATGTATTTATGTTGTATAGATAGATACACAAACAAGCTCACATAGGCACAGCTATATGTTTGTATGTAAGTATATGTGCATCTGGTTTCTTTTGGGTTTGTTGGACTGTTGCATACCTTTCAAATAGCAGCTATAATCACACTTGAACAAAATCAATTTTTCTACAAAACTTTTTTTAATATTTTTTTCTTTTTCAACTTTGTCTTTAAAGAGACATAAGACACAAGTCTCTTGAAAGAAGTCTGATGAACAGGAGCAGTAAATGCAAATTTTTAATACAACATCAGTATTTTGACAAAAGGTACCATGTACGTAATCCCAGTTTCTCTGCCAGCCAAACCACAATGACAAACGTAAATGTTTCATCACAGAAGAACAAAAAACCTTTTAAATAAAGACAAATATTTTAAGATTAAATAAGCATTAGTTAGAATAAAATATGATCTGGGGTGAATACACATAGTATTCCCAGTGACACACAAGTTGAGTACCTAGAGAAGCTGAACAGAGATTGCTAGATTATCTTCTTATGCTCTGTAGAGCTTTTCTGATAAAGATGCAGAGTTGTGAGTACCGGAGGATGTTCATGGATTCAAACTATATAATTTTGCATGCAAGTTTTCTAAGTTTGCAAATACACTTTTCCAGTTTCTGATAATGATAAATTTGCAAGCAGGGCATACATCTGGATTCTTAAAGGATTAAGAGGATTGAAATTCATGTGGTCTCAGTTGTACTAAAGACCAAGAAATGTGTTTTAGGTAGAAAATTTCAGGTAGTAATAACGTATTAATAGTCTGGATTTTGCTGATTCTGGCTGTTTATTTTATTAGGATGTCAATACATCCTAATAATATTCCTTTGTATACAAATTCTATTTTCTACTTCATTGTTTATTTGAAAATTTGCTTTGAAATATAAAATAAAATACAAATTAAAAATTTCTTATGAAACAAAAATATTTCTTGAATTAGGACTCTGTCATTGCTATTAAAGAGGAAAATTTTATTATTGAAAATCATCCATTGTCATTATATTTAATTGAATGTCATAATACATTAGTCAATATTAAAATTATTACAACTTAATCTCTGACCTTAACAGCACAAAATATTCTTCTCCCAGAATAATTCACAACATTTTCCTAGTAGTAAGAGTAGCTGTCTCTTCCAAAAAAGGTACTTTTCCAGTTGAAATTTTTTATTTCACTATGTTCCCAAATATGTTTTTTTTCAGTTTGTGTTCTTTTTTAATCATTCTTCTGTTTGCAGATCTATCAATGTAGTTAAAAATGTTGTCCAAATGTGTGTACAACTGTAAATAAATGCAAAAAAATTGTGTTGCATAGATGGTGGAAATACAGGAATGTAGTAAAAACAGAAAATCAAAATTATTTTAGTTAGCTTGTACTATTCTTTCTCAAACAGATCTCCAATGAAGTAACCATATTTTAACCATAAGTACCACTTGAGTCTGTTCGTAGTTTCAAGCTGAAGAAATATTTGTGGCAAAGACATTTTAATTCTGATTCTAATTTTAAATCTCTTTATTAGCATACCTAGAAGAAAGCATTCAGAATTAAACTGATAATTAAAGCAAACATAAAATTTTATTTGATCAAATTAACCATTTTCAGTTTTAACATTTACATTGACACAGAGACAAATCTGTAGCATTTCCATAACTCTGGGTGATTCTAAAGAATCCAAAGCAGCAAAATGAGATCTGTGAATCCAAACCACCATCCTCCAGTCCTAACAATATTATCCTGTATATAAAAACTGTAGCTGATTCACATTGCTCCATTTAGCATGCACTAGTGTCAATATGAATAAGTAACACTTGAAGAGTTGGTCCTTCTCTTAATAGAAAAACATGAATTTCAAATGAAGAGTATTGTAGTAATCAAATACTGCCATATATGGCTTTTAATATGTTAGGTTTTTTAACTGTCTTAAATCATCATTCTAGCCTGTCAAATTCTGTTCATAAAGACCATGTAATCTTTAGTAAAGATTAAAGTTCATGTAGTCGATCTTGGGCATTTTTTAAGCTCATCTGATAGGTCATATGAATATTACATATAAGTGAGTAGAAATAAGGGTCAAAGATCATCTGTCTGAGCATAGCCTGAGAAAATACTAATTGAGATGGGGAAAAGCCATGCCAAGGATTGCACTTGTAACAACAAACCCTTATTTATGTGCTTAAAATAAGTCTTATCTTAAATAAAACTGACTAGGAATGGTGTAACAGTTTCTGGCCTGTGTTGTCTTCAAAACCATAGCTGGAAGTCTGAGATAACGCTAGTTGTCACGATCATAAATCATGTCAAGAACAGTGCCAACAAAGGAACACTGCACAGTGGTATTACATTTATATGTATTTGTAAACAATTGTTTCGCCTGAACCCCATGCATTGCTTGCGTTAGCAGAAGAGGTTTGGAAATAAAGGCAAGTAACATGTGCAAGATGAAATTACCATGGTTTATGGTCATATCGTGTGTGCAGCCCACCAATACGTCTTCTGACATTATTTTATTGTTACAAGGTGCATAAGGCGCTCCTCTGCAGCATCTGTCTTTCACTGCCCTTGTCACTAGTCCTTGAGATCTGTGCTGATTCGTTCTTTGATTTTGTTTGCTCTACTCTGCCTGTACAGCACTTTGAAGTATATAATTATAGCAGAGGCAATTAAGATGGAATTTTTGATTTTAAAGGTGAATTATCCCATCAATTTACCTACTGACTTCAAGGTATCCTGCAAAATTCAGCTATTATGCAGGTTATGTTGGGAATTTTAATTTATTTTTTAAAGACAATCAGGTTTTATAGCTGTCTAATTTTTTTAGTGACTAGTGCCTTAGTCTTCACCATATATATTCATAAACAGCAACCAGAAAGTTAGTTACAGCTACAAATGTGCACAGGCTCAGAGGCTGTAAAGGCTCCAAAACCATTTGGAGTCAGCACTTGCAAGTGGAACCTGTCAAACAAGATTCAAACTTGTTTATCTCTGTGATTATTGTGGTATTCCAAATATGAAGCTCAAAGAGAGTTTTTATAGGTATAAAATTTACAGGAAGAGTGCCATAAGTTAGAGTAAGAAAAATGGTAATTTTTCGTCAATACATGGCAGTCCCAAGAAATTAGTGGCATTTTGTGTTTAATTTGCTCTCCCTTGTCTTAGGCTGTTTACAATCTGCTAAGAGAATAGTCTTGTTGGATGTCAAATCTGTCATTTCTTTATTTGGATATTCAGGGGAAATTCCAGCCTCACCTTTATGATAAGCAGCTGATGTGATACAAAACTGTGGGGGAAAAAGAAAAAGGTTTTGTCCAGTAAATGTCACTGATCATGAAATTACCCAGTTATTTTATAATCCTTACAAATCTCATTTTTAGAATTCTGTTGACCAGTTGTGACTTGAGCAGCAGAGCCATAATGTGTGACAGATGGTGGAGGGAAAAGATAGTGTAATTAATATATCTAAACTTTAATTAATTTATTTAATATGTGTTCTCTCAGGAGCTGCTCTATACAGAACTGGGCTAAGAGATCACTCCAGTTAACATCAGACTTCAATGGACTCCCGATCAAGATAATTATTAAAATGTGTTCCTGATATTGTGGAAACCCTTATTTAATGTTCTAGATGTTGCACGGGACATCTTAGAACCTCAGCTGGCAGATATTAGAGGCACAGAATATATACTGCTAAGTGAAATTTTAAATGAAAACTTGATTTCAAGATTTAGTCCCTTTAATTACACTGGAGAGTTTGAAATGAATAAAATTAAACAACACTTTTTCTATTCGTATTTGATAAAGTGGTTTAAAGACCACAAGTTCTTTCAAAGTATTACATAATCAAACTACAGTTTTATAGTAGCATAGAAGAGAGTTGTACAGTAACTTAAGCAACAGCATTGTGCATTATCCTACTTTGGATTTTACTCAACCAAGAAAGGACAGTTTCCTTTCATACACCGAATTTGAATGCATGCCATTGCTGTCCGAGGGTTTGCTTTTTCTGTCCTCCGAGTCTTCTAAAGATCTAGGAACATACAGTACAGTTATATCTTAATTTATCAATAGCAGTTGATGGAAATAGGGTGGATTACGTGCAATCCTCAATGTTCCATTTTTCAGAAATGTGTGGAAACTGAATGGAGAAGTTACTTTCTATCATCCTGCATTCAGCAGTTTTATGAGACAACAAAAGCTCTCTCAGATGAAACATTGAAAAGTCAAATAAATGCATATGCTCAACCAGCTTGCACTAAAAACATGCCCAGAACTTTAATTCTCAGCTGGAGGTAAACTAGAAGGAGTTATGCGTGGAGAAGAGTTTTCACTTTTTTCTTTCACTTCCACATGCTTCTGTTACTTCTCTAGGTGCTGCTCCCTGCAGCATCTAAAGGAAACATCTAAAATAATTCAAAATCTGGTTGTCTTGTTCAAATGAGTTTGCATTATTTTCTTTTTGTACATATTTGTTCTGAGCTAGACAGAATATGACTACAACTAAAAAACGGAGTCCCTATTGAATACTGGCTTGCAGATGACTAACACAAACATTATTAAAGTAGTGAAAGTAATGATCCTTACAAACTGTAAAGCAATAGTGGAGATACCATGTAGCTGAAGTAATATCTGGTGAATCCTCAGTCACCTGAACTTCTTGCATGAACTTCTTCAGTGGAAAGACATAACTGAAAAATGTTCCTCAGTAGAAAGACATAACTGAAAATTTAATGGTGCTGAAGGGGACAGAATGTGATCCTTTTCTTTTCCTGTTCCAGGGAAATCTGTTATCCCTGTGGTTGAAAAAAACTCTCTTTTAGTTGTACTGAAAAGTTTTGTACCTGTACGTGTGTGGAAGACGCAAACACTTTACTTAGTAATACAATATTTTCTTCATTTTCTTATCTGAATTTCCTTTCAATGCATCCATAAAATAAAACCATAAGCACCATCTTTTAAAATTAACATCATCCCTGCCTACTGCACCGTGTCACAGTTTTAGTTTGCTTTGTCTTTTAGACCTGTCTTTGCAATAAAAAAAAGCAGATAAAGGCAAGTTATTTTCCTATAGATGCTTTTGTTCACATTTTCTTTTTTCCCTTTTTTAAAATATTTTTCTTAAAAGCATTTGTGAACAAATTCTTCTCTTTGAGATAAGATCTTATCCATTGCAGCTGAATTTGACCGTTTGTTCTTTTTAAGCTTCATTGGAAGAGCCTGAACACCTGTTTTGAAAAGCCAAGCCCCACCCTTTGTACAAAACAAGGAAGAACATGTCCTTCCTAAAAGAATGAGGAATGAAAGGGGAAATTTTCTGCAGGGACTAGAACAGGCAGATTGTTAATGATTAGGTAGCCAGATAACAAAAGATGCTCAGTGAAAAAGTAATATGATGGTTTCTAAAACAGTGGAATGGGAGATGGGAGGACAGGTAAGGGTGGGAGAAAGAAGCAGCAGAAAAAAATGTAAGATAAAGTAGACTTAAGTTATACGCAAATGCAATAGGAATAATACAAATGGGAGGCAAAAGTTGTATGTAAAGCAGAAATATATAACAGTGTTAATTTTACCCCATAAGAGTAAAGTGTCCATGGAGTCAGAGAACTAAAAATGAAAAATCACATTCCTGATTGTCTGCTGTAGGACATTAACAGAGAGAAGAACATGAGATGATATAGCTTTTCAGGTATGGACCACATGGAACAAAATGTCACTGTTATAATAACTTGAGTAAAGTAATGACATTTATACAAAAGACCAGAGTTTGGGAGTGGGATTGGCTACAGTTCATAGAGTAATTTCTAGAAGAATGTAATTCAGATGCAAAGAACGGGTACCATACTGCTGATGCAAATGATAATATGTGAAAATTTCTATGGCTTGAGGAGAAATACAATTGATATTTTCATAAGATACATTTAAGCATATTCACATAACTATAATCACAAAATTAGGTTTGAAGTTACTTATATTCTACATGAAGTAAGGAAAAAGGAGGTTTAATGATTAATGAAACAATTTTAATAACTCTCTAACTAAACATCTCTTTACTTTTCCACATTGTTTTCAGTCTTTGGATATATAAAAAAAAATTCAAGTTGTCACTGCTTCTGCACCAAAGTGTTCAGTTTGCCTCATGCTTTCACCTTTGCAAAAATGGAGATGTAAAAATGGACAGATTTCTAAAATGAAACTTTATTTATGTGTGCAAGTTAATGCGTATTACTGAGACAAGCACTCTAAGAGATAGTTCAAATGTATTGCAAATGTGTGTCACAAACAGACTACAAGAAACTACAGCTGTGCACAAAGCAACTGTCAACAGAAGGTAAGACACTTCTGAAAACAAGTCACCATTTAAACTAGGTTTTAACATGCAAAAGACCCCTAAAATAGCCCCAGTTAAAGATGTGGTTCAGTGTTGTAAGCTAATGATTTGACATTAGTAGAGAGATAAGATTTGTAGGGAGGAATAATGCATAAGTATACACATGTATACATATCTTATATCTAATTATATAAATTAGACAAGGCTTTTGGGCAGACAACTTTCCAGAAACATTTTTAAAATAAATTCTTATTGACTTGAAATAATATGGAAGCAAAACACATTCAGATTTCAGATGTAACTAAAGCAGACTGGGCTGTTCTGAAGGTTGGTTGGCAAATTCCACATGGTGACAGAAATATTTGTAAGATTTGCATTAGAAGCCAAGATTTTTAGTCCCTTATGGACTGAAAATGGGAAAAGAGTTGCCATTAATTACTGTCATAGACCTGCACTAATATAAATGACGTCATTCTGCATTTCCACAGCACTCCCTGCTTCAGATATCACCAGCCGGAATTGAGTACTCACACAGAAAGAATTTTTTTCTATATATACCTTTCTCACTGCAATCTATGCATAAGTAAACACAGGTACAGATATTATTGCTTTCTGCAATGAGAGTTGTGGAAACAAAACCTACCCAAATGACTTCATGTTGCCCATGCAGAGGAAGCTTCTAGACCACATCCTGATATAAATGAATGTAATAAATTAATAATTTACTCATCTCTTGTGAAAGAAAATCTCTCAGACGTTCACATGTGATTGTGTGCATCTGTAATCATATGCTTATGTGCTTTGCTGTGTGAGAAAGGAAGGCACTGCTATTTGATGTTAAAGACACAAGGAATTCCATAAGAAGGGAGAAGGGGTTTCTGGGTTTCATTTAAAAATACTTGTTTTCAGTCTTTAATATTTTGATAGAAGCACTTTTTCTATGACGTCCCCTGCAGAGAAGACTCCAACCAGGTGAAGGTTTGAAATGATGTAAAGTACGTGGACGTACATTCCAGATATGATTATTTAAGAAGTGCCTTAAAATAAGTTTGACTATCTGGTACAAGGCACAGCCTTTGCTGTCTTGTCAACAGAAGCCATCCCTGAAGTCGTGCCCTGGCCTGGCCTGGCCATCAAAACCTTGCCTCATTAACACAACATTTCTGACTACGAACAATGTTTTCCTGACTCCTGAATCCCATTGTTTCTGATGCTATCTTTTCTCTGCAGAATAAGAAGCCCTTGCTCTTTAATAAAAGTTGTTACATCCAGTCTTCTTAGAGAAAGAAAACATAATTATTCACAAAAATAAAATAAAGCAGGATAGAAATACCTCAGTTACAGGATACTAAAGTCTTGTCTTGTGACTCCTATAAATCTTGGTTATTTCTGGAGGAAACTTAAACTGAGCTATTAAAAACAAAAGCTGGTAGAAAATGACAGGGACAAAGACTTCTAAATGAATAGAATTAAATGAACTTTCTTTAAATGCTTTAAAAACCCAAATAAACAAAAAGAGGTGTTTACACTTTGACGTCGTGATGTTGGCAAAGCAAAGATCCAGTTCATAGGCTAAGGAAATGCACTCTGCAGATGGCAAAGGCAAACTTTAGTCCCAGTTTGTACTCTAGCAGCTGGTATTCTGAGTTTTGTAGCCCTCATTGGTCTTACTTCCTTTCATTTAGCAGCCAGACTGTTACTGATTTTCCTTACTAACAAATGGGGCTTTTGTTTCTGTCCTTCCTTCAAGCAGCCCTTTTAGTAATCTTTGTTTGTTCCTGAACTTAGGACCAGGTTGCTGAAACATCACTGACATAAAACACAGTGAGGGTAATGTATGTGAAGCAGACTACTGAACAGAGTATGTTACTGCTAATCCTCTTGCATTTGTTCCTGAGAGGAAAACATAGCTTGCTGATGTCATGAGAGGCAAAAGAGCACAGTCAAAGGAATTGTACCAGAGCCTGCATCACAAAAAAATGGGTGCCATAAACTTACTTGCTGTGATCCTTTGTGGGCACGGTCAGAGTTGGAAGGTGGGTGTTTTTTCCAATAGCTCATTTTAACTCTTGGAAAAGGGAGCAGCTGCCTCTTATGCTGCAGAGCAGCCTGGTGACAGCACACGGGAACAGATGGCAGAGCAAGTGTCTCTTTCTTTGCATTTATGCCATCCCCTTCCCCTCTCCTGCTTCTCACAAACAGCCTCGCTGATTTTTTTTTTTTATGGTATAAAGATACTAAATCTTTTCACTCCAGGAAACAATTACCCTTGCTCTTTGAGGACTAAAAAGAAGAGGGGGGTGAAAATCTACAGCATTAATTCCACACCCACATCCTTCTTTCACAGGTCAGTTGACTGAAAAAACAGAGAGGAGCTTTAGGATTTTCTTTCTGTTATTGTGGGTTGATATATAGACAGTCTTAACAGCATTTGGTAGTTGCTTTGCTGTAGAGAGAAGAAATAGGATAGTATGATTCAAAGTAGAGAGGAACTAGTGAATCCATTCCCTGACTTATGCATCAATGCCAGAGTGTTTTCGATATAAATAATCTGAAAATATAATTGCTTAGTTTATAGATATAAATGGGTAGTTTATACAGATGTAAGAAAAACTTCTGCACAGTATATGTTATCTGATGACTGTCATCTTTCAAGTATTGCTAGATGAGAAAAAAGTGTAAGAATAAGAAACAGATTTCAAATATTGCAAGGTTTCCTTCTGTTTTAGATGAACAAATCGAATTATTGAAAATTGTGCAATGACTTGCCCCTGCCATGATTAAAAAATAATTTGGAGGTCTATGGACACTTTTAAAATAACTGTTATGGCTGAACTCCACTGGCACCAAATTAACATGGCTAGGTGCTCTGTTCTTTTCTAAGAGGAGTCCACTCAGCCGTTCAGAGTCTGCTGCTGACAGGAGTGCCCGGAGCATCTAGACTTGGGTGGGAGATGCTGGTGGTAGGTCACCATGCCGAGACTGATTGATCCAGACTGTCTGCAGGCTCACTTAGTGCCACTGAGTTGGCTGCACTCTCTTTACCTTTTCAGTGGTGAAGTCTAAAGTTGCATGCATTTTTGAAAAGGCAGTTTTAGATTCTGACATAATTCCAAGACCTCTGGGACCTCAGACTCTCTGTAGTCACTGTAATGCCTAGACTTTGATACATGTTTGCTGTCAGGACCGTATTCCTGCAATTTTAGTTGTTCCTATAACTCTAACTACCACACATCCAGCAATCTAAAGAAAAATTCAAAATCCAAATATATACTGAAGTAAACCAGAGGGTGATTTATTTATGTACCTGGTGAATATTCCATTTCCTGAAAAGAAAATATTAATCACAACTTTCAATATGCCATCTGTTAATTGAATATAAATATTTTTCAATGCTCTAAAAGATCAGAATATGAGCCAGATATTTTCATGGAGAAGCACTTGAACAGATTTGTTGATTAAATACTTCTATGAGTGAAGTCTTGTCTCTTTATTTCAATGTCTTTAGAAATTCTTTCCTGGTCACCTCTCTCTCTAAACAAACACTCTTTACATATTTCATTAATAGGTGTTTTGTATTGCTGCAGATGAATATGATGAGACTGGACCCTGGGAGACACTCTTTGTTACATACTAGTCTCTTCAGGGCTTTGTGGGATGTCACTTTGAAAATGCAATGTGATGGAAATTAGTGAACTGTGCTCTCTCATGCAATAAAGTTTACATAAACATTGAAATGTTGCTTCTGGTTGATATGGCCTGTAACTTCTATGAATATTGTCCTCAAGCTACTATTTTTTAAGCGAGTGAAAACACAAAATATCTTGCCTGTGTTCTCTGTGTGGGGAAATACAATAAAGTTTTTAACTCACTTTGACATTACTTGGTGTTGAAGTGGCAAAAACAAAACAAGAAACCTCAGGTCACAAGGCCAAGATAGATAATATCGCAAGTACCAATAAAATGTTATAGCTCTGTCACTGTTCACGGAACGTGCAGCTAAGTTTGACTTTTGGGTTTTTTGTGTGTTTGTTTGGGGTTTTAGTTGTTGTTTTTAAGTAGGAATGTTTTCTACATATCAAATAACCATAGTCTTTAGCTTAATGATCTTGCAGTACAGGGGGCTTAGACACAGGAGTACTTGCACAAGAAATCCCTACTAAAAGCCTACACAATCAGACTCAAGGTAGATAGTTAAAACAGCTATAGTTTTTTTCTCAAAAGTGACTAGATCTGTTTTCTTTTGCAACTCATTATTGAAAGAGTAGGTGGTGTAACTGCTCTTGATGCAGTGAACTTTTGTGAAACTTCACTGATTTCTTGGACTCTGGATTATATTAAAGAACAGAAATAATTACAGTAAGGGTCCTGTCCTGCATTCCTAACATAAGCAGAATGCTTATTGGATTTGCAGTGTAGGTCTGTCTTTTGTTTAGGAAAAGCTTTGAAACCTGTTGGACAAGGATCAAGTCAAGGTCTTTGAATGAGACCCAAGCAGTGTTCTGCATAAAAAAGAAATACGCTTGGCATACGTGACGCATAATTATTTACATTTTTGTAAACTGTATTCCTTTGTCATGCACTGATTTCATAAATGTGAACTGGTTGTTGAGATAGCAAGAAACGTAACACTTCATACAGAGAAGTTTCTTCATATATAAAATATGAGTGACGGGCTTGATGGTGTGTGTATTCACCACTGTCCTCTACTGGTTGACTATAGAACTGTGCATCTTTGTGTTGAGCAACACTGGGCAAACAGGAAAAAAATTTGCTGTTCCAATCATTCAAATTTAAGAACTAGGCCTGAATCAACCATGCTTTCAGTTGCTTTGTGTTCATCTTCCCATAATGTTAAAATGAAAGATTTATCTATTTCTAATCAACTACTAGCTTTATAAAAGTAAGAGAGTATCTTTTTCTAGGCTAGCAGACACAGCTAGGAAAAGTGTACAAGATTTCAGGCACTGAAGCCTGCACCGTGCCTGACAGAGAAGCCAAAACATGCAAGTAAAGCAAAGGTAAAAAACAGGTCACTTAAGTTTAACACAACTACTAATCGGATTCCTCAGAGAAAAGAGAGAGCTCATACCTTCAGGTTAATGGGGCTGCAGTGGCAAATGTGAGTTCCCAGACACCAATGAAACTGAGAAAGACTTTCTGTGGTTCTCAAATGCCCTCCAGAATGCTAAGGAAAAATTAAATGCTGAGATCAGACCATTTAGACATGGAATTTCATGACCTAAATTAATATATAGAACTTTGGGGGCATTATGCTTTGATTTAGTTTTGGTTGTCCAGTTTGTTAGCTCTGTGTTAGCCAAATATGCAAAGCTATTTCCCTTAAAACCCTTTCCTCTAATGAGTGTTAGCTTACCTGTTGCTATGTGATACTTCTCTTAATTATAGAGTGTGATAAAGTCTTTTCATTCATTGCAGTTTAAGAATATTATGTAGTTCAGTGTCGATGTTTTTTCTAGAGATCATACTTGAAGAGGGAAAAATACAGCATTTTCCCTCTTCACTGATCAGCTCTGAGCACTTCTGTATCTGGAGAAGCTGGTTTTGTGCCCCTAGCCAAGAAATGAAAAGAGAAACAACCTTTTCCTTTGGCATGGGAGCACAAAGTTGGTTTATCACAGCAGTATTCTCTCTAATTTTGTTCAGAAAGGCTGTATGTGTATGCAACACATTTGGAAAAATGGCTGCTTGGAGAAGTGAATCTCCCCTGAGATCTCACAGTAGGGGTGTAGCTTTGATTTCTTTCCTAATACAATAAAATGTTGTGGGTTTTAATACTGTCTCAAGTCCAAGCAGCTTCTTATTTTGTTTTATTTTTCCAAGATAGCAGGCAGAGACAGTGAAGAAATATATTTGGGAAGGATGTTGCTTCAGAAATGTAGTCTTGATTATCCAAAACTTTTACATATTCATTTCAGTGACAGTGCTGGAGCTAATTAAGGACCACTGGCCGGGGGATAGCAGTGTGAGGGCCACCCAGTCTGGCACCGGGCATCCTGTAACTGAGCTGCTTCAATGTGACAAAATGGAGGCATGTCTTCATAGCAGTGTGCAGAAACCTCAGCAAAGAAGCAGTCTGGTTCTCATGGTAACCAGGATTTCCATATACTGCAGGGGTACACATAGTCTGACATCACTTTGCTGCAGGGAGGATTTCTGTGCATACTCAAGGACTAAATTAAGTCCTTTGTAAATGGAGATTTTGTGTCCATTTTTGTGTATGTAACTGTATGGCTTTCTTGTTGTGAAAGGGGGAGGAATAGGAAAAGAAAAGATGCAAAATTTTATTTAAGTGGAAATAGAAATAACCCTGACACACCCAGCTTCTCATTCTCAGTTTGAATCCTGTTTTAAAAAGCAATAATATCTTGCACAGCTGGGAAGAAAGAAGTATGCAAGCAGTTTCTTTAGGTCTAAGAAAATTTGATTTGTAATCAGAATATAGAGAAACAGATTTACTGAATGTTGGATGATGCTTTTTGCTGCAACATCATATATACAGATTTTATCAGAGCAAGTCTGTAATGAAGATGTGATATTCATCATGAATGGTACAGTGACATCTGGTGTAAGACATCCTATGCTGTGTGCTGCAGTTCCTGGCTAGGAAGATAATCCGTGTACTTTGGTGGTATCAGACTCTGCCGTGGAGCCCAGTGAGAGGCTTCCTTACCCCTCATTTAAGATGAGTCATATTTATTCTAACATCTTCCAAGGCCCTATGTTATTCAATTCTGTATACATATTCTGTCCTGGGGAATTATAACACAAGAATAACATGACATGAAATCTCTATTGTTCTATTAAGGAAATTGGAGTTCCCTGAGTGTGGAAGCTTTACAGTTGCTTGTAGATAATTTATAATAGGACTGTATGTGGATCTAAAAAAGTTTAAAATTGGCTTCAATTGATTGAAGGCATTTAGCATACTGAGGGATCTTTTCCTCCTTTTTTTAACTTTTTTTTTTTGGCAGTAACATAAGCTCTGAACTGAAAACACTTATTGTACAGCTTTTTTGGCTTGTATTGATATAAACCATTTTGAATCCTTCCACTTGCAAAGGTTTAGTACGGGCTTGTGTGAATTCTGATATACGGACATCTTGTAGGGCTAAGACAGATAGCAGTTATTATTGTGTGAATCTGCAGTTTTTCCCTTTTCCTCACTATGAACTCCCATCTTTCCAAATGAAGCTCAGTGGAACTTTGAATAGGTGGGGTATCTGCCATTTCAACCGCATAATTAAAAGTCCTTAGATTTGTTTAATTTTTGAGCAAAGGTTTATTTTGCCATGTACTTTTTGAAGAGCCAAATATATTCCCAAATTAAGTGAAAATTTTAAAAATCACAAATATATTTCTTGTGAGTCTGGTGTGCAGTTAAGTGATACAGACCTTTCAACAAATTGCTGATTTTGCATGTTTTCATCAACGAATTTCACTCTGCTTCTGAATTATGGTTCCCTTCTTTCTGCTTGGTTATGAACCACAATTTTTTTACATGACTGTACTTGAAGTTAAATGTGAGACATAAAATCATAAATCTAATGACAAATGTCCTTTCCTGGTTACCTACATGTGGGGAGGGAAAGAAAGAGAAGAGGTAAAAATGAGAAATGAAAGCCAGACCTTGGTATTTTAGGTGGTCTATCCTCCAGTGAATTGTTTTCATGTGGGCAGCTTCTGGTAAATGTGGAAAACAAAACTGGTTATGTAACGACTTTAGAGGAAAGAGAGCCTGCTTTGAACTGACAACAGCCTTTACAGCTTGAATGTTGAAGCCAGAAATATCTTGTCAGAAATATTGTCTTTAACGTTGCAGAGCTGTACTGGAGTCCTTCACTCTAGGACACAAAGGCAGGTGGCACCTCTGCATGTGATTCTACTGCAACAGTGTAAGTCCACCGACTGTGGCTAGTGATAAACACCTGAGCTCTGAATCGACATCAGTAGATTGTGTGTGCTCACTGCCCCTTCTGTACCCCAGAGGGAGCTGTTTTTTATAACCTTTGGATTGGAATATGGTGCAGCCACGGTGACAATGAAATCAAAGGGATGGCTCCTTTAAGAAACCTATCCATGTTGCTTGGCACCAGAAGACCTTTGCTTCCTTTTTTTCAAGTGAATCCAGAACTACGTTCAGTAATTATAATTTTATGTTTGATTGTATAACTATAATAGAAAATATTTATCACACAAGAAGGAGGAGACTTGTCTAGGCTGACTGTGACATAAGTGAACTAATGAATCTTTCTCCATCCTTTCCCGTATAATTTTTAATCACAATTTTTAGTATTTTTTATTTATTTGTATGTAATAATTCGGTACAAGGATGCATGTTATTTATTCTAGTTATTTATTCATAAAGTAATTTCTAGGTCACACGTGAAACTCACAGGGATGTACATAATCCACAGACATCAGCAGTAACCTGTAGATGGCATTATGCTGTGAACATGGTAGACAGATGTACAGTTTAAAATTATTGAGTTAGAGAGACAGCAAGAGAGAAACAGTGAGAAAAGACATTAATAACAGAAGAGAAGGTCTCATTAGTTCATTAAAAGAGGTGTGTGAGAAGGGACCATCAAAGTGCTCCCTTCTGATTTTTTTTGGTTTTGACTTTTTTTGTTTGTTTGGAGTTTGTTTTTCTTTTTTTTTTATTTATCTCTTCTGTGCTTAAACAGCTCAGACTGGCTGAAGACCTTGGCTGGGTTCACTGCCCAGTCCCTGACATCATCTCAGGGACGTTGCAGCACCCAGGTACTGCAACCATAACAGTTCTGAAAAAGCATCCCTTACAGACAGTGCCCTATGTGATGCTCCATCATGCTCCATACAAGATGGTGTTGGGATTTTGCATGCCTGGAGCCACCAATCTCATTTAGGCACATCCTTATCTGCTTGCCTTCTTAGGTACCACGGCCCCTGAAGGTTCCTGTCTCCATGGGTGAGAATAGGAATAGAGGAGATATCTACAGTTCTGGGATGTCAAAATAAAATATTGTGGATTGACCCTGGGTGGATGCAGGCATCCACTAAAACCACTTTTTCACTCCCCTCCGCAACTGGAAAGGGGAGGGAAAATGTGATAAAGGGTTTGTGGGTTGAGACAAGGGCAGGGAGAGATCACTCATCAAATACCATCACAGACAAAACAGACTCAAATTTGGGATATGAATTGAATTTATTAATAAAAAAATTAGAGCAAAATAATGAGAAATAAAATAAATCTTAAAAAGACTTTACCCCTACACCCCCTGCCTTCCCCCCAGCCATGCAGCGAGATGGGGAACTGGGGTTACAGTCAGTTCATCACAAGTTGTTTCTGGTGCTGCTCAGGGAGAGGTGTCCTTGCCCTAGTCCAGTGTGGGTCTCTCCCATGGGAGACAGTTCACCATTAACTTCTCCCATGTGAGTCCATCTCTCCATCAACAGCTCTCCACAAACTGCTGCAACATGTATCAGTCTTCCACAGGGTGCAGCCCTTAAGGCACAGGTTGCTCCAGTGTAGGTCCCCCAAAGGGTCACAAGTCCCATCAGAAAACCTGGTCCAGCATGGGCTCCTCTTTCCATAGGTCTACAGGTCCATGCCAGCCAGGAGCCTTCTCCAGCATGGGTTTCCCAAAGGTTCACAACCCTTTCTTGGGCATCCACCTGCTCCACTGTGTGTATCCTCCATGGGTTGCAGGTGGACCTCTGCATCCCTGTGGTCCTCAACTGGCTGCAGAAGCATAACCTGATTCACCATAGATTTTATAACAGGCTGCAGGGGAACTTCAGCCCTGGTGCCTGGAGCACCTCCTCCCACTCCTTCTCCACTGACCTTGGTATCTTCAGAGTTGCTCCTCTCACATATTCTCACTCCACTCTTCTCTGGCTGCAATTATATCTAAGCAATAACTTTTCTTTTTTCCTTATTAAATAAGTTATCACAGAGGTGTTACCAGCATTTCTGGTTGGCCCAGACTCGGCCAGCCGTATGTCCTTCTTGGAACCACCTGGCATTGGCTCTGTTGGACATGGAGAAGGCTTCTAGCAGCTTCTCACAGAAGCCACTCCTGTAGCCCTCCTGCTACCAAAACCTGGCCATGTAAACCCAAAACAAATATGTAAAAATGTGCACCAAGTGCGGTGTATGTGACATTGGGCTTCTTGTCACCACAGGTAGAACATCTGCCTGTGACTGACAAGGACTTCTACCAACCCAAGCCATGTCACCAATCTAGCTATGAATATTGTCAAATAGCAAACCATCAGCTCCTTCCTTGATACTACCTGATTTTCTGCTGTGGGCAGTGTTGGGAAGCTTGGCAGGATTCCACTAACAATTGTGACAGTAACAAAGCAAATTATATACCTAAAGGATATATGTTTCTTTATGTATAACAATTACTTGTACTTGATGTCAATTCAATAGAAATTACATTTAAAGTATAATGCAAATATGATGTATGGATTATTTATATGAATGTGTATAGATATATACCTATATGTATATAAATAGGTAAATTGAGACTTACATAAAGTATACTTACCTATTGTGAAAAGCCTCAGTCCAGCCTTTGGCAGTATAGTTCTAACATTGCTGTCTCTGGGTCTTTTCTGCAACACTCAAGGGAAATCTAGCTCTTGTCATTCATTATTTTATTATTTTTTTAATCTCCTGCCCTGTTATAAATCAGGAAGATAAATTTAAAAGCTTCTATATACCAAAAATCTCAGTGAGTTTCTAATTAGATTCGGAGTAGTTTAACTGCTTGGTTCAGTTTTCAAATGATATTTTAGTCTGGAAATGTTCATAATTGTGTGCCTTATATACAGTCTTCTGGGAGCAGCATACACTATCATATCTTACATTCCTCAGAAACTCTTTAGGTGATGCAGGCATTATGGACATAGCAGTGCTCTCACTGCTTCTGTACCTCCTCCTGGCAGACTATGGGACTGTTTGTTGTCTAAATTTCCATATCTTTATTGTGTGTTATATCACAATATAGCACTCCTCAACAATCCTTTCAATGGTGCTTCTTTGCTGTATTTTAAGAACTGGGAAAACTAAGTAGTCTTCTACCCTCCCTCTCACGACAGCTTGAGCTGTTTACTTTAAAATTTGATTGCAACCACAATCTTCTGCTATTAAGTTTAACAAAGGGTTGTTCTACAGGGGTTGTTTGACATTTGCTATGGGATGGGTTCTGCTCTGAGCTGTGTTAATCTTCCCTCTACTCTGATGATTCTATTTTACTTTGCAGCTGTAGTTTTTATTTGATTAAATCCTGGTTGTCAGAATTCTAGTACTATATTTTGTAGTGTGATCTGTAAAAATGGCCTCCTCCTTCTCTTTCTGCTGTTTGCTTATCGGGTCTCTGACTTTCTTGACTGTTTCTTATTGTTTGGAAAATATTTAGTGTATCCTACACCCCAAGGCACTATGATGAGCATAATACTTCAAATTCAGCTTTTACCTACCCAATAGACTAAGATAAAAAATCAATCAGTCTTGCCTTGGAAAGAAAGAACCTGTCTGCCAACAAATACTCAGTAACATTCAGAAATATCTCTTAAGTGGGATTTCCTGGGGATGATCAGTTAGGTGACTTATGGATTGGAGGTTTCACCGATTTCTTTATTTTAAATTTTTCCAATTTTATTGTATTTATTCAGGCAGTTTAAGGACAGGTAAGAAATGTTTGAAACAGAAACATGATACTCTTCTTCAAAATTTTCTTTAGAAGCACCAGGCAAGGACTGAGAAAACCACATGAATCTTCAGGACCACTGGAGGGAACTGATTTTCAGAGCTGCTGAACAGGTGTGCTGATCATGTTGAGCTGTATGAACAGGATGATATATTTAATGCCTGTAACTCTAGGATCAGAACTGTTTTAAGGATAGCAATTTGAGTTTTTTTAAACTAATTCACCACCAGAATCTATGATCACAAAAGACTTGACCTCAACCACTCTCAACTCTGTATTCCTGAGAATTTTGAACCCTTTCCAGTCCCTTTCCAGGATTATTCATATCTTTGAATATTTTTTTCTAGGATTTTGAAATGTCTGTATCTAAAGGTCTCATAAACTGAACATACAATTAATCTGCAGGGTTCCAGTGATAATTTTGGGCCATATACAGCTTACCACAGTATTTTTCAGGTTAATTTTTCAGGTGAAGCAGTTGCATGTCATGTTAGAAGACTAATGAAAGCAGCCACATTCACCCTCGTGATGCAGCTGATCAACGTCAGGTTCAAAAGGGCCTGATGTGTCATGAGCACTAATTCTTGGTGATATTCAAAAGAATCCAATGCAACTGGAAGCCCAGAGAAATGAGATGATGAAATCAGTAATCATCACGAGAATAATGAATATTACAGTGACGATTGTAGGAATTGATACTCAGTTTTTACACTATTATTTATTATACATTACTCCATAACAACATAAAATCATCATGTGAATTACACAAACATGAGATCTCAATGTTCATTTTTCACTCTTTTTAAATTTTAAATATATATAACAATAAAAGTATTATGACTGTATAAATCTTAGTATTCTTTGTTTAGAAGTCTTTCTACAATGAATTTCAGGATGTTTACAAACACTGCATACAATCTTACACCTAGAAAATAAAGACAAGAACTGATGTCTTTCTGGTCTAGATTCAAAGACTGCAAGCACTTGAGCTAAAAGGATTACTTTTAATATTTTAATAAATTTTCTTATCAGTGAGGAAACAGTGTCTTAATCTTCCCAGCCTGGTACCAATACAGAGAAATAATATAATGTGAGATGGTAGTTTTCTTGGTTTGATGTGAAGGCACACAACAATTCCCCTCAATGTATTTTTCCTAGATTAAACTTTTCTATAACATCTTTTTTTCTGCATTACTCTGGTTGTGGCATTCTGAATTTTAAATATGTAAATGCACTTTTCTGAACCCTGTAAGTGGAAGTGGGTATAATTTAGAAGGTTGCGGGAAAAACTAGCTTCACACTCCTTTACAGTTACTACAGATGAACATAATTGTGAACAAGACAGTTGATTGTGTCTTTTTTGGGAAAATCTGATAGAAAAGATTTTTTTATATATATATAAATATACAAGATCTAGTGTGTAGTAAATTTGAGAACTCAGTGCAAACAGTTGCCATTTAGGGAAACTTCTACCTTGTCATAAAATCATTTTCTGCTGCCAAATTATTTTTTTATAAGTCTAATATATATTGTTAATCATAGACTCCCATGAGAAGTTAAATTTTCTTTGACAATTGTATTTTTACGTCTAATGAAAACACTAGTAGAGTTTGAGTGCTTGAGGAGATTACTACATCACATGCAGACTTCCAATTAGTTAACTTATTTTTGAAGAGACATTCCAAAGTTTTAACAGTGATTTGGTACCAGAATATTTGCAAAAAGACTCAACTAGGTGCACCAAAATGTCCTCAGATCCACAGCTACTCAGAGTAAAAGTTCCATGGCATACAGGATAAGTTTTACTAGTGCACCTAGAAGATCTTGTCTCCCTCATACTGTGCTGGATGCTTCTGCCACATCCTGTGTTTACAATCCAAGGGTCAAGGCTTGCACCACTAACAAGTCAAGCCATAAAAACATAACAAACAAAACAAAACCCCAAAGAATAATTAGGGGTTTTAATGCTTTTCTTTGGATCTCTCCTGGAAATCACTTCACTTAATGGGGAAAGAGGAATCCATTCACATTTACCTAAAAAAATTTCTTCTGGAATTAACTGCTAGACGTTGTCACCAAGCAGCTTACTCTAGCCTTGAGCCTTGACAGTAGCAAGGTTATGTGCATACACCTTGGGAGCTCTGCCTTGCATAGCCCTACAAATAAAGTCGAACAGATGGGTTTTTTTCAATCTACACAGTGTATGTTCTCTTTTGGTTTCAAAGAAAGACACTACAGGAAACTGACTGAAAGACTAATAGTACTTTAGGCAGTATTTATCTAGGAAAATGTATGTTCTATTTCTCATTTTATGATTTTACTAAAAAGTAGCACAGACTAAAGGCAAGTCTTCCTGGTGGGCTCAGAGAATAAAGGTGACTCTCAGATAATTTAGTATGAGACATCCTGTGCAAAAGACTGGCCCAATTTACTGAACTTGTGTACACCTTGGTTGGATTTAGAATAATGACAAAAAAGAGATTATTCTGTGTGCAGATAGTAAAGAAATAGCTTGTAAGATGAATCAATGGTCTCAAATGCTTTGAGAAAAAGGTGACTACTGTAGTGTCAGAGACTGGAAATATTCCACCTCCGTGCTACCACAGCTCATGTTCCCCATGGTCTGACTCTGGATCCTCAGAAGCACCTGGCTAAGGGGGAAACACCAATGCTGAAGGTGACACAAAGCCTGGGCTATGTGAATTTGGACTTGCATCCCAGGCCTTGCATTTAGAGGTCAGACAGCACAGGGTCAAGGAGCTGCATGCTGGTACCTCAGGATTTGTGGGATGGATAAAACGCACGTTTCTCTCTACTCTCCTGTTTCATTTAGCAAGGAAACATTTCTAGTGATTGCAGAGGCTGATGCTTACATTTGGTTGACAAGCAGTGGGATGCAAGGACAGCCGGCTGTGAGCCTCATCTGTCCAGACACTTTTCTTGAGCAAGAGCAGCACCCTCAGACTTGTTGATAAGCGCCAAATGATCGTTCTTCAGGAAATATTGAATTTAGATACTGGCTGCCTGACAAACAGATGTTGCAGCAAGAGGAAAGGCTCACTTGGCATTGTGACCAGTAGAGTAAGGGCACCTGGAAAGTAGCCCTAAGAAAAACAAAAACAGAATAGATTGTGAGACAATACCTGGGAAATTACTCTGCTCTTCCTTTTGATATGTCCTGTAGCAGATGGCGATTATGGCCAGTAAACAGAGGGACAAGGACACAAAATGAGTTTCTATAATATTGTTGTCCTCCTTTGGAGGGCTCAGAACCATCCATATTACATCTGTAGTTATACCTGGAATTTCATGAAAGAGCATCAGTCCTACAACTTACAATTGTGTAAGCTGTACATCTATTATGATGCGTCCAGGCAGTGCTTGTATTCCTTTTTTCCTTTTTGGGACTATTAGCAGTTCCTCTCTTGTTCCCCAATGGTTTAAGTGCTACAAAGTAATCCTACAGAAAATGTAACAGCTCGTTCACAGGAATTAACCACTGTAAAGGGAACAGGCTCTTGTTCAAACTCTTTCTTCAGAGATAAAATAACTGCACTCATCCAGATGTCTCAGGAAAGGCTGTGAAGAGTTAAATGATTGTCTGCTCTGACTTTCCAACCAAGATTCTACTCTTCATGAATGGCATGAACTGGTTACATCTCTATTCATTTTTGCAAATACAGAAAAAATTGCTCCAGAAGCTTTGCATTTAGACGTCATGACATTTTCCTCAGACTATCAACACATAGGACATAGCTCCTCAGCCCTATCCATAGCTGTAGTAGGTTATAGAAAGTTAGAACATATGTTCTATATGGTTTAGTTGATCATCATGTTGCCAAAGTAACATAATATGTGGACAGCTTATTTGCAAAAAGATTGAGGAACATAAACCCTGTCTTTTCAGCAAGGTTAAGTGCCTTGTGTGCATCACTATGCCAGTGTTGAAATACTGCTTCTAGTCTCAGTGTTAGTTCACTTGGTAAGAGCACAAGGTCTCTGCGGTACGGTTCATTATGTGATGTATACAGACCCTAAGTGTTCCCCAAAATGATAGCAGGCTGAGAAAGGAAAGTAATAAAATTGAAGTGCAAAAATGATTGTTTATGTTACTTCTGCAGGGAGGGTCGGAACACAATAACCATGTGAGTGGCTGGGAGAAGGGGAGACCCGAGACTTACATAGCAGTGTGTGTTTTGGAAAGGAGCTGGAAACAGTTTGGAAAACATTGCCTTTGGCTGTCAGCACACAACTGACCATGATGGAGTGAGAAATGTTTTGAGATTTTGCCTCCCCAGGGCCACACAAACACCATGTTTGCACGTGTGAATTTAGCCTTTAGTTAAGAAGGAGAATACTTCAGTGAGAGTTTGCATTAACATGCCTTAATTTGCAAAAACGCTGGCAAAAAGCAGTAAAAACTGACTGCTACTGTGGCTACCTGACAGGCTGTGATTTGTCGGCCAGCTTTGTTTGATTGCATCTGATATGTGTTCCTCTATCCTTACTGTGTAGTTCGTCTGCCCTTAGCAGGATTTACCCTCAAAATGTTCCAAGCACCCATGAAGCCCAACTTAACTGGGAGTGTAAAAAATGAGTAACGAGGAGCATTTAAGAAATGCAGAAAAGTAAGAATGATTTTTTTTGAAATATCTTCTTGATACAGCATGCCAGCAAAACTCACTGAAGCCTGAAAATATATGGAGCTTCCTTATTGTAGAACAAGATATATTATGACACACCTAATGTGTTACACTGATGTGATAAAGTACAACTGGTTTACAATAAACAAAAAACCGCTTTTAAGCTCTGCTCTTTATCAAAAATAATGATTCATAATAACATGCTCACAATGCTAACAATAGGGTCTTGTGCTTTGAGGAAAAGGGAATTATTTCTCATTAATTTTATTTTCAATTAAGCAGCTATTCTTGTTTGTTTCTCTTGGGATACATGTACTAAAATTTACAAATGTTCACTGTATTTTTTACTAATTTATTGACTATATTTACTAATGTTTATTGACCAGTTGTATTAATGTGTTCCCTGACTTTCCCTCACCTCTCATTCTCAACCCTTAGTTACTGTTTAAAATTCTGGGGAAGATGTTTAGTTGTATGCTTTTTAACTGGGAGTTGAATGACCTGGCTGTTGTTGAGAATAACTTTTTTGATTTTAATTTTTATTTTAAATATTGAACTAGAGAAGAGGCCAAAAAGATATTTCTGGGACAACAACTGATAAAGATGTACAAAGTCAGACACTAGACACCTGTGCCTAAACTTCAGCCTGCTGGTGTACTGGGTGTTGTCTTTGCACTTTTATATTGCTGGTGCTTCATATTAATCTTTGCCTGTTCAGGGGTGTCAGTTAAACTCTTCTCCCTTCTGTTTGCTTCTCAGAAGTACTTCTGCTCCTAATACGAAGTCACAGAGGTAGTTTTTCTCCCTCCCTCTGGCCCACGGGCACAGGGCAGGACTGTGCAGTGCTAGCAAACTTCGGGGAGTATTTTTTTTCTTGACCAAGAGGGTTGTTGAACATTGGAACCAGCTGCCCGCAGAGGTAGTAGAGTCACTATTTCTGGAGTTATTAAAAGACATGTAGATGTGGCACCTAGGGACAGCCTAAAAGAGCTGACAAGAGGAAGTTAAACCTCAGCATGGTTCCCATTTCTTTTCCAAGTTTCCACATTTTCCAAGTTTCTATTATTGTTGTCCCCAGAAGGTTGAAAAGGTAAAAAATATTCTTGCCTGAAGAGAGAATTCCATGTATAGGGTTGAGCAAAATTCCAGTGCCTTGGCAAGTTAGAAATCTGAATTAGAGATTGATGTTTGGGTCCTAGATAGAGCTTCTGATGGTCTGGTAAGAACTGATATTGGTTCTGAAAATGCTAAAGTTGTAAGAAAAGGAAACTGTAGAAAGATACAGTGTTTTGCCTACCTAAAACCGGTCAGATGTTTAACATTCCCTGAGTAACAAATTTTTTCAAAGTAGACAGACTATGTGTGCTCCATGTCAAAAGAAACACATTAAGCATATGTCTCTGTTCTTGGATGGTCAGGGAAGAGAAAGCTAGTGTTTGAGACCAAAACTATGATGAATATTTCATATAGCAAGTAGACTAACAAATTTTATAGGAAAGGACTTGTGAGGAACAAAAAGGGGACTCTAAGTCTACTGCTATTTCTGACAAAAACTATCTGGATCAGTCTAATCTAGAAGATACAACATTTCTTTCCAATTCTTTATAATAGAACTGTAACTACAAATGAAGTCTCTTACTGTGAAAGACACTGTCCTTCAATGTTTGAGCCTTTAGGAAAAGAAAATAAAAAGTATTGACCTTAAATATTTGGCAGGCATATACCTGTATGCATCTTGATGAGAAACTCACAGTATAAACCTTAGGATGAATATTTTGAGGCCTTCAGGGGCAAAGCTGCAAAGAAATTATGTCTATATGGTTTTTGGCTTCCATGTTATATATGAATGTCAGGATTAGCAGGCTAGGACAAGCAGCTTTTACATTATTTCAATGTTTGGAATTGGCTTTCAATGCTTTTGTTTTAAAATAGGGGGAAGGGTAAGCAAAGATGGAACAAAGACTGGCAACGTGCTTGGCTTTGCTCTAGTGACAGTACCCAGAGAAGTGTGAGTAAGAACGTGGTCATGCAAACTGCCTCTAAAACTAATGTTTAATGCAAGCTCTAGCCATGGGCTAAGTCAGCAGTTGCTTATGGCAGCACCTGCAAAGAAAATGCTAAAGCCACAAAACAAATCACCACTCTGATATGTATAAATTATTCTTGCTGGTTAAAAGTTGCACCAGCAACTTGGATGACTGAGGTAATGACTGTTTATGTCAGTAAGTTTATATGGGACCCAGTATTGACTATCCTTCCAGAATCAACACAGTATCTGCATGATGTGTTGTATTTCATCCAAAATACAATAGTTCATGCCTGTTGCTGACCAAATTTGTTTTCTTAGATGGCCTGATATATACAAAAATGGTGTCAATACCCATTGCTCAGTAACTAGCAATTTCTGCTTCCACCCTCCAATACCATCCCCTAGAAACAGCTGAGTTAATTTTAGTCATCTCCTTTCCCTTTTCATGGTAGGAATAGCTGAGCCTTAGTGAAGTACCCAAAGTTTGTTGATGTAAGAATGATTTTGACTATGTTAATGGGAAGCCAGTGCAGAGAATGCTGGCAATATAAGTCTTACTATCTTGCTTATATGAAATTGGCATATAGAGAAGTTGATTTCAGTGATGTGAAATGCTGGGATTTAAGTTAGATAGTATTTTACCCTCTCTGACCAAATAATATGAAGTGGATATGAAATTAGGTTGTTGGATGGCTGACCTGTAGCTGATCTGTCCTACATGGCTATTATTCTTTACTTTGATAAAGAGTTGTGACTCAAGTAAATAAAATCAAGATGAACAGAATAGAGTAAATGTCCTTTAAATGCATCTATGGTAGATCACAGAATCACAGAATGGGTGAGTTTGGAAAGCATCTCTGGAGGGCATCTAGTCTAAACACCATGTTCAAGCGGGGCCACTAGGCCTTCTTGCTCAGGACCTCGTTCAGCCAACTTTTTAATATCTCTATAGAGGGAGATTCAAACACCTCCTTGAGCAACTCGTGCCTGTGCTCGGTCCTCCTCAGAGTAAAAAAAATTATTCTTGATGTTCAGAGGGAACCTCCTGTGTTTCAGTTTGTGCCTTCTGTCTCCAGTCCTATCAGTGGGCACCACCAAGAAGCACCTGACATCCTCCTCTTTTCACCTTCTCTCCAAGTATTTACACACATTGGTGAGATTCCTTCTGAGACTTCTTTTCTCCAGGTTGAATAGTCCTAACTTTCCCAGCTTTTCCTCCTACGTAAGACACTCCAATCCCTTCATCACATTCATAGACCTTCGCTGGACTCTCTCCAGTATTTCCATGCCTCTTTTGTGCTAATGAGTCTACAACTGGACAAAGTACTCCAGGTATGGCCTCACCAGTGCTGAGCAGAGGAGAAGGATGACCTGCCTTTACCTACTGGCAATATTATGCCTAATGCAGCCCATGATACCTTCAGCCCTCTTTGTGGCAAGGGCACATTGCTGGATCACGTTCAACTTGGTGTCCACTAGGATCCTTAGGTCCTTTTCTTCAAAGCATCTTTCCAGGTGAACATCCCATATACTAGTGCTTGGGGTTGTTCCTTCCAGGGCATGTCTTTGCACTTCCACTTGTTGGACTTCATGAGGTTTCTGTTAGCCCATATCCCTCTGGACGGCAGCACAATCCTCTGGAGTGTCAGCCACTTCCCCCAGTGGTGTGTCATGAACAAGCTTGCTAAGGGTACAGTCTACCCCATTATCCAGAAATAGAACAGTTTTTTTCTGGAGAAATCGTATCTTATACCTTACCCTGAGAAGAAGCCAAGCAATGTTAGAAGTCAATGTACGTGTTAAGGGGTTAGTACATAATGGGAAACTTGTAGGTCAAAATTAGAGCATCTCGAAGAACCTGTTATGCCCTTGGATTAAGTAGCTTGAATAAAAGGACTAGCAAACTTCTTAGTTATTTCATAGTGATTTGCCCTTGTCTATTCCATGGTTACATTTTTTTCTTTAAAGAGGCAAAGCTGGAAACCTCACTTTTTTGCTAGAAAAAACCCCTCTCATTATAAACAAAAACAATGGAAAGACTCATTCCCAATGACTAATTATCTCTGCAATTTTCATTGGAAAAAAGGTGGCTGAAATGTTGATAGTTCTGATGATCTGCAGAGCAAAAGAGTTTCACACTCCAGTTCTTTCACAGATTCTGATGTAAAAACCAAATCATTACATAGGAGTAATATGCAGAGGTGAAGGAAAACTGACTTTAAGGTTTGCACAAATTTCTATATGTGAAAGAAACTAGAAGGTTTACCAGTTCGGATTAACGTCTTCTTGTTTTTTTCTTCAGGTAGTTAGGGCTTTTTCTGTGATATTTCCTCACTTGAAGCACTGCTTTATGGGTTATATATTCACAGAGGTTCCTGAAATTAACAGCTACCCTTGAAATTATGGACTCCACAAAGCACAATGGATGAGTTAATAAATTCTGTTACTCTGGGCTACAGTGCCTGCTTTGCTTTATTTTCAGTTTAATTAGATCGAATATTATTTAAAAAAATCAAGTGGAGAATCTTCTTCAGGTCAGTGAAAACAAATGAGAACTGGTTTAATCATATTAAAAGAGAAAAGCAGTTGGCAAAGATTCCAAAGCGTACTGCAGACTGTCTGCCCTTCCTATCTCAGGCCTGTGAGCCCTGACTTGTTTTGTGATTTTTTGGTGATTCAGTGTTACAGGATTGAAAGACTCTGACTGTTGCTTTGTTTGTTTGTTTGCTTGGAATTTGATATTTTGTCTGAAAGTAATTTTTTTGTAGGAATTAGGGTTGTTTTGTTGTAGGAGCAAAAAACAGAGAAAATGAAAGCCAATATTTCTAAATGGGTTATGAAAGTTCATGGTGGAAATAATTAAATATAGCAATTTCTTAAAAAATTATAAAAATGCTTTTGTTTAACTCAGCAAAAGTTAGGAAATTAGTTGTTCCTACTGTAAGCTGATACTTTTATGGAAGCTCCAGAGGAATTAGTTCCTGGCATCTCTCCATACTTCTCCTTTTGGGAAACTAAAGTGTCACTCTAACTCTGTGCTAAGGAGGGGAATGCACAGGAAGCACACTAGTTAAAAATCAGGCAGTTACTTTGTAACTCTGGGCCTTATTTTCTCCCAGTTGCTCTCTGTATTAATTTAATAACTGAACTCACCAGATCTATTTTCATACTTTCTTCTTAAACTTTATTGTCTAAAACACTGAGAAATAACAGATTACCTTTTCCTCTCTTAGATAGCTGAAAGGCCCTTAGCAAGGAGTTCTGCTGTGTAAATGAGGCCAAGCTGGAATTGCTGTGTGGGTAGACAATGCCTAGTAGTTTAAGAAGTGGCTCAGAAGTCAGAAATTTTATAAAAGAAGTATCTAGACCATGAAAATTCTCTTACCCTTGCTGTTCACTTGAGTAAAATTGTTACTTAATCACTGTACAACTTCCACTGCAATTCTCTGCCAAAATACTCCTACATTTCAATTTTTGTGTGTTCCCCATCAAGCTTAGTGCTTACTGCCTGCCGGATAAAGGTTGTATATAAAGGAATGTGTATTGAGACCCACTGAAAAAATACACTTAATTTGTGGTAAAATACTTCCACTTTGGAACTTTCTTATATATACTTTTCTTAGAAACATTGTCAGGTGAGGAAATTAAATTTCTGCACTGATGTCTTCCTCCCTGTTTTTTTCTCATCTACTCACTCCACCACCCCCCTCCAGCAAAAAACCTCCTGTACCAAAACCCACACATGGACAGAGACCTGATCTAGATTGAGGAGGAGAAAGAGGTTGAAGAGAGGACACTAAAACCAGAAAATTATTTTCAGAATAAAAGAATGCTATTTTTGATTCCTTTTACCATTCTGCCATGATTGCTCCTGCGAAAAAGAACAATGAAAGATTGAAACCAGGGTTTTTAAATTATTCTTTAAATAAGTACATTTTGGTGGTCAATTTAGACAAAATGTATTTAAATGTATTGTTTCTAATAATGTTTTCCTGGTTTATGTAGTGCTTAGTGGTTAAAAGTCCAGGATGTAATCATTCACTGGAGGAATGTATTTGATTTTCACATCTGGGCCAAAAAATCTTATAAGTAATTTACTTTGTATCTGGAAACTCATAGATGAAAAAAATGGTATAACCATGTTAATTGTCTCATATGCTATGCTAAATATAAGGGCTTTGGAATGGGCTTAATCTCAGCATTCCTGAATGTGGAAGGTCTCAATACTTGGAAGTTCTCTAGCATATTTTATTAAAACAATTAACACGATGAACTGTACAATAAAGTATTTTTACTTTATGGAACTCAATTGTTCTCAAAACCTCAAAGGTTGAGAAAAAAATGAACCAGAGGGAATAGAAATATTGCTTATGCTTCCTTTAGTGTAAACTTAAGAGTCAGTTGGGATAGTCATCAGGAGTCTTTGCATGGGATTCTTTCCTGTGAAAGTTTTGCAGATCAGATTTTATTTTTTTCGGACTGTGATCTACGTACCACTACTTTCCTCTGGAGCTGATTAAGTAGGTCACTGCACTTAGCTGGAGTGAGGTGTGTGAGCCTACTGATGTAACCAGAACTGCTTAGCTCATCAGTTGCCCTCCCTCCTCCTCCAGACTCTGCTCCCCTACCACCGAATTATATCTTGTTTTTCAAGTGATGCAAGGAGTTTGTTTTTATTTCTGTCCAGGGAAACATAATTTCCAAGGTGCATATTAAGATAAACAGCCTTTGTATGGGGGCATGTGTGTTTGTGAGACCCCAGCAATTCATCTCTACTTTAAAATGGCCACTGGGCATTTCAGTAAATGAATTTTTCTTGAGGAGTGCTTAGCAACTGAACTGTGTTGCACAGTTTCTCACCAAATAGAGTGCAGGTCCTATATTTTGACTGTTAGCAAAAATTATATAATTCTATGCAATAAAACACACTAGAAAAATGTATCTTATGCATGACACTGGTGAATAAAATTGCAGAATATGTCTTTCCTGTTTCCCTTTGCTTTTTTACTTGCTTGATAAAATAAATATCATAATTTTTCTTCTCTTTTCAAGGTAAATTTCCAGTTCCTTATGAAGCCTTACTTCCTAAAATATTCGTATTTTTTCTTCCTTAAAACACTGTATTAAAGATGTTGTTTTTACACATATGTTAATAACACAGCATAAGAACTGTAGTTTTTTTCCTACACATCTCACTTTCTGAGCACTTACTGTAATTTTAAACTACTTAGGACATATATATGTCCAAAGATTCTTGCTTTGTCAAGTAAAATAGTATTCTTAGTTTCCTGTTGAAATTACATTAGGTTTTTCAGTTTGACTGTTTAGCCATTTACAACTTCAAAAAGCCTAAAAGCCAGTTTAAATCTTGTTGAAGCCTTATGAAAGAATATGATAAAGTGATTTCTGAAGTACTTTTTTTGACCAAAATCTTTTTTTTTTTTTAATTTATGGAAAATACAAGGGAACATAAATATTGCTGTTTCAATAAGGAAGTAATATTCTGTAATATTAGGCTGATTTATCAAGTACAACAAAGTAAAGAAATGAGAGAACTTACTGTATACACTGCATAAAAATTTTTGGTTCTAGAGAACAATTCCTTTTTTTTTGACAGTGGTAATTGTTTCAAAAATTTAGACCTTCTACAATATTGATGTATATGACTACGTATGACCATCTCTGTTCCCTGAGACAGTCACAGCTAACATTTTCTCTTTTTGAAAAATGAACTCTGCATGATTTTATTTTCTAATTTCCATTAACTTGCACAATTGTATCCCATTTTTATGTTTTTCTGTTCAAACAGTGACAGTCCTTAGGAGGCCACCTTATTCCAGGCGAGGTGAGACAGTTTCTGTGCTGGCAGAGCGGAATTAGTAACATCAGATCATATACAGATCATGCTTAACCACATAAGGCACATGTGAAATATTCACTTCATATACTGAAACATACAAAAAATGCTAACAAAACAGTTATTTATCTGTTTTCATTGACAAGATTCCTGGAAATCAAACCACTATTTTTTTAATAATAAGAAATTCGGTATGTATTATTAGATTCCCATGAGGTTGCTCCATCATTCTATAAAGTTCAAACCTTTTCTTTTCAAGACTTTTTTTTCTTAAAAATATGTATCATAAAAAGAATTTTAGGCAACTGAGGATGTTTTACAAGACTATTTATTTGGATTCTACAAGTTTCAAGTACATTTCATAAGTTTTTATAATTACAGAGTACATTTTTACATCTCTTTGAAGCATATTTGGTCTAGTCATAGGGCTGAAAGTGACTTGAGGAAATAACCTAGACAATTTGGCTGCCTCAAGGAAGTATCAAATATACCTGCATCATTTCCGATGAAATGTCTGTGTAATATTTTCATGAGGACATTCTATGTTCTTCTCAAAGAAATTTTATGTCCCTGGGTAGTCCAAGAAAGTTTTAAAGAGGTCACAATCACCATCTTTCTCTTTTGCTTTTGCACTTGCAAAAATAGTCAGTTCTACTTCTTTCAACAAGAGACTAATATTGCAAATAAAAAGGCCAGGCTGGAAAGATTAAAATCCTTCAAATATGCCATTATAAATATAAAAAGTTCCTACAATCCTAGGGAAGCTATTAAATCTTGGTACAGCTGGGTAAATTTTGGTAATATGGGGAACTGGTGTTGGAAATAAACTGACATCTCTGGACATTTGCTGCTCTAGGATAACGCAGAGTTAACATGATCCAAACACTGAGAAATTATTCTTTGTTACTTTTGCTGTTCTGCAAGTGGATAAATCTTAAAGGTTTCCAGTAATGAAGTCTTTAAGCTAAGCAGGATTAAAGCAGGGTAGACCTCTGCTGGTAATGAGTTAATTACCGAAGTAAAACACATCGGTCTATGATAACAGCATGATAACATTGGACACCAGTCCCTGAAGAAATGTATTAATGTTTACCAGAGAAGTAAAAATAGTATTTGAGGCTATAGAAGTAGTGAACTTCCTTGAAAGTAAGCCTAGCAAGACACAAATCGTGCTGTTGGGCATTCCATTGCAACTCTTTTTTCTCACCACAGTACTGTCTTTCAAAAGAAAACTTGGAAAAAAGTTTTAGTTCCTGACTAACATAAAAAAGTTTTTATTTGAGATGCTTGATTTGAAAGTGTTGGGCCATTGTCTCAACAGTAGTTGAGACATATGCTAACAGACAGGTTGAAAACAGAGATATCAATGTATCTATAACACACTTTAAGAACTTCTAATGGGAGGTCACTGAGTTGCTACATTATGGAAAAAGAATGTCCTGCTATTGTTATTTCTTGACTTCCACTGTATTGATTGCAAAAATTGGTTTTAACACTTGAATTACAATTGGCAGCCGTGTCAGGGAAGATGAAAAGTTTTAGCTTAACTGTTGGTAAGTTATTGATATTCCATTTTCCTAAGAATGTTGCTTTTTCCTTTCTGATTTATTTTACCTGTATGTTACACCGAGTAAGGAAATGGATGAAGAGTGATGTGGAAAGATTCAAAGAAAGTTGAATTATGAACTGATCTATCAAATATAATATTATTTTTTTAAACCCAGTTGTCTCTCATAGATAATTTTACAAGATGCATGTTTTTCTGTTACTTGTCAATACATAAGAAAATTCTATTTCCTTTCAGCATTCAGAGCTCTAAATATTTTTTTTTAAAGTGTTAAAACTGTCATTACATGTTTGTGCTAAAAAGAAATTCTAATTCCGGTATCAATTAGAAGTACATATTGAAATAAATCAAATTTTTTCTCCAAATTTTATTTATCAAGAGCATTAGATTTGAGGATCTTTGTAAGAAAAAATAGCAACTATTTTTTCTGACAAATTTTTCACTTTTATACATTACCAAGTTATTAGAAGCTCAGATAAAATGGAAAAGGACCTATGTTTTTAGTCTTTTTTAAGACATGAAGGACACTACAGAAAACTGAGATGTCCTTTGCACAGAGTTTCTTTTCAGTGTCCAAGAAATGAAAGAATGTCCAAGATGTCCAAGAACCTCAGCCTGAGCATGGGGTGATCCAATGTCCTCACAGAGCTCCTACCAGGTACAGTGGCCACCTCGAGATTCCTGCTCTTCTTCTTCTGCTTCTGTTTCTCTTCTTTGAATCCATTGCTATCAGTCAATCCAACATTAATGCAACCAGTTTATATAATTTGTAAAATTCAACTTTTTATTGGGCATTTATTCAAAAGACTAGATTTAAAAAAAGAAAAAACAACCAAACCCTGTTCATTCCCTGAAGGTAAAAAAATTCTTGTCTGTAGTTAATTAAACCAATCTTTGTTAGCTGCACCTTTTGTCATAGAAAGCAGCTAATAGCCTAGACAATCGCATGAATCAAGGTCTGTAATAAGACTCATATTTTGCTAAAAGAATGTAATTTTTGACAGCACTAAGATTCTGAATCAGGAACCATTTGGGGGATATAAATTTTTTATTATTTTGTTATTTTTGTTACTTTGTTATTAGCTGTTCTAGTTGAGTACCTCAGAGCTCCTCTTCTTCCTCTAGGTTTTCCTAGAGATGCTTTAGATGAAAGTTGATTTTGTGTAGTACAGTGCTCCAGGACATAACTGATGACTTGGATATACAGTGCCACACAATTCAATTTCTGAGGATTTTTGCTTCTCATTCCTTCCTATTTTTTTTTTTTTCTCAGGGAATCCTTTCACAATGGTGTAATTTGGCAGGAAGCTGTTTTCAGGCCTGGTATCACAGAATCTGTCCTTGAGATATTTTACTACAATCATCTTTTTATGTATATATGCACATATATTGTAAAAAAAGATTAAAAAAAGATGAGAGATTGGACACCAAAACTCTTTCAAGAAGTCTGAAAATTTAAAACAACCATTCCCTGTCCCCCTGTGCCACTGGGGGTGGAGGCAGAGAAATCAGAAGTGAAGTTGAGCCTAGGGAGAAACAAGGGGTGGGGGAAAGTGTTTTAAGATTTATTTTTTTTTCCTCATTATTTGATTGGTAATAAATTAAACAAATTTCCCCAAGTCTATTTTGCCCATGGTGGTGAGTGATCTGTCCCTGTTCTTATCTCAGTCCATGAGGGTTTTGCTGTATTTTCTCTCCCCTCTCCAGCTGAAGAGGGGAATGATAGAGCTGCTTTGGTGGGCACCTGGTGTTCCACCATGCAAGATGGAAATAAGTAACTGAGTTTGGATGTTACAGAGAATGGATAATATAACACCTTTCTAGTTGATACCAACTGTATGAAGTTTAACAAGCGCAAGTGCTGGATTCTGCACCTGGGATAGGGCAATCCTGGATATTTGTACAGACTGGGGAATGAGATGCTGGACATCAGTGCCAGGGAAAGAGGCCTGGGCATCCTGGTTGATGGCAAGTTGAATGTGAGTCAACAGTGCCCTGGCAGCCAGGAGGGCCAACCGTGTCCTGAGGGGCATCAGGCAAAGAATTGCCAGCCGGTGTGGCCTCACCTTGAATATTGTGTGCAGTTTTGGGGGCCAAGATATAAGAAAGACACTAAGCTGTTAAGAGAGCATACAAAGGAGGGCCGCAAGGATGGTGAAGACCTAAAAGCAAAGCCATAGAAGAAGCAGCTGAGGTCACTTGGTCTGTTCAGCCTGGAGAAGAGGAAACTGAGAGGAGACTTCACTACAGTCTACAACTTCCTCATGAGGGGAAGGGGAGGGGCAGACACTGATCTCCTCTCCGTGGTGACCAGTGGCAGGACCTGAGAGCATGGTCTAAAGCTGTGTAGGGGGAGGTTTGGGTTAGGTATTAGAAAAAGGTTCTTCACCCAGAGGGTGATTGGACACTGAACAGGCTCCCCAGGGAAGTGGTCACAGCACCAAGCCTGACAGAGCTCAGAAAGCATTTGGACAACGATCTTGGGCTCATGGTGTGGTTCTCAGGGCTGTCCTATGCAGGGCCGGGAGTTGGACTTTGATGATCCTTGTGGGTCCCTTCCAGCTTGGCATAATCTATGATTCTGTGATTCTGCTTGGAAAAAGTTACCAGTAAGGAGAAATACATGCTAAGAATTGTCCTATTAAATATCCTGTGAAGACCAATTTATCAAAATGCACTCAATTTGTATGTGTATAAATAGCATTATTTTGCTCATTATGCTGATTTAAAATATTGTTTGATTTTCAAAAATACTCTCTAAAGTCATATTGAAAACCACAGAGGAAAGATGTGAAATAATGCACAGGAATAAAATTATTTTATATTTGTTTATCTCTGAATGATTCTTCTTTTCTTTTACTCCTTTTATTAAATATTAACAGAATGTAAATAGTGGGATCATACCCTCCCTTTTTGATTGAATAATGGATTCTCTGCTGCATACTGAACATGGTTATTTACTATAAAGAGCGTACCAAAACTAATAGCAGCATTAGGTGGCTGCACTAGCCAAGGTTATAAGATGGAAAATATGATGTAGTTTGAAAAGAGCAGAAAGCTGAAGCTCTCAAGCCCTTTTTCTGGTCTGATAAAGACAGACCAAACATTAAACTAAGTAGTTAGTAATTGCTCTGGATATTATTAAATTGTACTAATAAGATAGGAAATGTTGAGAATAACTGTAAGAAACTAGGGAGTCAAACAAGGAAAGTGCCTATGCACATGCTTGTTCTGAAAATGGCTGCTACTTCTAACATGTGTCAGCTTTGAATAGTAGGCAAAAATGGTGGTGAATTTGAAGCATTTAAGATAGGAAGAAAATTCTAGTAAGCTGTCAAAAACCCCCATACTTAAGGTCAGAATTTCATTTATCCAGTAATATTATACACATTAGTAAGTAAAGTAATCTCCTGAAAGTTTAGTTTTGAGTTTTGGAAATATTTTTTTATCCCTTAGCTAAATTGCAGCCACAGTAATTCTTTCCTGTGCATGCTTGACTCATGTTAGGCTTGAGAAAGGGCTTGTGTGCCCTAAAGCTTGAGCTTTCCGATTTTCCGACTGCAATACTTGGTCTCATAAAAAGCATTCTCTCTTTCTAGATGTTGATTTTAAGAAGTGATGAACTGAGAAAAAGAGAACAGATGGTGTTCACCTTTGTACTATGGAAATAAATTCTAGAATGACCACTGATACCTTAGAAACCTGGTCAAATCAGAAAGCATATTTTTTTAATGTTAGATAATAACATTGTTAATGATCACAGGCATTTCTCATTTTCCAGACTAGTTCACAGGCATGTGGGTACATACCATCAGCCTGCATACAGCAGGGGACATCAACCAATGCGTACAGCCTTTCCTGAGCTTAATTGTCTAGTTTTGCATTTTGCGGAAGCTAGATTGCCAAATCAATAAACCTGGAAATACGCACAAGCAGCTATGATTAAACACAGAATTTGATTTGCTGCTGCTTTGGAAGACAAATCACATTTGCAATGGAAGATTTTGAACTTATGGAATATGCCCCTGCAAATTCTCTTACTTGAGGGGAAATGATAAAATTGAATGTCAAGGTCATCATGACAGAGAGCACGTGCCTCACAGGAAATGAAATGGCCACTCTTTAGACTCTGGGTTTTAATGTTTTAATGAGACCTGGTTGAAGATTTTTTTGTGGGTTTTTTTTGTGTTTCCAGTACACATGGCAACAGCAGCAGCCAAGGTGTGTGACTGCATTGGGCGTGAGCAGGGACAACCCCTCAAGAGGATGCACGTGGCCAGGGGTAGGCTGTTGCAGTGGCACTGGTCCTGCATCACTGCAGCAGCCAAAGGGTGATGGGCATGATGGCAATCACTTCCTTTAGGCTTCAGCAGTGGAAAAGGGTGATGCCTGCAATGTAACACCGAGGAATACACCAAGCTTAAGAATTAAATAAAGTTTTTAGACTGCTTCTTGGCATGTGATTGACCCAAACCAGACTGTAATGTCAAGAATATCAGCAAAGAGGTCACTCTGTTTTTCAGGTTTACTTTTTAAAAGAGTAGGTGTCAGCCTGCACACATTTCACACCATGCAGTGTTATAATCTTTCCACAAAACGCTGTGGGTATGGAACTTGAAGGGAAATGCAGGGTTCAATATGATAGCAGTTTCATATAAGAAAATCCTATTACTTGAACAATATCAGAGGGTGAGCAAGATGGGGAGAGGCAAGTGAAAACTAAGTGATGACATTGAACTAATCAACTGTCTAACAATTACCTAGCAACGGTGTTGTTTTGAAACTATCCCTGTTCCTAGTGTCTGTCCTAGTGTGCATTATTTTTCTTGTCTTCTATGTAAGTATGCACTGCAGTACCACACAAAATGGCTGGTAAATGTCTTTCATCTACAAAAGTGTAATGGGATTTTGGATTGTACATTGAACCTACCACTGGTTTAATGATGTCCAGTGGAGTTTCTGGAAATGTATTCTATTCAGAAATATAATCCCTTTCAAAAACTAGACTGGTATGTAATAGGCAACAGTCAGGATACTGCTTGGCTGCTTCATACCACTATGCAATTCTCTAGTTATTTTATTCTTTACACTCTTCCTTGTGAATATCTAATTTACATAACAATTTTACAGTGACTTCTTAATAAGGTGTAGCATGTCAAATGTTCCTATTGGATTATGGAGTAATCTGATTTCATGAAATCCATGAACAATTACTCTCAATAGCCTCAGTAAGAATGTACAGAATCCTGTACAACCAAGACCTGATTGTCTTCTAGTCTGAGAACATTCACGCAGGTTGCATGTGACAAGTCTACCCAGCTTAGCTTCCTTGCTGTCTTCCACTGAAATCTACAACTACCAGAATGAGAAAGAAAATTAAAAAATTCACCATATCTATTCATTGTTACTCCACCATTGTGGTATTTAAAATACTGGAGAGAAGACATCTGGCTATGGAATTGCAGAGCATGTATATGCATGAGCTTGCAAACATCATGTTTTCATGGGTGTGCAGATGTTTATTGTTTTTACCTCTGAAGTTTTTTCTTTCACAGTTATATATAGAGGGGAAAAAGATAACTAGTCACCACTTCCATTTCATGTCATTAAAAAATAATTTTTGGTCTTTTAAAAAAGCGCTGTGAGACTGTCCTAAGAAGAAGCCAACTTGTCCTGTCTGCATCCATACTCTCTGTCTTGAGGTGACCCTGGCATACACTGCTATGCCAACTGTGCTCAAGTCATATATTTGAGTGACTGATCAACTTGGTCCAGATTGTTCTTTCTCAAAAGAGATCTTGGAAGAGGTCTAGAGGGTTTGCAATGCTTTAAAGAGTTAGAGAGCACAACTGCCTGTCTCAAACATGTTAAGGGCACAGAAGGACTTTGCCATGAGATAAGCACAGAAGGGAGCAACAGGATGACCCTAATTCCAGGTCTAGAGAGGCAAGATCTGGTTAGCACATCCTGGTTAACGCACCCAGACAAAAATTCCCACTGTGTCAAATTGTGTAAAGAAGCAACTGCTCATACGTTTAGCACTCGTCAAACAAAGATCACCCCAAGTTATGGGACAGATGGCGACTGTGACCACCAATGAATACCAAAGCCTCCCCAGATATGCCTCTGTGGGTACCTGGAAATTGGAATGTAAGATAAACCACAACATCAGGAAATTGAGATAAGACAAAGGTGGCACTATTGTCCAGGTGTTATCTCAGACCTAGGGGGAGGTTAACAAAGCTTGGGGAGAAGAAGTGTTTCACTTATAATGGACACAAAGAATGAAGAATTTATGAACCACAAGGAAAATCAACTCAGCAACTGTGCTGAAATCAGCTTGGACTGGGTAAAATGTAATTCTGGCAGAGGGAGATAGCAACCACAGACCCATGGTCCACTGGCCTAAGAAAGTCACTGACTCAAAAGAAGAGAGACTGAGCATGGGACTAATTAGCATTAGAAAGGAAGAAATAATTTAACCGATAGAATAAGAGAACTGTGTAGCCAATGAGCATAAATTCTTTTGTTTGCTAAGATATGTAAAAAAGCGAAAAGTTTTGAATGACCATAGTACCCCCACCACTGAGAAGCCCAGGGTGAAGAAGGACCAATGGGACACCACTGGATTCATGGATGGTGACTATCTTCTACTTGATCTGTCTCTCTCTGTCTCTCCCCCTCCCTTTTCTATTTCTTACTATCTCTCTACCTCACATTCATTGTTAAATAAAATCTGTAATATTGACTTCAGCATATGGTCTTGTTTACACCTTAGTTCTGGCAGAGGCATCTCTCACTAGTGGGATCTTGGTAAATGCAATCAAAAGACAGTGAACCAGCCTGAACCAGCCCATTAAGTGAGCACTAATTGATAAAGTGAGCACATCCAAACACAAGTAAAACTAAATGATTTGGACTAAATTATACGCTCAACTGAAGTAGCACCATGAAATGATTCTTGTTAAAATTGTTGGAAATACCCTACTGAAACTGGCAATCTACATTTCTGATAATAGCAGAAATCAGGATCTGAATCTGTATATGTAAGCAATAGATATCCCTTCTTCGTCACTGAACAAGATCTGAGATGTTAGATGTCAAGGTCAGTCCAAGTATTTTAAATTGTGAATCAACATGGAATCACCACTTTGAGAACAGGGGCATTAGTAACTCAGTATGTTTGTGTGTTAACATCAGAAAACACAGATAAAAAAATTCTGATGCAAAAGAATTACTGTGTTTGTAAAAAGGCAGCTGAAAAATAGAAAACAGACTCTTGTGTAATATCCAAGTCTTTGGTAGTAGAGAACAGATGCTACACCAGCAGTCCTGGGACTTTCATGGAACTGCTATGAACATGTTCACAGCATGAGGATACGGGCAACATGCTGTTAAAATGCTGCTTCCCAAATCCCAGGACTACTATAGTGCTGTTTTAGTCTGCCTTAATTCAAAGGCATTCTTAAAAAACGCCCCTTATGATGGAGCATTCTGAAATCACGTCAGTGATTTTATAGTTTAGCCTGTTTATGGATGAGGGGCTGGAAAGAAAAATATCCATCTTGCTATATCCTGATGTAGAAGAATTCATGTTTGGGTTTGAGATATTTGGTTCAAATACTACTAAATAGCCTTTTCAAAAATCATGAAGGGAATGCTATAATTAGCCAGATTTATCTTGTGCTGCAAATACATACATAAAGAAGTCACCACTGTCACAAAGAATTTTCTGGTTTAATTCCCTTTTTTAGAAATGGGCAAACAATACTATTCTGAATGTATGGAAAATACATAAAGGAAAAGTTTTGTTTGCTTCTGTTTTTTAAAGTTGTTTCAGGAGCCTGTTTTACTGCTTCAGTCATGTTTGAATTTTATTATGTGCTTGGAATGGTGAAGACTATACCAGAAAATAAATTTAAAGGGTCTAAAATAAAGGAAGGGAGATATGGAAGACCATGATTATTTAGCAGAATATTAAACAAGTTGTTCTTTTCTTCTGATGATAATATGTAATAATAGGTATAAAACCAGTGACAACAGATACCTGCAAAATCAGGAAGAGGTAAGGAAGAGGTTGCTGGAGCTCTGGATACGTTTTAGCTTGGGTTATGTATTACTTGGTTTCTAATCCTTAGTCCTCATGGAGGACATAAATTTAATACTAAGTCCTCATAGAGGACACAAAAACACAAGGAAATAGAAAATTTTTATTTTCACTTTTGAAATGGTTGCAGCATAAACATATTTATAAATCAGAAACAGGTTTTTTGTCATAGAGACGTATTCACATATACTTTTTACAGCCCTGAAAAGTAATAGCAGCTTCTCTCTGTACTGCTGGTCATAACACTTTCTAGGTGTAGTTGAAGGTACAACCATAACTGGCTAATACTCTACCAAAACTCTGTGAACAGAAACACTATCAGTCACTGAACAATTTCTGCAAAGGCTCCTTTAGAAGTATTCACAATAATTTTTTTTTTAAAAACAGGATTTCTCTATGTTTGAATGATTTTTATTTGTTGGGATAGGGCATCATAGTTCAAGCACTTCTAGACCAATCTACAACACGAATTAAGGTACACTAAAAGAGGGTAATAAAGTTGTTTGTTTTTTTTAAAGTACTATATAGTGCTAATGTAAACATATCCTAATATATCTTATTACACTGATTAATGTGACAGTCCCAGCCTATCATGATCATATTCTTAGTGTTACTGCAACTAGCTGTCATTCATGTCATGTATGGGCACTTCATAATAAAGCATTTATTTTTGTTTGTTTACAGACCTAAAACTATACTGCAAGGCTAATTATTATTCTTGCTACGGAATTATATGACCTTGCTAGATAGCCATTTTATACTTTGTTTGTGCATAGAATTGGTGGTAGAGAATTGAAGAAAACTTTTGCCTTGGCCTCTCAAATGAAATAGCTTTCTGTTTTCTGTATGTACAAAATGGATAAGGAAAAAATGGAAATGTTGCTATCAGTGGCAGGACCTCTTACTGACACATCTTTCCCTCCTCCCAGAATAGCAAACAAACACATCAAAAACCTTTTAATTCATGTCAAGAATAAGTAAAAATTTTCCACATACCTGATACTGCTTCAGTAATTTATGGCATGGACCGAATTAAAGTTTAAGTGACATATATAATTGTTACTTTTTTGTTGAGTTTATTTAACAGAGCCATATTTCAGTTCTGGTGTGTATATCTGTGTATACACGCATGTACAATATTGTATGCATGTTTGTTACTGAAAAATTGCTGTGGGTTATTCCATACACTGTCTGAGGGAGAACGGGAACTGAAATTGGATTGCAACAGCAGTTTTGAAGAGGAATGGACCCCACTGCCTGAGGCCAATTTTGAGGAAGTGAAAAGCTGCTTTGCAAAGCAAGTTGTAGTCTATACTGAAGCTTATTGTGCACTTCATAGGACTGTGTATTCCCATAACCTTAACTGAACTTTTGAGATTTGCTTGGTGTTCTTTAAAGCTTTGACTCTTAGGATCATGTGTACTTTTTCTTGAAAGTGACTTTTATGATACTCATGGTTGTACAATAAAAGCTTTGCAAGTGATTTGACTAAAACCTAACTGTCAAAAGCCAAATGAGAAGTACAAAAGAGCTTAACATGTATTTGTTATTCAAAATGAGTTTTTCTAGGAGATGGTTTGTGGATTTTCTTTAAATTTTTGAGATTGATTCTTGAGGTTGGAAAAAATGATACTAAAGCTTGCAATGTTCTAGTATTTGCCTCGACTCCCTGGAATCATGATAGAAAGCAGTATTCTTGATAAGAAATGAAAGCACTAACTTTTTATTCCTTTTCCTGTATTTCTTGTGTGTTTTGTGCTTGAGGTAAATTATGAAGTGTTCATGCCATAGCAAGTTACAAATATTTTTCAGTACTGCAGAAGGTTTCTGTAATCTTCCATTTCTAAATTTACCCCAAAGGATTCTTTTTTTCTTTTCTTTCCTTTCCTTTCATTTTTTAACAACTTTTATTTCAACTAAGTTCAGAAATATCTTGATATGAAAATTCAGATTCTGTTAAGTAAATTAAAATAAATTCAATTATTTAAAAGGCTTTAATTCCTTCTTTACTGACAGTGTACAAAGGCTTGCTATAAGACTTTTCTCGTCTTTTTTTTTTTTTCCTGAAATCTTGGTGGGATTCAGCAGCCGCATTCCACACACCCGTGAAACTATTTTGGGTTATTATGGAGACATTGCACTGTTACCACTGCTGCCAATAAAATAATTCTTCTCTGGATAGGTTGCTCTCTGCCCATCTTTTTTCTTACCTTCTCTTTTTAGCAGTGATGATGTTATCAATTGTCTGTATCAGTTGAAATGAAATTAATTCAGGTACATGGAAATAAGAAAATGACAAATCTTTCAAATTACCAGACACATTGTTAGGTGCTCCGTAGGCAACAGCAGGTAAGAAAAATATTTGTTTTGGTAACAGAGACACTATACTCACTTTTCAAATAGTGTAGTCCTCAGTTCTATTAGAATCATAGAATATGCTGAGTTGGAAGGGACCCACAAGGAGCAGGGAGTCCAGCTCCTGGCCCTGCACAAGAATCACACCATGTGCCCAAGAGTATTGGATGGCATTTAGACATATGACATATTATGTCACATGATCTGTTGTATTTGATAGGCAGAACACTTGCAGAAGAAGTTCCCATTTTTAATCTGTTCTTGAAACAGAACAAAACTATGGCTTAGCTCAGTGATATTTACTGGTTGCTTTATATCTACAGAAGCCTGGTTCTGATTTTTAAACATCAGAAAAGACACATACTAAGACAGTGTACTCTTTAGACCTCTTCTGGGAAGGGTCCTGATGTCTTAGGGAGTGCTTCAAATGAACTTGCAATGATCAGGAAAGCTGGCCTCATAGAGGTTTTTTTTGTGAGTCTTATTCTTCTGTCATAAAATGTGAAACAGTTTTGCAGGATGAACACCTACACAAATAAAAGGGAAATTTCTGATTCAGTTACAGATTTCTGAGATTTCTAAGACAGTTCAAAGCCTGAGCCTTAGAGAAAATAGCTCATTCGCTGACTGTCTAATCTGTCACCTTTTCTCTTTGTTATTTGTCTGCAATAGCTTTTACTACTAGATTCCCTATAAATATTATTATCTTGTCTGCCAAAGAAGATTGTCCTATCATAACACTCCTGTTTTCCTACTAGAGTTGTAGAAATCCTGCATACCGTGATATCTATTTTTCAACACCAACAAGAAAGTAGCTTCTTATAAACAAAAGAATGTGTTGACTTTAAATTTCAGAATCCAAAGGACCACTAGTTTATAGTTTCTATAGATTAATGAAACCATAACACTAATAACCATCCTGTGTTAAGTATCTCCACTCCATTCTAGACTGGGAAAATACGTGCTTTTGTGTGAGCATTTTTACACTTGAGTTTAAAGCAGCTACTATTATCATCATGTTGTGGAGGCAAATGTATTTGTAGGTGCAATTAGAATCACTGGATGAGCCGTCATTTCATATCAATGAGAAAAGTTCTGTTTCTACTTCAGGTTTTGAAATAAATTTGGTTTTAGAAGTCAATTACAGTGACAATAGTGTAACATTATCAAGTGGATTTTTAAAATTCTGTATACTTGTTGGGAGTAGAATACATTTTGCTTTGTTCTTGGTCTTTTTTCTAGGATAGGTATTAAAATACACCAGAAAGAAAAAAAAAGTGGAGATTGTATATTTCTTTTCCAGGATTTTGAACCATAAATGTGTCCCAGAAGTAATTTGTGAATTTTAGTAGTTGTCCCTGACATTCTTTTGTGTAGGAAGTGAGCTGGTAAAAGTAGAAGCTGACCAGGTCCCCATAATCTCCTCATAAATGTATATGACAGAAGAGATGCTAATTGATTAAAGCACTAGAACAAAACAACTTTACTACAAATGGTTTTATAACTTTTGGAGTTATTAGATGTGAAAGCTTGAACTTCAGGGAGCTCTTGGAATGTCTCAGTGAATATTACAAGCTCCATTTGAAGTCTTGCAGAAGTTACAAGGAAGGCAAGTGTGTTAGTGGATTTTTTCTGAGAACAATGATAAAAAAGAATGTTATGACTACAAGTGTTCACAGCATAAGTAAAACTTTAACCCATCCCATTTTTTTTTCTGATCTGAAATACCTAGGTTATTGTTGAAATTAGATGAGTGTGGAACTGTTGTGAGTCCTTATGTATGTAAGGACTGTCAGGACAAGCACAGTCTCCCATATGAGTAACAAGTGACATATTCAGTGTATTCTTATAAATTTCCATATACAGTAACAAATTATGTCCCTCAGATTTCTATACTGGGAACAGTACTGTTCAATATCTTTATTAGTGACACAGTGGGACTGAGTACACTCTCAGCAAGTTTGCAGATGTCTGAGTGGTACAGTTAATACATTTGAGGGAAGGGTTGCCATCCAGAGAGACCTTGACAGGCTTGAGAAGTGGGCCCACATGAGCCTCATGAAGTTCAACAAAACCAAGTGCAAGGTCCTGCATTTGAGGTAAGGCAATCACCAGTATTAGCAGTATCAGTACAGGCTGGATTTAGAGCAGCTTTGCAGAGGACTCAGGGGTACCGGTGGATGAAAACCCAAACATGAGCCAGCAGTGTGGGCTCACAGCCCAGAAAACCAATAGTATCCTGTGCTGCATCAAAAGAGGAGAGGTCAGCAGGTTGAGGGAGGTGATTCTGCCCCTCTACTCCATACTTGTGAGACCACACTTGGAATACCAATTCCAGTTCTAGGGCCCCCAGCACAGGAAAGATCTGGACCTGTTGAACTGGGTCCAGAGGAGGGTCACAAAAACTGACAGAGGATAGATTTGGATTAGATGTAGGTAAGAGACTATTATGAGACTGATGAGACATTGGAACAGGTTGTCCAGAGATGTTGTGGATGTCCCATCCCTGTAAGTGTTTAAGGTCAGGTTGGATGGGGCTTTGAGCAACCTAATCTAGTGGAACCCGATCTACTCACCCATGGTTGGGGGAATTAGACTAGATGATCTGTAATTCTAAGAGTTTATCACATAATTCAATGGGAACCGTGTGGTTATGCAAGCTTTCCCATCTGCATTAGGGACAAATATATCTCCTAGGCTGAAGAATGAGTTCTAGATTTAATTTTAATTTCTGGTTAATCAGAGGTCTTCTCAAAGTCAGCTTTAGAATCCATGGGGATTATTTTGCTTTCTGGGAAGTTTCTGTCATTTTCTTTCCCATAGCTCGAATCAACCTTAGGGGTGGCTTAAAGATTTATTGGTCAAAGCTTTAGAAAAACTCATATGACACTTGTAAAAAGATCAGAATTGTTTTTGTTAGTCCTAGATGCTGAATCTTGGGCTTATTAAATACAAAATATTGATCTTTGTTGAAAATTTCTGTTGGTAATTTTTTAAACCAACAGTAGAAATTGGAAGTTATAAATTACATGCTTTTTTGTTGAATCAGTTGAGTCTCATAATGAAATGTTACTAATTTCTCAAGAAACTAGTATGTTGTTCTCTTGTAGTTTATAGTGAAGGAATTTTCAATGTCTGCTGAAAAGCTGATATGAATCACAAGTTAGAGATATGAGTATACCAAAGAAGCTTAGAACAACATTTAGTCACATTAATTATTGTGAATATAACTTGCAGCTTTGCAGGTTGTAACATGCAGAATTTGGGTCTCTCTTCTAGTCCTGATGAGGTCTTCAGTCCAGGCAGTGTCACTTCAGGAGTTTATTCGATAGAGGTGTCAGTTTTGGGTTGCTGTGAAGAGCTGATCTCTCTTTTCTCTCTCTCTCAGAAGTTGCTACCAAAAAAGTCATTTTTAGTGCTTAGGCTTTCAGGTTTAGATTAGAACTCAGACATTTCATAGTAGAAATTAAAAATCTAACTGCACTCCTATGTCCCAATAAAAGCATTCCCTACTACATATCATAAATCTATGACTCTATAACTTTTGAAAATTTCATGATCCTAAATATTCCATTTCACTATCTGCACAGGTCTTGCATAAGGTGCTAGAGGCCAGAGACACCAAGATCTCAGCTGCTAAATAGGATATGCTGACTACTTTCATATTTGGTGGGTGTTGGTCACAAACCACACTGCTCCATGCTAGCCAGTTCTCCCAGGGTTGGAAGAGACTCCAGTATTATGTCTGATATAAATCTTATAGCCTTCTCACCCATGTTTGAAAAACTTTGCTATCCTGAGGATTAAAGTTGGATTAATTCTGCTGAGGTTCATCAACCAAAGCTTGAATCAGCATATTGCCTGAGGTCTAGGAGCGCTCAAGTCCCTAGATTTGGCAGGGATCAGTTATTTTCAATCAAGAAAAGAAATGTCATCATGAATTGTATATAACTTTTCATTAACAACTGATGACTCCCAAGATTATTTCTAAGTCTCCTATAATCACTTCTATTATTTTCTAATATTCATTGAATGATGGGAGGGAAGCAGTTTACGACTTTGTGGCATTACTTTCACTGTATTTCTTAATTATTAAGTCTTTCTTGCTTTAGGAGTGCAGTGTATTTGCATTTCTGCTAATGGCTAATACAAAACTTCAAAAATCTTTTCCCAGTTCATCAGCTGTAGGGAACTGCTTTTCGCTATGCTCACTTAGTAAACTTGTTTGATTTTATCTGGTATTCCCACTGTGGGGCAGAGGGCAGAAATGGCTGATATCTGTGCTACTCAGGCATGCTGTCTTCAGATCTCTGTATCAGAACTGTATAATGTAGAGGGAAGCAATTTTTTGTGTGCTCACTCAAGGCAACTCCCTTGAGTGATGAGGCGTGTAAGACTTTGGGCTCAAACCACAGAACTGTCTTGTTTTCCTTGTCTCTGCTCCCTTCCTCGTACGTGTCTCCATTCTCTTTTTTTTTATGAATTAGGATATAAGCATATTAATTCTGTTCTAAAACACTGCTGAATGTGAAATAATATCAACTTAGTGATTTCATTCTGTTTCCACAATTGGAACAATGCAGAATGTGCTATGAAATAAAAATCTCAATGCCTTATACATGGCAAATGCTGACAGAAAGCTTCCGGGTGTTAAAACAAAATATATAGGCTTCAATCAATCTCTTTTTAGCTTGCACGAAACCTTAATATCTGTGTTTCACACAAAGTTGTAACTATGATTCTAATGTAAAAAGAAATCCTTGATGAAATTTCTTTGCTTCATGTTATTATTATTATTTTGCTCAGTCTTTTTAGCTTGTGTAGTGCCTACATAATAGAGAGCTCGGCTTGCTCTCATTTTCTCTAATATGCATTCCATTCTGTGAACATCAGGGCCAATCCAGGCCACAGTAAAAAGCTTTCTAGATTTCTAGATAGATTTGTACTATACAGTTCAAAACTTAAAGATCCTATACTGTCTTTTAACTCATTTGCATTGAATTTTAAGTATGCTGCCAATGAAACTACTATCCCAAACTTTATAATTTTCTGAAACTTTCATCAGTACCTTAAGAATGCAGGAGAAATCAAAAGCCTCCATTGTAATTAACTGAAACTCTTATAACTCAGTTCCTGTCCTTGGGAATTCTCCAACAAGAAAAGAAACAAAAGAAGTAAAGAAGGATGGAAATTTCTTACCAGGATTTATGGAGCTTGATTAAGAAACTAGGTTTCACATTTCTCAATTTGGGTTTCTGATCACTTTACCACAAAAGACATAATCTTGTATCAGAAAGTCACATCTATGCCAAGTAAACCTGGAGAGCTGGACTTACAAAAAGCTAATGCACAGTTCAAGTGGAAGGTCATAATACAAACAAACATGCATTAGCCAGTCTGTAAGTATTCGGTTTTTAACAGCAGATTCATTTATTAAACTTCATATACTTGAATGATTTTTAATATCCTTGATTAGTGCTTATTTGTAACAAACATACAGAGCTCTGGCTTTACACTACATTTTTTCTTGCCCATAAACTCTTTATTGAAGAGTCTTGCAGGTTTTGAATTGAATTCCAAAAAGGAAGTCCTGTGTGAGACATTTGTCATTGTAAGCTCAGGGAAGGTTTGTGTATAGAAAACAAAAGCATAGTATGTATGGGTTTCAAATGCATAAACATAATGGAGATGGCTTAAGGGCAGAAATTACATAAAAGGTATTTTTAGCTGAAAGGAATAATTGCAAACCTGTCATGCATTTTCAAGAAAAAATAAGAAACTTTTAAATTTTTTCTTTTTGGAAAACAAGATTAAACTCTGAAATAGGAAAAATGCCATTCACAAAGTTTTGTAAGAAATCTGATGTTAAATTATTATATTAATTTTTTCTCATTCTGTGACAGGTGGGAGGTAACTTTCTGATTTTGATGTGCAGTCATCATTGTGTTGCTAGCTTTGTGTGTGCTCAAGCTTTCCACCACATCTGGTGAGATTTGAAAATACACTTCAATGTTTTACAAGATTTAATGTCTTGTGGTTCATATACAGAAGTCATAAAGTTAAAAAGAAAATACAACAACTGGAAGGAAAGTATATACTACAATATGATAAGTGACAGAAAAGTAACAAACTTTGATCTCAAAACCAGATAAATTATGTTCTAAAAATACATTGCATAATAGTAGTATAATAACAAATTAAATTACAGTAACTTAAAGAACCATAGATTAGCTTTCTTCTGATGACAGGTTTAAGTGGGTCTAAACTCACAAAATACAATTATCATTAATTTCAAATTGTTATGAAATTAGAAGAATTGTACTGACTTCAGTGTGCTGAAAAAAGCACACAGGACTGTCCAGACATTTTTGATTTTTCCTTTTACAGCCTTTGTGCCTTAAAAAATTAGGATGAGATGTAGAAAAAGTCACAAGAATGTTTTCATTATTTGCAAAGAGATGGGGACAAATAGCAATTAAATTAAGAATATGTGCATAGCTGATTGGAAGTTAGTACTGTATAATTTTTTAAAAACACTGTTTATTCTAATTTTTACCTCAATACTCTCAATTTAGTCTTTGATGAAGTCCAGGACAATTATGGAAAGCTCCATCCACCAAAACCAAATCCATGTTTCTGTTCAGATGACCAGCTGCTCAAAAAGGGTGAAGCAATTAGGCTGGCTGTCACCAGATGGTGGTATCAGTTGTTTGTGGCAAAGCACTCATGGTCACCAAGGTGAAGAAAGAAAGGGAAAGACAGGTTTTCTCTGTGCTTTGAGACCTTAGAAGAGAGGTGGAATCTTCCCTCAAAAGGGCTGGACATTAATAACCCTGCAAATGTGCTTTTTGTTCTATGATTCTCGGTTCCACACTATAGTCTTGATGTCTTGTATTACAGGGTGGGGTGAAGTCTACATGACTTTTTTCAACATTCAAGCTATGTGAGTTGTGAAGTAGATTTTCTTGCTGCCATCTCAGATAATGGGAAAAGTGAGCTTGCATCACTGCACAACTGTGGGGAGATTAGAAACAGATTACTGTTTAGTTTGTTTTTTACATAATTTGGCTTACAAGGAAGCACTTCTAACCATGTGCTGCACAAAACTTTTCTCAGTTGGGTCTGTAGCAGAACCTCTAGTGTTTCTTGGGATTATGGTAAGTATGTCCTTTATGAATGCCAAAGCAATAACATGCCTTGGAAACTTGTAAAGACTGTGCAAAATTTGTATATAATATGTCATTATAAATTTGATGTGGACACATCTGGAGTTGCAGATCTGAAACAATTTTTGATATTTGATATTTATGTATTTGGTTTGGACTCTGACATGCTTCAACAGCCAGACTAAAGCATTGCTTATTGCAATGTGTGGAGTCTTATAAATTCCATTATCTTTATTGTTAAAATACTTGACATTTTCCAATAATGCATTAAAAATGTGACTAATATCTTTAATGTATATGTTTCCCGGGAGAGGAAATGAGGCAGTATGTGTGCAGTACTGTTTTCATTTGAGTAGTACAGCTAAATGAATTTTTTCCAAAAGTCAGATGAGTCTACCCAGAGTGAAAATATTGACAAAAGAGATTAATTTTTCAGGAAAGCTCTTAAGAAAATGTGATTCCTTTTTAAATATCCTTATTCAACTAAAGAATTCTAGATGAGATATCATGTCACTATTTATTGTATGATTACAATGCAAAATATCACAAAAATAGAAAACTATGCAACCCTTCAGATTTTGACAAGTAATATTTATTATCTTACTATGACATATAAATGATAATAAAATACTATTCTAGATAATTTGATTAAAAATAAAATTCTTTTTAGAGCAAATGAACAAGCCTTCAAACATAATTTAAACAAGAAATAAGAAATATGTTTAGTTCCTTATACAAAATAGTGCAATAAGATATGGGCAAATTGCTTGGACTTGATAATCTGTAATGAAATTCCTTAGCATTTCAAAAAGGTGGGAATTCTTAAAGAAATCTAACTTTTGGAAACCCAGTGCTTCAGTACTTTTGAATGAGCTGATCTTTAAAATTTTTATCATTTCTTAACCAGTGTTCCTTAAAAATTTTAGTGCCATGTATTAAATGGCTATCCAGGAGAAAAAGAATTGCTTAAAAAATTTGTAGATGCTTATATATTTTTGCAGAGTAAAAGTAAAAGATTTGTACTGAAGTGTACAGATCAAATTAAAACTAGGGTTGCTATCAATTCCTTTAAGATTAGTCCAATGTTTTGTGGTTTTCCTTATTTAATTGTTTGCTGTGCCTGTAGTGAGATAACTTGAGTATACAGTATCTCAGAGCAGCATCAATCAGTTGGAGAGGCTAAAGCTAGCTGTCTTGACATAAAGGATATTGAATTTTGTTCTTGATATAAAAAAAAATATAAACCAGCTTTTCTTTCCTTAGATGTTATTTTTGTCAGTAACCATTAAAGCAAGCATATGATTCCTGAAAGACAGGTGACTGGCAGTGTTGTTACCATTCTGTTTATCCAAACCCATGGATTCATGAGAAGCATGTAACAGACATGCTACTCTGTTATATCTGTGACTAAAAAGCAAGAATTGAATGAGGTGGTTTGGTATGTATTGGCAAAGACTTCTATAACATAGTTCATCATCAAGAGCTCTACTGGTAGATAAAACATAAGCTTTCTCAATCTCTTTTTCCAGAGTATTTTGTGGCCAGCTGATGAACATCTTCTGTTAACAAAGGATTTTTCCTAAATGGAATAACTTGAGGGTTTTTTTTAATCTTCCTGGCAGTTTTCATGAAGTGTTAATGGCAAAAAGGAGATACTGGACTTTTCTTACAGAGAACTAATATCCACTTTGTATACTGTTTTGGAACCCCAAAATGTTAGTAGAGGTAGGGAAGGAACAACATTTAAAAGATGTGCTACCATTACCCTGATCTCACCTCTTTCCCAGCCTTTTGAATCTGCCTCAGCCCCTTGAATCCATCAAGAGCTCATTGGCAATGCAGAGATGTACAAGCAAAGAGTTTGTTTTCCTGTGATGTAGTATCAGTCATTAGCATATTGTGATGGATCAAGGTGGGGATTCTGTGATTCAGAAGACCCATAAAGCATCATTTAGAATTAGCACTCGGTACACATTTTTCCCTTTTAGTGGAGTATTAGACTGTGTGCCTTACTCTTTACATTTCAGGAAAGCAAGCTTGTTGTTCACTGTATCCTTTCTATTTGGATTTTAGCCAGATATATATTTTTCGAGGACACATGCCCAAAACCCTTATGTTACTTTAGACTAGATGTTGTTAAAGAGGGATCATATACTCAAAATACCTGAAATGTTGGTAGAAGTAATGCTGCATACATGCATAACTATTAAAGCCTTTTATTGACTAGGGACCAGAAGCATAACAAAAAGGTAAGTTGCAATGTTTTAAATTTCAAAGAAGAATATATACCACAAGAATAGAACAGTGGTTATGGGAGAAACCCCAACACATAGTCCAGAAATAGGACATTTTGTAAATTGCTGATCTCTCTTTAGAAAAATCACATAGACTTAAACATGCAAAACTTGATGATTGCATTGATAACTTGCTCAAAAGCTCTAGATGTTTTTATGCTTTAAAAAAGTTATTGTGCAAACCAGGATCCAATCTTCAGAAACTCAAACATCTTTAATTTAAAAATTCAAATATAAAAAATTTAGCTAGTTATCACAGAATCACAGAATATGCCAAGTTGGAAGGGACCCACAAAGACCATTGAGTCCAACTTATGGCCCTGCACAGGACTGTGCCCAAGAGTCCCACCATGTGCCTGAGAGTATCATCCAGGCGCTTCTTGAACTCTGTCAGGCTTGGTGCTGTGACCACTTCCTTGGGGAACCTTTTCCAGCACCCAACCACCCTGAGTGAAGAACCTTTTCCTAATATTTAACCTAAACCTCCCCTGACACAATTTTAGGCCATTCCCTCAAGTCTTGTCATTGGTCACCACAGAGAAGAAATCTGCCTGCTCCTCCTCTTCCCCTCAAAAGGAAGTTGCAGAGTGCAATGAAGTCTCCCCTCAGTCTCCTCTTCTCCAGGCTGAACAAAGTGACCTCAGCTGCTTCTCCTATGGCTTCCCCTTTAGGTCTTGTGGCCCTCCTTTGTATGCTTTCTAAGAGCTTAATGTCTTTCTTATATTGCAGGGCACACTGCTGACTTTTGTAATAAACTGTACTTAGCTAACAAGCTTGCAGTTGCATGCCTAAAATAAAAATGAAGAATAGTAATAAAATTGGCTCTACAAAAGAATAGAACTACTTATACATGGTTGTCAAAATGTTTTAAAGTGCTTAATTTTAAAAGAAAGAAGCATTGACAAAATTAAAATTCTTTTTCTCTCTCCTCCTACTCACTTTCATTCTTTTATTCCTTCTTTTAGTGGTGTCTTTAGACACCAATGCCTTGACTTTCTTAGGTGTTGTAAATCTCCAGTTACCTAAAAAGAAAATAAATAGAGAGGAGTAAACTCCCTTCTGTTTCATATTGTAGCAATGATGAAAGTGATTAGTGTGACTTGAAATAACACCTAAAATATGAAACTAACAGGAAGAAATGATCTAAGATGGGCAATGTTTCACAGATATGGTCACAATTTGTCTAAACAAATCAGTGACTCATATAATATCTCAAACTATGTAAATACTTTTGCTTGATTTAAATCATGCATTGAATGTGTAAGTAAACAACCAAAAAATTTTTATAACATGGAACTTTAAAGGATGGATATTTAAATTTAACAAAATTGAGAACAAACTAATTTTTGTATTTTTGTATATTAATGAATCTTACTTTTGTAATACAGTAAGTTTTATTTTTTCCTGAGTTTTCTGTCTTCATGCTTCCTGAAGAAAATCTTAGTCTTTTCTAGACAGTGCAAGTATTCATTAAACTACTAGTACTTTTTTTTTGTAAGACATCATTTTTTTTATTTTATAGATTGGTCTTTTATGACTTTACGAGCATAATATAATAAAATAAATTGACATAAATAATTACTCTTTTTTTCTTGTTCTTTTTACACTATTCAGATTACATGACTACTCACTTTAGTGATTAATTATTTCACTCCTGATAAGTCTGAAGCATTGGAAGCTTTTTGCCTGACTAAAAGTTTCAAGAACAAATTGAACTGACTAGGAAAAGTTAACAGAACAGCTATACTTCATAGAGGAAAACTACAATACACTGTTTACCTAAATACTGAACTCTATCCTTAAGGCAATTTAGGTCTTATACTGTCCTTTTCAAAAAGATGTGCCTTGAAAAGACTTGCCAGTTTATCAGGAGGCAAAACAAAAGGCAAAAAGGTAGGATCTTGCAGTTTAGAAATTCTGAGATATTTCTAGGCAAATAGTGTGAAGTATGATGAAAGTTTCCACTGCTCTCTCTGGTCTCTTGAAGTGCTTTCTTAGTTTATGACAGCAAGGACAGCAGAAACCTATACTGACCTTTGATATTTATGATATTTGATATTTATATAATTGTATTCTTTGCAAACTAATTATAAGCATGAAACATTTTGTTAGCTTCACTTAATTTGCGCTGTATTTATGCAGACTATTCCAATGTGTTCTAGGAGGGAAATAAACAGAAGAATAGTTTGCCTAATCAGTAGGATAGTGAAATGATGGGTTTAATCTCTATGTGCTTTTGGAAAACCTTTGCTCCTAAACCTCTACAAATTGAAAGTTGGCATGAAATCAGCATCGCAAATATAAGGATCACTGGCGAGCACAACTGAAGGAGTCAGGAGAAACATGAGTCTGAGTTTGCACCAATTGCTAGTCACATGTACTATATCCTGCTGTAGATTGTTAAATCTATTTTAGGGTTAAAAGACTGTCTAATACTTGAGACAAATTATTATAAAGATTTTGAGCATTTTTATAGTATTGGTTCCTAACCCAAACCACTAGGGAGTTTTAGTATGGTGTTAGACTGCTAAGCAAAATTGTATTGGAACAATTTCAGAGGGAATGTGTTGACATAAGCTTGCTTTGTATATTTATTTTCTGGATTATTTACAAATGCATTGATATATATATATATATTTAATGTTTTGAAATATATTTTTCTATGGATGTCTACTTCCATCCTCAACAAGAAGAAAGGAAGTATTCAGGTTCTTATGTTTTAGTTTAAGGAGATATTAAGGTTGATTGCAGCCTAACTCCTTCTTTCATGCATGTAACAGGTCCCCACTGTCAAGGCAAAAGAAGTTTATCCCCTGTCTTCCCTATTAAACATTTTCTGTAGCTCGTGTTAAAAATAGCACTAATAGAGCCATGGTAACTGCAAGCTACATAGCTAAACAAATACCGACAAAATGAGTACATTGCTGAAAAGCTACTATAAAAACCAACTCATCTTCACAATGCTTCTCTGAAGTATACATCTTTATTCACAGAATAAATCCACACCTGGTAGCAGTAATTAAGTGGTATTTCCAAATATGCTTTAGAAAAATATGCATATTGACTACTTCCTGACATTAAGGGGAATCAGGTTTAGTATTAATATGTATGTATTTTTTATATTTAGACATATTGAGGCTCATGTATTCTTTCTCTCATTTCCCGTTTTGCTCCTTCCTTCCAATCTTGAAGTAGTAACTTCTCAATATGCATCATGGTTAACAGATTTCCGCAAAGTGAAGAACCCTGTTGCTCATTGGGAAACTTATATATTATTGTGTGCAATCTGGACACTATGTGGGAAGTTAAATCAGAAGACCTTTTTCAGCAACAAGAAATAAAGGATCGGAAAACGAACCAATCTGGGGAAACAACAGAGAATTGTGCTAAGCAATTACTAGCTATCTAACATTGGGGATCTCTCATAGGACACAGATGAAATGATGGGCCTGTATTCCCTCAAGATAGGAATATTAAAATTCTGAACAAAATTAAAGAGGACTAGAGAATCTCTAGGTATGAAGGCACCAAATGCTTCAATAATAACTGTCCTAGGCCTTTGAGTTTTGGTTGAACAGCCTTACCTTCCTAGAGAGAGAAACGTGGGAATGGGGATTTTGTTGTAACCTCACTACTGGTTCCAGTTTTGGAATCCAGGTCTTCAGCATTTTGTGGCTAACATCTACTCTTTCTCTCTTTCCATCTTCCTTCTCCCAGTTCCCTGAGGTCTGCTTCAGTGCTAATTGCTGCTTATTCAGTCTTCTATGACAGAGGTTATTGTTCATCCTTCCAATCCTAACTAGACAGGTAAAAGGTCTCTCAGCTCCATCTCTGTCCATGCTGCCCCATTATATACTCTCATGTAATCAAGGAATTTGTATTTTGGCACTATGGGAAGAAGCAGTGTAGGCTATTTACCTTGGTTTACTTCAGTATGCTCTTAGGTTTTGAATGTGCTCTTCTTCCCATTTGCTGAATAATCCAACGTACTTTTTACTAAGAAAAGAAATGAGCAGTTCAACCCACCCTTTAGGCTGAATGCAGGTACACTTATATGCAGGAATAGATTCAGTGGATATTGTTGGTCTAAAAAAAAATCTCCCGCCCACAGTACATGGGCACTAGGAAAGGAATCTGCACGGATGACTCCTCCTAAGAGCCGCAGATACTGTAGGGTGAGTAACCATTCTGTATGCGTTGAAAGATCAGTAAGAGTGTATCTAGTATGAAATATTTTAAGTGTAGTTAAATAAAATATTTTGCCATCCTGTTAAGCAAATATGTTGTCATAGTTTTGTTATCTAAAATACTTAGTATATGCTGAAGAGTTCAGTGTTTGAAAAGTCTTTTCTGGTTTTGTTTTTTTGCTGTGTAAAATAGAAATAATAAGCACTGGTAAGCAGGCATGAAAGAAAGGTCAGTAGTTTTATATCTGCAGTTCTATATTTGCACAGGTTGCTAGGCAATATGAGAAAATCATAGCTCTTAGCTGCAAGTGTGTTTTCAGACATCAATTATTGAAAAGAAATCAACAACTGCCCTTAGTAATATAGTTCAGTACAATTACTTTTCACTAATGTTACTAATCCTTGGCATTTATTAGGGGTGATTAATATCATATAGTCTGCATTTACTTTAGAATTGGTGGGTCCCTCCCTTGAAGGATCAGCTTATATTTGTCTTACCATATCATGATAAAAATTTTTTAATCCCTATTTGAACATAGGAAATTGATTCCTTTCCTGTAATTTTACTTCAATAGGCATTGACTGTCATGATACATGTCGTGTGAGTTATCAGATTTAAAGAACATGATATCTTCTAGTTTTACAGCTGCTGTTGAAACAAAAAGCATGGTTCTGGCTGGCACCTGGGGGGCATAAGACATCTAACATTTTTCTGATAAGGATTGAGGAAAGGCTGTCTAAAGATTTACAGACTGTGATATCAAGGTATCGGGCCTGAGCTTTAGAATGGGGATGTAGAAAGAAACTTCAAATGCAAAGGAGAGGGAAGAAGAGAAGACTGGAATCAAAGCAAAGGATGCTGCCTGCCCTGGGGCACTGTCTGAGGTTCTGCCTACGTAGATTTGGAAGCACAGTGACTCAGCAGGGCTCCTGGGTATATAATCATGGTGGGGCAGAAGGTGAAAGAAATTTTTTTTCTGGCTCACAGTGTCACTTTGTATTATACATAATGGATGAACATGAAGAAGCACAAGATCTAAAGCACAAGTCTGTGCTTCACTTGAGTGTTTCTGATTCTGTTGTTGGCAATCAAGATCAATTCATTTGAAAGCTCAAAAAATTGTACCAGTAAAGGAAGAGAAACTGGTTTTATGAATTACATGCTAATTTTCTGTCTCTATTTTACGTGAATAACTAGCTGCAGGAGGAGAAATTAAAGCATCAATTCAAAATTTTTTTTTCTGTGACATTATACAAAAATCCGAATATTCTTTTTATCTGTTCAATACATTTAATTCAAAAACACACGTGCAGATATATTCTGCTAATAACCTGGATTCTGCTCATTATAATTAAATGTCATCTGTTATAATTAAACAGTCCTTATGATTCCTCCCCGTTGCAGCCTGGAGCGGTTCAGTTAATGCTCTGAATGTTTATCTCCCAATGGCTTGGGTTAAGTCAGTTTTAAGCAGAAAATATCTGTCTGAATACGTGAAATGCTTCTGCAGCTACATAAAATTAGAGTTTTCAAAGGCTTGAGATTATGTTAATATAATCCAGTAGGTGAACATGTCTTTTCCTAGCTAAACTGATCACATCAGATTGTACAGTTCAGAAAATTTACACCAAGGAGCCTTGCAATGTAAATCATAGAAATCGTGTAAATCATTTAGGTATTTGCATAGGTTATAACTGAAGTGTGAGTTTAGTTATTGAGGAAATAGAAAAAAAAGCAGAGGTAAATATTATAATATGTTCTACTAAATGCCAGAAACTACTTTTAGAGTGTAAAATTTTTAACAACATAATACGAAGGAATGCTCAATGAAACTCAGGTTTAACATTAGCCTTTCTTAGAATAATGTCAGTGAAGAGAAACCTTCTGCTCTGGTTCTCAGCTCCCCAGAGACTAATACCTTGTCCAGATGTTCTCAGTATAACTATATGCAATTCAGATACTGCATATTCAGATATTCTCAGTATAATCACATGCAAAATTACTGTCAGTAAATGTTTGACCCTTGCCGTGGGTTGACCTTGGCTGGATTCTAGGCACCCACGAGAATTGCTAAGAGCTGGGAGAGGTAACACAGGCAAGACAGACTCGACATGGGGATAATACTAAATTTATTACTAACAGGATAAGAGCTAAAGAGTGAGAAATAAAACAGTCTTAAACACACTTTCCACCCACCCCTCCTTCCTCCCATGTTGTCCCTCCTCCCCCTACATCAATGCAGGGAGACAAGTCCACCCATAGGGCAACAGGTCTTCCAAGCTGCTGTCCTGTGGGTCATCCTTCCATGGGCTGCAGGGGGACAGCCTGCTCCACCATGGTCTTCACCAAGGGCTGGTGGGGGGGAACCCAAAGCTCTGAGTCCTTCCCCTGTTCCATGGGGTCCCTCCCACGGGAAACAGTCCCTGATGGACCTCTCCAATGCAGGTCCACCCAACCCCCCCCAGGGCCACAGGTCTTTCATATCTGCCATCCCGAAGGTCATTCCTCCATAGGGTGCAGAGGGTCTCTGCACCCTGGTGGTTTTTCATAGGATGCAGTCTTTAACAGATGAGTTGTGCCGATGCGGGTCCCCCACAGGGCCATGAGTCGAGTCCTACCTGGGAATAACCTGCTCCTGCATAAGCTCCTCTCTCCATGGGCCACAGATCTTCTGAAGGACCCTGTTCCATCCTGGGCCTCCCACAGGTGGTAACACCCTTCTCCCATGCATCCATCTGCTCCATCATGGGCTTCTCGCAGGGCAGGCCTGGGGGCTGTGGGGCTGCTCTGCCTCCCTGGCCTAGCCCATGGACCCCCTGCACTTCTCAGCCCAGCCACCCCTGCCCACAGTGGGGAGGCAGTGGGTCTGCCCCAGCCCGGCTGGCTCAGCTCAGCCGGCAGGATCGGTTCCAGGACAAGGTGCTCGGGGAGGTTCAGGGCCGCTCTCTACAACCCCACCCTTGGCCCTGGCCCTGGCCTCTGTGGTGCTCCCATGCAGTGCTCGTGGGGTGGGCCTGGGGGCTGTGTGGCCGCTCCCCCACGGGGCTGTATGCTGGCTCCGGCCGGGGCTGCGGGGCCACTTCTCTCTGGGCTAGGTGCTGTGCAGCCCCGGGCTGGCCTGCCACTGCCCCCCCAATGTGGCAGGGGAGGAGGCAGGGCCACCTGGGAGCTTCGGTCAGCTTTTCCCTGATTGGAATTTCTTCTGTGTAACAAATTCTCTCTTAAATATGTTATCATAGAGGTGTTACTAAAACTTCTAATTGGTTGTCCTCCTTGGTCCGCACCAGGAAGTCCACCCTGGAGCCATCCATCATCGGCTCCAGAGGGGAAAAAAACCACACAAATCCATGACAACCCTCTTAAATAGAGATCAGGTATTGCTGTCATGGTCTGCACAATTTTGTAAACCACTTAAAAAATTTTTCCCCTCTGATAAGAAGTAGAATTACACATCTGAAATAACTTCTACACTGTTATATGGAAGTGTTTTAATTGTTTGATACTCTCACTAAAAGATAGACTAATTCTGTTTTCATGTGCATATACGTGTGCATGGATGCTGTGCAAGAGTGACCTGTACTCACAGTATCTATCTGAAGCAAGATGGATGCCTTATTCTTATCAATGACTGCAGAGGGCTTCAGAGGACAGGTTGGGTAAACAAGAAAAGGCCAGTAGCTGCTCCTATGGCAGCTTCTGTCCAACAAGGGGAAGTGCAAAGTCCTGCACCTGTGGAGGAACAGCCCTATGCACGAGTACATGGTGGGGGCTGACTGACAGAAAGGCAGCTTTGCAGGAAAGGATCTAGGTGTCCTGGTAAACACTAGGTTGAATATGATCCAGAAGAAACATGGACATACTGGAAATAAACTCCAGAGAAAGGCCATAAAGACAACAAAGGGACTGGAGTGTCTAACATATGAGGGAAGGCTGGGAACGCTGGGACTGTACAGTGAGGAGAAGACTCAGGAGGGATCTTATTAATGTATATAAATATCGGAAGGGAGAGTGCAAAGAAGACAGAGCCAGGCTCTTTGCAGTGGTGCCCAGTGACAGAACAAGAGGTATGAACATCTTGTCTGAACATCAAGAAACAAAGGTTCTTTCCCAGGGAGGTTGTGGAGTGAATCTCCTTGGAGATGTTCAAGAGCTCTAGATGTTCAAGATGTTCCTGGGCTCTAGGTGACCTTGCTTGAGCAGAGGGAGTTGGATAAGGTGACCTGCAGATGTACTTTCAAACCTCAACCATTCTGTGATTTTGTGAGGTATGATTCTATTCTGAAGGAGGTCAAACATTGACTTGGAAGTACAGATTTTACTGATAGGTGAGATGATTCAATAGTTTGTAGTATGCACTTATCTGACTGGTTATATTGGCACTGAAGAATTAACCCACATTTCTCTTCGGTTTAATAAATTGTGTCATCAACAATTTGAAAAACCATACTCTTTTGGAGCTCTTTTGTGAGAATAGTGTTATGTATTTTAGTGAATTCTGTGACAATTCCTCACTGTGGTTTCTGACAATATAATCCTAGCAGGATTTTTCAAAGATTAAAATAGTAAGAGTAGTATATATAAAATAATTAGTAGAGAGAAACCAGTTGAATAGCTGAGGGTTCAGAGAAACAAGAAATATATTTCTACATCTTGTTGCAGTCTAAATCACATTTCCAAAACTACTTTAACAAACTTTAATATTTTTCATATATAACATAATATTGCTTGCTTGTGGACAGACATACAATATTCAGCATAAAGAAAATATCGTAAGGTCTTTACAGACTCACATTTTGATCACTATATGAAACTTGTGCTTTTACTTTCTCATGCAGAGTAAGTTAAACAGATTTTTTCACTGTTTCTTTACTGTAAGTGCATAAATAAAGTTACTGCAGATGTAAATCTGCAATGTGAAAAAAACCTAAAAAGTACAGCTGTCATTAAAGATCAGGGAGAATCAGCTTCAAATTGGAGACACAATCTAGGACACAAACCACTAATATTTTCTGTCTGATACTTTTTCATTTGGAGTCACTAATTTATTTGCCAACTACATCTCTTCTCCTCTTAATTTTTTTCCACTACTACATTTCTTAATCTCTTAATGTAAAACAATCCAAACATAAAGGCTGTTTTTCATTACATTCTTTTGTATTAATAGTGGTTGACATTTTTTGATACCACATTACTTGGTTACAGTATATAGTGCAATTCATCTAATTATAATGTATTGATCTAATTATAGTGTATTGATCTAATATTTTATCCATAGTTCCTACGTATTTATTTTGTTTCAATAATTTTGAGGGAATACTGCTGCTAGTTGATAAGATAGAAGAGATATTGTGTAATAGCATAAATTCTAATTCCTTCAGGCATTAACAAGATGAAGTTTTTAGGCTGATTTTTTTTATGTTGGTTGCCTGCTTCATGGCTGATGTGTTTTCACTTGGTTTGTAAGGAAACAAGACCTATTCAATCATACTGCCATATTAGTCCCTACTTGTTTTGTCTCCAAGTCCCAGTTTCAAAGGCTTCAAGGACATCCAGTCATCACAGGCTATACAAAAATCATCAACTATATAAGAGTGAAAATGAAGTTACTGTCTCAGCTAAAGGGTAGCAGAGGAACTGACTATTAACTCTGTTAGCTGCCAGACAGCATGCATATAACTATGGAGCAATCACAGCACTTTCTGTGCTTTCACAGGTCATCACGCTAAAAAGACAGGCAAAAGACCCAGCAGGTGCTTGGGATAAAGGATGTACCTCTTGCAACTTGGATAAAAATCCACCCCAATTTGGCTATTCTCATTCTAGTGCAATTTTCATGTGAACATGTAGAAGTTGCTCTGACCATAATTGCACATTTAACCCAGGATAAAAAGCCTATCCATTTATGAATCCATTAACTCCTTGTCGGCAAGAAAAGAATTGGTTTAGAAGATTCTGATCCTGCTTGTGATCCCTGTCAGGTGTGATGCCAAGGTCCTGAGCGCACTAATTGGCTTTGATTGCCCTAATGCCCTTACCTGCCCCCTGCCCTTTTCATGGGTGCATTTGAACTAAGACTGAGATCGCCAGACTTTGTTTGAGCTTTCTTTGGATTCAGGCCTGCCTCACTGACTGGGTTTTCTAGATAGACTCCAAATCTATGTAGTGTAGCAGTTTTGTCTCCTGTCTGGGTCTTGAACCTGTTTTAAGGGTGGCTTTGTCTCTTGAATGAACTTTGGATCTGTTAGAGCTTGCCTGGTCTCCAGCTCTGACTCCTCAGTGAACCTTTGATCTGCATGGTAGGTGACTTCTTTCCAGTCCTTTCTTTGTCCATGTCTACTGCTGTTCCTGTCTAGATTCTGCTGCATAGACCCTGAACCTGGCTGGTGCGTTACTTAGTCATGTCTAAGGTTGCAGATACACCTTGTTACTGTGATCTCATGTGGGTGTTGTGGGATAGTGTCCTATTTGTGAGCCCTAGCTGCAGAGGGTTGCCCTCAGCTTCTGGGTCACCCCGTTTCTTTGAGTGATCCTGTCTTCATTGATCTCTGGTTCTTGGTATGAAAATGTGGTGACGCTTTCCTCCTTCAGTTTACTTACCACCAAGGCTGGAAATCTCCTGATATAAAATGACTTTGAAAAAAAGTCTACAGTCCAAGTTAAACATTAAGGAATACTAGAATTAAGTTGTTTGTGGAATCCTCATCTGCCAAACCCTGAGATTTCTATCTATGTCTCTTGCTATAACTTCTAGATTTTGCTCAGGGTGCAGTAAAGTGTAGTCAGCAAATCAACAGGCATGTTTTGTTGTTGTTTACTGTATAGCTCAGACCTTATTCCAGTCACAGTATTTGAACATGGAGATATGTGAGGCTTAATTTTGAATGTGCGTTTCTGTGCTAATCTTTGTTGTACTGCATAAGACACTGAACTAATTACATTAGATTTAATTTGAGTGTGTTTTTTTTACTAATTTTTTTTTTCTTACATAGTAACTGTCCAAATGTGCTTATCAGGCAGAGGTTAAGCTAATTTATTTTTCTTTTAGTGGAAAATAAGCTGCTTATGCCTACTGCACAGAAGAAAACAGGTTCATGGACACTTTAGATACAGTTACTGACATGCTGCAAGCTGTTGCCTTGCCTCTTTGTATATGCCTTCATGGTGCTTCCAGAACATGAATTCATTAATTTCTAAAGCACTTGGCAATTTATCCCACTCCTTGCTTTTAAAATCTGTCTCCTGTTCACCTCAGATATAGGAGTTTGTATTTATAATTTCAACAAACTGAAACTCAGAATCTCAGTGACTCTGAGTCGCTGAGAATTCTGTAATTCTCAGGGAATTACAAACAGGCCTTTTGTTGACCACTTGTGAAAAATTTGGATTTGACTCATAACCAAAACCCCTGCACCTGACCGCTGAGGCAGAGCTAAAAACATTTTGCCCACAAACTCTTTTGTGCAGTTATCTTTTTTCCTTTACCTGATTCATGTTTCCAGCACTTGTAACAAAGGAGCTAAGTCTCTTCTAGGAAAGTTTGTGTATGCAATGCATATTTCTTAATTTCTGAGGTAATCCAACACGTTTTTGATTCAGAAAAAGAAAGGAAGTGGTTCCACAGGGACTTGGACCTCTACGGTTCTTCAGTAGATTTGCTTTCTAAGCAAAGCAATGTCAGCACGTAAACATAATAACTTCTGTTAGGTCATCTACAGTTTTGTATGTTTTAAAATTATATGTAGTAAACAGAAAAGAAAATGGGATACAACACTATTGGCAGCTGTGCTAGGTGACAAAAAAAGTTATATGTAACAAGGCTTTCTGCAGTAATAATTTCCAGTGACTTGCATGCAGATTTTTCACTAATGGAAACACTTATGCAGTAGTTGTTGTTGCTACATGGGCCTTAATTTACACCTACTTTGCAGGGGCAGTAAAAGTTTATTGAGGAATGTTTGTGACAGTTTGACATTTCTAACTAAAGATGCCTGACACTAATGAGACATGGATGGTTAGCGCCAACATAAATTAGAATAAATTTAAGGATGTACTTTTATCATAGATACTTTGGATGAGTTATGTCTATGCTTGAGCTTAGTTCATGGTATAGCCCCATTCCAATAAATGTGAGCTAATGAGGAAAGGGAAACTCCTACATTTGTGAGATGCGCATGAGAACACGGGACCAGAGTAACTAACAAGTTGCCACCCATGGTAAGTTTTTCATGCACCCATTCCATGAAATAAAGTTTCTCAAGAGAATTGTCTAAGTCTGTGAGACTGCCTCATTTTGCAATCCACTTGCAAAAAAGGCAGCACTGAAATGTGCTGTCCCATTAGGAGAGCATCTTTGAACTTGGCACTAGCTACACATTGAGGCAGAAAAATCAAGGTCCCAGATGCTTCTTGCCACCTTATGCAGCGCCTCTTGAGTCGATGGACAGAGGATGGGGACTGTGGGAGCAAAGTCTCTCCCACTCTAGGTAAAGATCAGTCTGTGTGACTTGGTGAGATGTAACCCAGAGTCCTAAGGGAATTGGCTGATGTAGTTGCCAAGCCACGCTCCATGATGTTTAAAAAGTCATGGCAGTCAGGTGAAGTCTCAGGTGACTGGGACCTTAAAAATGGTGGAAAGGATAACCCTGGGAATTACCAACATGTCAGTCTTCTCTGTGCCTGGGAAGATCATGTAACGGATCCTCCTAGAAGTTATGCTAAGGCACATGAAGAGCATGGAGATGATTTGAAACATCAGCACAGCTTCACCGAGGGCAAGTCCTGCCTGAACAACCTAGTGACCTTCTATGATGGAGTGACTACATCAGTGGACATGGGAAAGGTTATGGCTGTCACTTATCCAGACTTCTGTAAAGCCTTTGACATGATCCCACACAACTTCCTTCTTTTTAAATTGGAGAGAGATGGATTTGATGGGTGGACTGTCAGGTGGATATGGAATTGGTTGGATGGTCACATCCCAAGGGTAGTGGCCAGTGGCTCAATGTCCCGATAAACATCAGTATCCCTCAGGAGTCTGTATTAGGACCAATTCTATTTAATATCTTCATTAAGGATATAGGCAAAGGAATGAAGTAAACCCTCAACAAATTTGCAGACAACACCAAGCTGAGTGGTGTGGTTGACACACCTGAAGACGGGATGCTGTAGGAGCTGTAAAAGCTTGAGAAGTGGGCATATGGGAATCTCATGAGGTTTAACAAGACCAAGCGCAAGGTGCTGCACCTGAGTTGGGTCAGCCCCCAGTATCAAAACAGACTGGGGGATGAACAGATCCAGAGAGACCCTAAAGAAGGACTTGGGGGTGCTGGTGGATGAGAGGCTGGACATGAGCCAGCAATGTGCACTCACAGCCTGGAGAACCAATTGTATCCTGGGCTGCATCCAAAGCAGCGTGGCCAGAAGGTCAAGGGAGTTGATTCTGCCCCTCTACTTTGCTCCAGTGAGACCCCATCTGGAGTGCTGCATCCAGATCTGGGGGCCCCAACACAGGAAAGACATCAACCTGATGGAGCAAATCCAGAGGAGGGACACTAAGATGATTAAAGGGATGGAGCACCTCTCCTAGGAGGAAAGTCTAAGAGAATTGAGATTGTCCAACCTTGAAAAGGGAAGTCTTGGGGGTGACCTCATAGTGGCCTTCCAGTACCTGAAGGGAGCCTACAAGAAAGATGGAAAGATTTTTTTATGAGGTTATGTAATGACAGAACATAACAGAATGGCTTTCGAACTGAAAGGCAATAGGTTTAGATTAGAACGAAAAAATTCTTTAATGTGAGGTTGGTGAGGCAGCAAGAACAGATTGCCTAGAGAAGTTGTGGATGCTCCATCCCTGGGAGTGTTCAAAGCCAGCTTGGATGGGACTTTGAGCAATCCGGTTTAGTGAAAGGTGTTGTGACTACACGACCTTTAAAGTCCCTTTCAACCCAAGCCAAGTATGATTTTTACTTTTCTAAGTTTATTTATAGATGGAAAGAGAGGCAGTGTGCAGTGGTGAGTTTAGATGTGTGCACTTGCATGTCCAGCAGTTATGAAGAAAACTGTGCTAGTATATACAGCTTCTTAGCTTTTTGACTAATCTATGTATAAGCCTATATTTCTTTATCTGTCTGTGTTATTTATTGATGCTTGGGTGATTTGGAAAGGATCTGCAATGGTACATGGATATATTTGTACTGATTAATCAATTTGGAGAAGACCAATTCTTTTTTGTTTTTTTGCGAGAAACATTTTCCCACATTGACTCAGTTGTAATTTAGTAGATGATTCAGGTGCTGTTCTTAACCCAAATAATATTTATTGCTCCATTCTGTAGTAATTAGTAAAGTCTCATTTCAGTGGTGTATATATAACAAAAGAGAAGTATTGACCTGATGGTTTGTTCTTAATGTGGCATCTGGAATTCAAATTATATGTATAACCTAAATGGCAAAGAGCACAGTAAGTTCAAATTCTGACCTCATTCTGGTAGGTTACAGTGATTGTTGGGGGGGGAAGTAAACATATAAATAAAAAACATTGCCCAGCTGCTTCTTATTTTCTCTAGGTCAGGTTACAGAATACATCCAGCATTACTTATTTATACCACTATTTTTTTAGTTGTCTAGAGAAATAAATTAGTATCTGTACTCCAAGGTTCTCTTCACACTAATCCATTATAGTTTGAGAAACTTAACAGAATGTTTGCCCAATGTATAAATGTATGTGTGAGTTGCATGCATGTGATGAAAAAAGCAACTATAGTATCAAACAACGATTAAAAAATAAAATTGGAATTAGAGATATGTAATATTTTTAGTATGCTTAGGAAAAAAGTGAATTCTTCTTGAATGAATATTTATATTAGATCAGTTATATTTCAGAATCTCAGTTTCATGCAGCAAGATGCTGTAACAGTTAAGGGCACTACTTAGTGTTAACGCAAGCTTATCTCCCCTTCTTTTCTGTGCCAAAACAAACATTTATAGGTTTAGAGAAATAAAGTAAATGACTATCCACAAGGTTGTACATCTGGACTAGATTTCTATTGCCTATAGTACCATTTCCTATCAACCAAATAGCTGACAGAACCTGTTCCCTCCTAATCTTATTTTGTCAGTAAATTGCACTGGTCAACACTGTAAGAGTGAACATAGATTCAGAGAGAAGTGTGTGTGGGAAGGCCTGAATCAAACCTTTTATTTGCTGAAGAGGTGCTCATCCATTTGTAGGCATATTGACTTCTGAATTACATTCTTTAGATCAGTCCTGTAAGTGTCTATTAGTTGAAGAAGCAGAGACACTTCCGTGGTAGCAAGATCCCTCTGAAAGAGGCTAACAGCTGTTTCAAGCTGTAATTTGTGTATTTTGATGTAGGATGGTTAAACTACTCAACTGGAACTAATAGCAGCTTTCCTAACATTATTAACCTGAATACAGGCATGTTCCTAATGAAAGCAAGAAAAACTGCTTGGCTAAAAATTAGTAAAAGCTGATCTTTCTCCAGTGCCAAAAGGAGATCACTGGCTGTACATGCTTTCTTGTAGTGAGATACTAGCACTTAACAATCTTGCGCAAAATATACTATTGAAGAAGACAATTGGTAAAGATTTTTTTTCTGGAGAATTCTTAAAAAAACCAACCAACCAAGCAAAAAATAAACAAAACCAAAAACCCCTACAAACTCTTTCCCTGAAAAGCCCTGACATGTTGCCACACTTCATCCTTTGGTTGTCTTTCTGCCGACTAAAAGTGCCTGAATTTCATTCTTGCATGTTAGAGGACCTTTTTGCCTTCTGCAGTTTTACCAGCAGAAGTAGGTCAGGGAGCAGGTACTCTGACTGTGTAGAATTTAATGGTACCTAGACAACTTACAGTTCAAATCTACAAGAACCTATCTACAAATATGATGACTTGAAAATGTTTCCTAGCATGCTCAGTTTCATAACTCAGCAAAACAAAACCTCAACAAGCATTTTTCTGTCTCTAATTGTTGTCAGAAGATGTTTTTTCTTCAATTTTTCTCAATTTCTTTATTCAGATAAGTGTATTTAAGACAATATTTTCCCTTTTAGGGTTGTGATTTGTCCTTTTGATGCATTTAGTTCAGAAAATTTTCTTAGTAAATTTGAAACTATATAAATTCCTTTTTTAATGTTTTTAACAAGATGAATTTAGTGTTCGGCTAGTATAGAAATTTGTAATTTTTTGGAGACTAAAAACCTTTTGTTAATTCATAAATTCTGGTTCACTCAACATTTTAAACAATGACATAGTTTTTGATAATGACTGTTGGTCAGTCAAGTATATTCCATTCCAATTTTAAAATAAGAAATTATGAAATTGATTATCAAGGCAATTTTATTGGAATGAATTTAGCTAGCGGTAATTACAGCATGAGATTGGCTATCCAGGCAGTTATTAACTTAATACATGAACTTTTAGGAAAATTCTACATTTCTTTTCAGGATCTAGAAATGAATTTTCTTTACTCTGTGTGTGCTCTGTTTGCGATGTACATTATTGTTCATTAATCTTTATGCAAAGAATCAATTATTGTATATCATCTTTGAACACTGTTTCTTTTTGAAATATGTGTTATATTCCTTTCAGTCTTTGACATTAATATGCTTCCAACTGTTCTTTTGCAAAAGGTTACTAGTTGGTTGCAATCAAAAAAAGGAGGTTTAGTTGTGGCATGAAAAGACATGTTATGGCAAAAGCTTGTAAGAGCTAAATAGAACCAGCTTTTCTGTTTGTTTTCATTCCAACCTTTAAACAGCCTGAGTGGGGTGTGTTAAAGCAGTAATGATACATAGCTTTGAAGCTGTGTGTTGATGACTTCAACCTCCTAATTTTAGGTGATCTCTAGAGTGAAATTGTAAACATTATTCCAGGAAAGGAATCTGCTTTGGTTTTGGCATGTGTGCTCCCGAACACACACACCCTGGCACTCTGTAAAAGAACAGTTGATATATGTCCATCTGTTTTGTTGAGAATAAAACCTAAGTAAAACTGATTATATTTATGATTGAATGAATCTCTGGAGATAAGCTACATCATATGAAATTAAAATATTCAAATTGTTAAAAAAACCCCAAGGAATTTAGTAATAAACATTTATATATTTTAAAATTTAAAGTTAAGTTTGTTCAGTAGGAATCAGACACTGAGATACGACATAGTGAGCAGCTCAGACAGTGACCCCTAAAGGTTAGGCAGTACTCACCAAGCCTGCCTAGTTAGAAAAGCATGGACTATGGTTAATCAAGAAGTCTATTACATTCACCTACTCTGCATGTGATTTCTTAGAAATTTGAAGTCTTGCTGAAAGAAGATGTAATTTGGGAAAGGTTGCACATTTGAGAGAGAAACTGTGTGGCATTAGTATTTTGACTGTAGTAATTGAAGTTTGATAGGACATCTGATTTATATATAATTCTGTTCCAAGCCTGTTGAAAGATCTCTTCCTTTCTTTTTCTGGTTATTTTGTTTTCTTTTTTTTTTTTTTTTATCTCTCCCAAGACTTTCTGGTGTCAGAGGCACTTAGTGATAAATGTTAGGGTCCATCATACAGCTCCATGGAACACTGTGAACACATAGGGTAATGACATGTGTCACCACTTGAAAAATGGCTTCCCTGGGCAGATTTATCCTGTGCTAGCTGCTAGAATTTTTGTTAGTGAAAAACCCTGAACTACTATGCAGTACTATTGCCAGAGGTTTGGAAAAAGACTTTGTTGTGAAGTGGTAAGTGGCTTAAAAAGTCTATATAGTATAGAACAAGAATTGTGTCTCTCTAGACATGTGGAAATTACTAACCCTAGAGATGAAAAATACAATATATATGAAGATCAGGTAAGTTAGTTTATTGTCAGAATTTATAATTCCTCTTTTGAGCGGAGAAACATTATTCAGTCAAAAATATCTGCAACTTTTTTCAACTTAGTAAATGATTTCTTAAGAGTCTTAAATACTACCTGGTCATGCTGTAATGACATGGCTAAATGCTATCTGGAGTAGCAGATACAATTCTGGTAGCATTGCTAAAAGAGGATTTTGATATAGGGAGATCAATGAGATATCACGGTTGATTAAGTAAATTAATAAAATTTATTGAGGTAAAATAGTCCTACTCGTGTGTTTAACAAAATGGTATGTGAAATCTGGCAGAAATTAAGAATTGATTTCTATTTATCACTATTGTTCTTAGACCAGCCTTCAGAAAGAAATGTTATTCAGATTACATTTATTTGTTGACTTCCATTTCAAATTGTACTGTTAATGTCTATGAAAACTTATTAAAGCTACCATTAAGTATCATGTAACATTTGCTTAAAATTCACGAGCCATTTATGCATCTGACTGATTTTTGAAAGTAGGTGTCATCTATCTATCAGAAAAGATGATGTGAACTTCATCATTCCCTCAGTATGAAGGAATGTAAAGAATTTCACACCTATAAATCTATCAATCCACAGAAAGCATAAAGAAAATGCTTTATATATGAAAAAAACCCCAAACCTTCATGGGAATTGTGTGTCCTTTGTTGAGGTTGATATTATTTGAGGGAACAAGGGGGTGGGAACAAGCTGGCAAACTTGCTTTTCACTGAAATTTTTCAGTTTGGCACAACTGATCCAGAAGGTCTATTAAGTAAGCTGCAGGCCGGGAATGTTACTTGGTAATTTGACCATCTTTCTCCCTTGAAGACAGTCTACCAGACTGCTTTTGGCTTCTAGGCCCTTTGCCAGGTAATCTTTCTGTGAACCAAGATAAGCCACATGATAAATATTTAGGTTTATTTGTAATAAGGAATTTTGGAATATGAAAATTACTGGCAAACTACTATTTTGCTATTTGTCCTGTTCTAAATTCAGTTGCTTCCTAAATAGTCTTAAATTAGATGTGGTGGAGATGCAATATTAACTTCTATGATAAACTTGGTTGCTTATATCAATGATTATAGTAGTTTTTGTAAGAAAAAAACATGTATCTACTTCTGTTTGCTAACGTGCTGCAGGAGGTAAAATTCTTGGAACAGAAAGGTAACTTGATATTTTTCTCATGTATCTTGTGGCAAAGATTACATAGGATGAAAATACTTTCTTGACATATAAAGAAAGCTGTAGACCATTTGCTTTCACTGGTATATTTTTCTTTGCTAAGTAGCATTTATAGACTAACATCTTTTCCTTTTGTAAAAAGAGCTGAAAAGTTTCCACATGTTTAATTTTAAAAAAATTATTGGAGCTTAATTACAGGTCACACAAATAGTGATTTTAACTTACTATTTTATTTTATTTTGAATTCTTTTTGGATGCTTACCAGGAAAGCTGGGCACTGTAGCTGGCAAGTTAAGGAATGTTCCTTCTCCCCTTAAGAACTTGGACATCAAAATGGAGCAAGTCATGGCATGTAAGGGGTCATAAATGGAAACAAGAGGAGAGGAGCATATTGACAATATCATGTGACTATTCAGTAAGGCATACCCATATCTGAGTGGGGTTATTTTATTTACTTTCATAGTTTGAGGTTTTGAGGACTTAGAGAGCATGAACTTTATATGAACTGTGGTTTTCTTGAGTGCCCAAAGGCTGAGCTGCAAGGCTCTCAAGCTGCATGTAATTGAAAAGACAACATATATTGGTGTGTCAGGAGACATCACTTACATCTTTTTATGCTGCATTTACGTCTTATAGAAACTTACCAACAGATATTCCCTCAGGTCTAGAATAGCCATTATGAATGGGCTCTGATAAACAACTGAACAAATACAAATTTCTGACTTTTTAAAAAATTATTTTCTGCCCTGGAAATCAAATTTTGCTAAAGTCAGTGGAAAACTGTAACACTATGGTTTACTGTGGTTGATAGAGCACATTTGCAAGAACTAGTCCTTGACTTTGTGTTCAATACTTAAGGTGTGGGGTGGGGACTGAAGAAGATGGCTCTTCTTTTCTTTAACCATGCTGTAATTAACATAGCTACATGAATGGAGAAGAACATGTTTGCCTTTTTAAGTATGGGAACTCGGACCTGTGAAACATTTCAACGTTTACTAACGGCTAGTGCCTAACAGGAGTCACAAAACTGCAGAGCTGCACTTCTAGGGTCAAAAAAGGTGAAGTAGCAGTTTCTGCCTCCTTGTTTTCTTGAACAGTATAGATCTTTAGCACTTTGTGGGTTTTAAATTTACGCAGATGTGAAGTAGGTTCTTCAGCAATTTTCAGAAGTGTTTTAAGACAGCACAGGCTTATGAATGGTCAGAAAGTTGAAGGATTAACAGACTGTAAGAGGATCTATCTCTTTTACTAAGGCTGATGAATTTGGAATGCCAAGAGTCTTTCACAAGACTGATTGAAACATTTTTAAGGACAGAAGATAAATGATATTGAGGCTGTTTTTCTACTGATAGTTCCTCAACAAAATACTTAAAGTATAAAAAAAAATATGACAAGCTTCATTGGCAACAGAACAAAGGGATGAACTCTGTTTTTCTTGGGGAGATACACTTCAGTTTCTCACCAGGATCTGTGTAATTCAATGCTTTGTCCTTTCATCTCTTAGAAAGTGCATTCCAAGAAATGGCAAAACAGTATCTTTCTGGTGATTCCCCTTTTCTGGACACTCATTAAAAAATAAAAAAAAAAAAAAGTGGTAACCAAGAATGATTCAGGAAAATAATTTGAAGTACAGAGGTGTTGCAACTTCATGGATGAAAATCCTCTAACAATTACTTGAAGCTTAACTTCCTATTGAGGCAGAACGCACTGTCCTGGTACCTTGGTGATACTTGTGGTGAGCAATCTGGAGCTCATTCACAGGAACTAGAATAATTGTGAAGAAAGAACACTAAAGAAATATCTGCCACTAGATGATTTGTGAGCAGCAGATAATACCATAAAAGTATTACCTCTCTGCCTTGCCTGGAACTTTCATTTCTGGATTGAGCAATAACCAAAAAGAAGCGACTTCAGAAAGGATATCTGATGGATGTTTTCAAAATTACATCAGCAGCTTACCTAACAGTGACTTCTTTCTCAATGACATATGCTCTCTAACTTTTTCAAATAAAGCACTAAAGCCCTAAAACTTCAGTTGGTTTATCTCCTCATATTTTTTTTGTAAGTGTGCAAAAGTATTTAGTAATCCCCATGCAATTAACTTGCCTCTTTACTATTTCATTACTTATTTGTTTTGTATGTGCAATACAGAGTGTGTTCAACCTTTCCAAACTCTGAGAAATTCCACAGTTGAATAGTGGGGATATGTTTTTTTTAATCCTTGTCAAAAATGGTGGTTTAGAAATAGCGTCATCATCTCTATCCATTTCATGCACAACTGCAGGAGCTGGTTGTCAGCAGGAAACAGAAGCAGACCTTAACAGTTGTTAGTTGCCTTACCTCATAAGCACTGCAGCAAACCAGATCTTGGGGTGTTACTGAGGTCTGTATGAAATGACAAGAAGATGGTTGCCGTAAAACAAAAATAATAAGAAAAATAGAACTTTTTTTGGGTAGGCTGTAGCTAACACTACAAACACATTTAACTGTGTAAATAACCATCTGCTTGATAAGTAATTTCTGCTCATTTTGGTTTTAAATAGTAAATAAGTGATACACTTCACACATGACCGTTTTTTTTAATTAATGCTCTCTAGTACTAAATTTGCTTACTAAATTCTTGAGGAAGTAATACTTGAATTCAGAATGTTTTCAAAAGAGTGGTGGAGCAAACCTCAAAAGACAGTCTATTTATGAGCCTGAAACAGCAACATTTCCAGGTAAAATCAACTCAAAATTGTGACTAAACATATGAAGTGCCAGATGCTTTTCTAAAGCTGTAGAAATAGGATCCACACTATGTATTTTCCAGAATGTCTAGAATTATCTGGTGATTTATTCCATTTTTAACTTGGCAATGAAACTTAACACTGATAGGCTTTATTATTATACTGGGATGTTATTATAGTCACAGGGGATGCAATGACCCTAAATTTAGGAAAGTTTTGAAGGTTAATGGAAAATCAGTTCCAACTTTAATATAGGTTTATTGGGTGTCAGTCATGCCAACATAAATGGTAGGGGGAGTGGGAAGTAAAGAAAGTACTCTAATCAACTGACTGAGTAACACTTCATGAGGTGTCATAAACAATGGAAAAGAAATAATAGAAAAGGTGACCAAAATTTTTTTGAGGGCAGAAGTTAGTAGACATGAAGTTGCTTGCAGAATTTAAATTATCCCTCCTGGGATTTAGTTTATGTGGTTTTCTTTGCTGCTTATGGGATTTGTTAGTGTATAATACGTCTCAGGTGAACTACAGGACTGTAACAGAAGTTCGATGGTGCTTAATAGTACAAAAGACAAGGACATGAACTTAAAAACTAATTCTGGAAATTCTGCTGTCTGGAGTTCAACCCTGAAGTTGAAGCAGACAGACCTGAGTGTGGTAGGTGAACCCAGAGTAAAAATGTGATGCAGCCACAGGAGGGGCAAAAGAAATTCCAGTATCAGATAGAATAGAGGTGCTGTTGTCAATATCACATTAAAGTCATGAAACCTTGTTTGCAGTGTGGCCATCTAAGCTTAATTAGTACAGTGATGGTTGTGAGCAGAAATTGGGAGACTGGAGTTACTGGGATGAGTTACTGCATGGAAATGCATTGTAAGGTATGTTTGTAGATAGCACAAATCCATTCTGCCAACTTCACTTAAAGCAAAGTTATCCTTCCCTTGAAAGCAAAGTGGCACAGATGGCTAGAAGAGGTGCAAAAACTGTGTAGATATGTAACTCTTAATCTCACTATTTGGCATGATTTGTTGCAATCCATGCAGAATAAGAAACTTTGGAAAAGCCACTAAACTATGAAGCACTACATAGGAAAGGTGGATGAGCTAGATGTATTTGTTACTTCTACAAAATGGATGGGTAGTTGAGTGTTCTTAAAGTCATTATGTTGCTGTTATTACTAGAGCATCTTTGGGGTTACGTGGCAACTATAGGCTTCTCCTGTTGTCAAATCATCACCTGCAGAGGACTTGCTTTCTGCTTCCTATGTCATATAAATATTTACAAAATACCAAAACCTAAATGAAGCACCCTTCACCCGAATGCTACTTGTCACCTAATGTACCAGTTGAAGAATTAGTGAAGAGGCATTAATTAGAGCATTTATATATCATATATGCATTTGCATTTGTGACTGGTTTTCTTCTGGCAGGATTAAATGAGAGAGAAATTCTGAGTGGAGAGAAAAAGTTCTGACTGATAGCATGGAGAAGGCATGCCTTACACAGAAATAGATTATTGTAATACTACTATGATTCAACACTTACATCTTGAGTGTTATGTTAAGTCATGACATGACGAAGAATGTTATGTTGGAAGGAAGACCTTCCCTTGGTCAAAGAGGATTGGGTCAGAGAACACCTAAACAAACTTTACATCCACAAGTCCATGGGCCCCGACAGGATGTATCCACGAGTGCTGGGAGAGCTGGCAGACACCTTAGCCAAGCCACTCACAATCATCTTTGAAAGGTCATAGAGATCAGGAGAGGTGCCTGAGGACTTGAAGATACAAATGTCACCCTGGCATTCAAAAAGGGCAAGAAGGAGGACCCAGTCAGCCTCCCCTCAGTCACTGTAAAGGTGATGGAGCATCTTGTTCTGAAGGCCACCTCTACCCACATGGAAGACAAGAAGGTGGTCAGGAGTAGTCAACATGTCTTCACTAAGGGTAAATCACACTTAACCAGCCCTCTATGATAAAACAACTATCTGGATGGATGAAGGGAGAACAGTGGATATTGTCTACCACAAGTCCAGCAAGGCTTTCAATGCTATCGCTCACAGCATCATCATAGGCAAACTCAAAAAATGTGAGTTAGATGAGTGGTCAGTGAGGTGGATTGAGAACTGGCTGAATGAGGGTCTCAGAGGGTCATAATCAGTGGCACAGGGTCTAGTTGGAGTCCTGTCACTAGTGGTGTCCCACAAGGTTCTATACTGGACACAATATTGTTTAACTTAATCAGTTACTTGGATGAGGGAGCAGAGTGCCTCCTCAGCAAGTCTGTTGATGATATAAAACTGTGAGGAGTAGCCAATACACCAGAGTGCTGTACAGCCCTTCAGAAGGGCCTCAACGGTTTGGAGAGATGGACAGAGAAGAACCTTCTGAAATTGAGTGAAGGCAAGTAGAGGATCCTGCAGATGGGGAAGAATAATCCCATGCACCAGCACAGGCTGGAGGCTGACCTGCTGGAAAATAGTGCTGCAGAAAAGGACCTGTACATCCTGATGGACAACAAGCTGTCCATAAGCCAACAGAGGGCCCTTGCACCCAAGAAGACCAAAAGACACCTGGGATGAATTAGGAAGAGCACTGCCAGCAGGTCCAGGCAGGTGATCCTGCCCCTCTACTCAGCCTTGATGAGAACACATCTGGAGTGCTGTGTCTAGTTCTGGGCTCCTCAGTACAGGAGAGACATGGAGCTCCTGAAGCAAGTCCAGGGGAGAGCTACACAGATCAGGTTTAAAAATATCTCTTGTCTACTCAAGGGTGTCCAGTAATACAGTCACTAGACTTTTTAGAGAACTTCTACATCAAAATGTTTGTCTGTTTTTGTGGTGTGAATGGTATGTGTGGGGTTTTTTTGTTGTGGTGGGGGTTTTCTTGTTTGTTTGGGGCTTTTTTGTTTGTTTGTTTGTTTTTTTCTCTTTACACTTCAGAGAAAGCACTCAATTCAAGTAGCTGTAGAATGCGCGTGTTGTTCTGGATTTTTTCTTTTGTTTTGCTTTTTGATGGTTAAATAGTGGGACTTGGATGTTACTCTTGAATCAAGTCCTTACTTTGGGGCTGTATTTTCTCTGCTTCCTGATCTGAATAATATGATGTTTCTGTTTTAGTGTGGGATCCTGTTCAACATTAATTTTTCCTTATTGACATTTTTCCTATTCTTTAAGACTGCAACACTTTCAAAACTTTTCCAACTTTGCTTTGAACCACTGTGAACTATAACCTTGTCTTCTGAACTGATTATCCTCATCAATCTAAATTGTATTCAAAACTGATCCTTACATGCAAAGACATAGGATGACAAGAAGACATAATTCCTCATTACTTTTATTGGGACTCAAAATATTTAATCTTCATCAAACCTGAACCTTTAACACATATCTCTGCCCTCCACAATTGTACAAGCAACTTTGTTCTGATATATTGTTCTATAAGTATCTGAGATGGGACTATGGTCCAGAGATACCTTAGGGTTTTATCTATTAAATAAAATGTTCAGAAGAGAATAACTTGGAAAAAGGGATATCGAGGGGAAGGAAAATGTAAAAGGGCAGAAAGTCTTGTGTGTCAAGCCTAGAAAGAGATAAATTCTGTACCTCCAGCAATACTAGAGTACACAAGCTGTGCGATAGTGTTATTACATTCATCAAGACTCAAGACTTGGACATGGAAGGACTCCCTACAGAATTGCCAGCTCAATTTCTAATGTGCGCTGACTGTTAGTTGAAGTGGATGGGCAAAGAAAAAGGAAAGATTGCTTTATGCTTCAGATAGGCCTGCCATATAGATATAAAGAGAACTGCAGGTTCTGAAACCTTCTTGGAAGAAGAAATGCTTTTAAGATCCAGAAATCTCAGCTCACATTGACATTAAATTAGGAAAGATCACGTTTTTCAGAATCGCAGAATCAATGAGGTTGGAAAAGATTTCTGAGACCTTCAAGTCCAACCTTATAAGTCATTCAGTGAAATTAGGAATGCAGTAAAAAGACAGACATGACACATTTTCTGTCCAGATGTGTTTTCAGTAGAGCTTTTTTTTCCTGTAGTAGAATAAATCCTAAAATATTTTCCTCCAACTGCTACTAATCAACAGAGAGTTTTGTGGTTATTAGGCAGCTACTCTTGTGAACTTCTTAACAAAGAATTTCTTAAACCACAGTCTTCTCTAAAAGAAAAACCTACTGTTTTTTTGATGTAAGTTGTATGATGAGACCAAGGAATCCAGTGGTTTGAGAGACATGAGTCTTAATAAGATGAGCAGTTTTCCTTTCCTTGAGTTGTAGCACACTGCAGCTACTCAGAAACTTGCTATAGAGGCTTCAAAGGAAACCACAGGTAAATTGCCTGCTGTGTTAAATCTTAGATTTATTTGGAGTGCAAAATCCTTACTGACCATTATGAAGATAAAAATGCTAAGCTCTTCTTCCTCACCATCTAGGGGAAAATTTGGCTTTCATTTTCAGAAAGTATTCTTTATATACTTAATATATAGAGATCACTTGATTACTATACCTAGTCTGTTGTATATCTTTGTATCTTACCTTCTTTTCCTCCTTCACTTTATACTTAAACTGCACTCCTATTTAATTCATTTGCATAGCAGTAGTGCCCCATGGAAGGGGAGAGAAGGGAAACTGCCTATATTGACATGTACAAACACTTCTGCGCTATAAAAAGTAGACTGAAAAGAAGTCTATCCTGCAAAGAATAATGTGTTCAGAACAATCAATCTTTCTTTACAAGGTTTGGGATGTAGTTTGCTTTGTTGTTTAACCTTTGATGCTGTCAGAATGAGAATATGCAGCTGTTTAAATGAAAAGTAACTGCATTTAAAAGTTCTTGATAATATTAACACCAAAACTTTTAGTCAAGTCAAAAGTTTAAGGTCATATAATTTGTCCCTTAAGGTTTTTCTCCATACATCTGTCTACTCTCTACAGCAGAGGTGTCAGTAGCTCTGTCATGGCAGACCATTATTGCATAAAATCAAAATTCAGGCTGTGATTTCATTTCCTTGTGTAGAGACTTAACACAGATTTATTTCTAATATCTCACTGTTCAACTGCATTAAGGTGAATGGAGGTAGGATTCACAAGGTATGCTATGTGATCTTCATTTGTGTTTATTTTTAGAAAGCACTTTCTATCATATTTTCACTGTTTCTTCAGAAAGTGGTGTATCACTAAGTGATTATTCCTGAGTCAATAATTGCATAGAATTCAGGATATTTATTTGGTACTTTTAACTATAATGCCATCTAATTCTAATAATAGTTCTAATAATATGTTTGTCATCTATATGATATAACTAAAAATACAAGAAAACTGTAACCTCAGAAAGTACCCCTAATAGCAAATAATGATGCCAACAGTATGGGTTTCAAATTACTTCAGTATTTTATACATTGTCTTTGCTGACACAGTATCAAGTAGAAACAATATTTTTTGCTTCCCCTCCAAAAATTTCAGGAGCAATTAAAGAGAGTAACAAAGGAAATATTTTTTTCCTAAACTTCTAAATTATTATGATTTAGATAAAGCTCCTATGGAGAAGGGTTTCTAAACAAAAATATATTCAGTACACAATGCTGGAATAATATAAAGGCTCATCTAATGTAGCACTATAACATCAAAAGACATGAACTTTAAATGGTGAGCCTAAATTCCAGTACCTCTAAAGACCACTTAGTTTTACATTCATAATGTGCATTTTTTTTTTCAAAACCAGACTTATTTCTAACAGATTCAGTATTTCTTCCTGGTCAATTTGTAAGCACTAAAATATTCAGTAGCATTTAAAAATCAGAGTGCCACATTCACAGGATTTTTAAGATCACATATATGTCAAGAAATTTTTGTGCCAGTCTGTCTAAATGACTTTATGATAATTTTCAGTTTTCCAAAAGTTTTTTGCATTTCTGTTCTCAAGGCCCTACAAAGAATAAAAAACAAAGTGAAAAATGTCATTAAATACCTTGAAACTTATTTGAGATTGTGAAGATATTTTCCACTACAGGGAGATTTTATTGGTGAAACAATGCTATTTCGGGATATTAAAGAGTCAGTTTACAGGTGTGTTGCATCTCTACAGTGTTATACCTGAAATAAGTTTTTTGGAATGTCACCACCATATTATCATATATAATAACCATATATAGATGGTTTAGTTGATCAAGTCTTAGAATCCCAAAAATCTGCCACAGGCTAATAGATAAGCAACAATATTTTTAATGTGATAGTCTACTTGAGACATTTATGTTTGGTATTGTTTTGTATGTTCACGCATGTGAACTTTGGGAATAGCTTCAACATAAAAATTCAAGGAAAGGGACAGAGAGCCTACAAAACTGCTGAAGTATGGATGGTATAGAAAGGAGATAAAAAGATGTGATATTTTATGATTTTGTGTTTGTAAAAAAAAAGAAAATGTTAAAACCCCACACAATTGTAGAGAAGCTGGTTTAAAAAGACAAATGGAATGCTGCACCCTAAGAAATTAAACTACTATAAACAGTATTGATTTTAGCAGCATTCATTCCATGTATCCAAACCAGCTGTGTATTAAAACCTAAGAATCTGAAGGTGCAGATCTGTGTAAATTCTTCATTATTTTCTTATTCTAACATTGCTTTACCACTAAGTAAGCTTTCTATATCATAAGTTACAGGATAGAGTGAGATCCTAAACCTGAAAATTTCTAAATTTAGAAGGGTAGATCATGCTGAAAACATTTTTGTGATAAGTTATCAAAGTCAGTTTTGAAGTCTTTTACTATTACAATGACTTAACATTGTTGTAAGGTAATTTTGTCCTTTTCTTAAATAATTTAAATTAGTTATTAATTAGAATCATAAAATCATAGAATATCATAAGTTGGAAGGCCCATGTACAGATCATTGAGTACAACTCCCTGCTCCTTGCAGGACCACCTAACACTAAACCATATGACTAAGAGCATCATCCAGGCACACTTTGGGTTCTGGCAAGGTTGGTGCCATGACCACTTCCCATGGCCATCCATGCTTACAGAGAAGAACCTTTTCCTAATGTTGAATCTGAACTTTCCCTGACACCACTTAATTTTGTTTCTTTGTGTCCTGATGCTTGTCACCAGAAAGCAGAGATCAGTTCCTCCTGCTCCACTGCTCCCCTTGAGGAAGTTGCAGACCATGATGAAGTCACCCTCAGACGTCTCTCCTCTAGGCTGAGCAAGCTGAGAGATCTCAGACACTTCTCATAAGTCTTGCCCTGGAGACCTTGTCTGTCCTCCCCTGGACACACTATAATAGTTTGATGTCCTTCTTATACCGATGTACTCAAAACTGCACACATCCTGCATGGATTTGCAGGGTGTAAAAGAATATCACTGAGAAAATAAATAAATCGAGAAACAACCAGTGCATATCTGAGAAATAGGTCATCTAGAAGGGAAAAGTGAGGCTTGTTCAGAAATGTAGTAGAGAAGAATAAATCTTTGTTAGCTGGAGTAGGCTGAGGGCTGTCTTGTGGAGGAGTACGTCAAGTGAGATTGGTAGAAGCAAATTTTGTGGGTGTGATATGCTTGCTTCAATAGCAATAGAGTTAATGAATAATGCAAGGATATGAAAGGCCTAAATTTGGAAAGAATAAAGGTATTTCAAGGGTAAGAATAGAATTAAATTAGGTTAGTGGCTGGAATGAAAGACATTTGTAGCTGGTGGTGTTACAGTAATAAAGTCGTTTGGGAAAATATTATATTTGATCAATAATATCTAAAACTGGTTCATAAAATAGTGATTCAGAGAAACAATGTGTAAAACTTTTAAAGCAGAAAATTATTAATTAGGTGAACAAGTTAAGCTCATAAACAGATAATGTCATAAATTCATTACAGGAAATTAAAATGCTGACAATTAATAATGGAGTCATATATGCAGATGATACTACATATGCCATTATGATATTAATTTTTAAAAATCCAAATATTAATTATTAATTCCAAATTAATCAGAGAGGGAGTGATCAAAAATTTCATGTCAATGGTATCCAGTGAAAAGCACTGGTATCCAGTGCTGTCAGCCTGAGGCTGACAGCAGAAAGCATGTCTAACTCAACTCTTTAAGTGCCTGACAAGCCTCAGAAGTGTAGCTCACCACTTCAAAAAAGGCAGCAGAGATGATGGTAGATGACATTCGTTAAAGCAAGAGTGATTTTTAAATCCTCTCCTTAACAAATCTGGACCTAAATCAATGAAGTGAAGTATTAATTACATCAACATATTCCAAGAATGAATTATCAATGAGATACGAGACATCATTTAAACTGATCCACATACCCCTAAGGTTTCCCAAATTTTCTTTGAATAGTTGGGCCTCTTAAAATGAAATAGCTGTTCTTTATCTCCCTACTGTATGTTTCTTCATTCAAGGAACATAAGCACCACCAAGAAAGCTGAGACTATCTAGAAATAAAGCTAGACTCATCACAGATTCCCTGACAGTGACAAATTCCATTAAGAGAAAGTGCATCTGTAATGCTTGACTTAACTCTTAGGGTCTCAGGATATGACATGGCTTGCAGAATGACTAACTGATACTATTAGAAAAATGAACAAGTTCTTTGGGTGAAGCCAGTGGTATAATAGTCAACCATGAGAAATAATTCCAAATCTATATATGAGTTGAAGTTGTCTTTTAGTATCTGAGGGGTTGAGTGCCCCAAATTTTGTTCTATTTTTCCTGATAGTATCACTTAATTTACTATTACTTTAATTCTGCCTATATATCTTACCTTATTCAGTATCTCTAGTAAAAGAAGTGTGAATATATTTCTGAATGCCACAAGTATATCTTTTGACTTTATAGCTAGTTATTTTTTCTTTATTCAAATAGGTTGGAAATTATGTGGAACTATCCTTCCTGTAAATGTCTTGAATGTACTTGCAGCTGATTATAACATAAATGTCTGCATAAATGTTGACACCTTTCTGCTCTTACTTTACTTCATTTTCCCTTCCATTTCTCCTACGGATGTTCTTCAAGCTGATTAAAAACTCAGTGTAGGCAGGTACCTTCTGGAGTAAAAGGGAATTTTTTTTAAAACTTAAGATACAAGAAGCTTGCTGGTAAAGCAATGTTAGAATAAGAAATAAGTGAATTTTGTAAAACATAAGACACTTCTCATAAGTCTTGCCCTGGAGACCTTTCACCACTTTGTCTGTCCTTCCCTGGACAGAATCTAATAGGTGATGTCCTCCTTATTATTGATGAACCGCAAACTGCCCACATTCTGCATGGATTTGCATTTGGGAGCAGGTTTGAAGTAAGGCTGCAATTCTGAGCATCATAAGCAGATCTTGCTGAATAGTGAAGATGCATCCTAGTCTTCCATCCCCACCCTAAGCCCAGAATTACAGTTGCTGTAGGGGTTTCTTGCATGTTGTTGAAATCAATCTCTTCGGAATAATGCATATATTATGTGTCTTCCATAGAAACTTTGAAAAGAAGAAACCTAGAGATAGAATCTGCTAATCAGCTAAGAAATACAGATGAATTGTTTAAATAAAAATCTTTCTAGCTCTCCAGTGGCACTCAGTATCCTGTTTCCCCTATGAGTTCATTTAAGCAGAGCATTCAAAATATTGCATAGTGTAAGCAAGGTGGTTCTCAAAGTAGTAAGCAGTGACCAGTACCTGAAACCTGTGGCAGTCACTCGCCTAATTTTTAAATTTGTGTTGCTGTTCAGTACACTTTAACTGACTACAGCCACTCATACCACAGTTTCACAGATTTATTGACTGTAGAACACTTAGGTACTCTCTGCAATGGTGAAGAGCAGGTTGCAAATCTGGCAATTAAATTAGTTGTATAATTGTGGATGCACTAAAGGTGAGATTCTTTCCAGATACAGTTACTAATGATGTTATGATACTTCCAGCAAGCAATAACAATAGTGTGTTTCAATTTGTTTGGAGAAATAAACCTTTGAGAGGACCAGGAGTTGGATCAGTCTTTGTCTCATCCTGATTTTGTTAAACTTCTGATGTGACTTGCAGTGAATTCTTTGAACAGATTCTGTTCCCTGGATGGAACAATGTGGATAGTATTGCCTCCCTGCTTAATTTGTCTTCCCAGACAGAAGAAAGAATAATAACAATTAAGATTCTCTTGATCCTCTCTGTCATTTTCTACAGTGAAGTTTATAGTGCATGTTTGAACTGTTCTTGGAGATATTCAACAGAACCTCCACAGACACCACAAGTGTCACTGGTGCTCGTATATGCTCTTTTCTTCTCTCCTCAGAACAACCATCAAGCATTGTCTGAAAGCAGTCTACAAGGTCTGGTTTTTACTTTTAAGGTGCTGAGCAGGGTATATTTTAATGAAAGACATAAACAGTGGCAAAACTGGAAATAGTTAAAAATGCTGTTAGTTTGAGTACTTAAAACTCTCAACATATTTGAAATCAACTTCTTGCATTTGGGAAATGAGGCCATGGAAAAACAGAATATTCTCATTCTAGGTTTCTCATTTTTCTTTAATTCTCAGTCACTGATGTGTTGCTCATTTCTCTTACACCTAAATCAAGAAGTAAGTGTAATCTTAAGAGAATCTTCTTCCCCTATGCTGGGAAGAACTGCTGACATAGGAATATGAACTATGTGCAAGAATTTCATTCACAATTCAGAATTTTGGATGCAGTTATGGTATTTGGAATGAATTAGACTTCGGAGAAAAACAGGTGGACTGTTACTGTCACTCAACTCCTGTGTAATCAAAACATGGTATTCAGCCTTACATAATAAGAATCTTTCTTTCTAAATCTCTGTTACTACACCTCTCAGGAGGAAGACAAGGCCTTAGGCTACTATCTAAACAAAAAGCAGAGAGTTTAAAACAAGCTATGCACAGAGGACTGAAGGGAAAACAGTCTAGTGGTTCTCAGAAATTACTGCTGTGATCTTTTCTACAGTATCAAGTGTGCTCAAAGTAAACTACCATTTAAGGTCCACTTTACCTTAAAGGAGAAATGAGGTCTCTCGGGTAATATAGTAGAGAAGAAAACACTGACAAGTGATTTAGTGTAGTGGTACAACTCTTTCCCACCCCTGATTAGTAAATCTTATATCCTGTTGACCTTCCTCTAAAATCCTCCAGCTTTGATTTTCATAGAATCATAGAAGGGTGTGGGTTGGAGGGGACCGTAAAGATAATCTACTTCCAACCCACCTGTCATGAACAGAGACACCTTTCACTAGATCGGGTTAGTCAGGGCCCCATCCAACCTGACCTTGAATATTCCAAGGCATGGGAAGTCCACAACCTCACTGAGTAACCTCTTTCAATGCCTCACCACTCTCACAGTAAAGAATTTCTTCCTAATCTCTAATCTAAACCTACCCTCCTTCAGAATAAGGTCCTTCCCCCTTGTTGTATCATGACATGCCCTTGTGAAAAGTCCTTCTTCAGCCTTCTTGTAGGTCCCCTTCAGTTACTGGAAGGTGGTCTAAGGTCTCTCCAGATCTTTCTCTTCTCCAGACTGAGCAGCTCCAACTCTCTCAGTCTGCCTTCATAGGAGAGGTGCTCTAGCCCTGTCATCAAATTAGTGGCCCTCCTCTGGTCTTGCTCTGATAAATCCACATCTTTCTTGTGTTGGAGACCCCCGAGCTGGATGTAGCATTTCAGGTGAGGTCTCATCTCCCCCATCCTGCTGGTCATTCCTCTTTCGATGCAGTCCAGGATACAGTTGGCTTTCTGGGCTGTAAGCGCATATAGACAAGTCATGTTGAGCCTCTCTTCCACAAACACCACAAGTCTTTCTCCCTAGGACTAGTCTCAATCCATTGGGAATGCCCCAACCCAGATGCTGGACCTTACACTTGGCCTTGGTGAACTTCATGTGCAAACAGGTCTGCCTCTTAAGCCTGTTAAGTTCCCTCTGGATTTTACAAGACCAAACCCACAAACCCAAGCCAAAACAAACTGAAGAGTCACTTGACTCCATGCATGGTACTTCACGTCAACAACCTTGAATGGTAGATCCTTTCCTTATCTCTTTGGGGAGAGTTTTTATTTCATTATGGGGCACAATAACAATCTGCCACTGAACATTAGATAGTGGAGGCCCATAGCAGAATGACAATCCGGATATGCACGAGGACCTTTGTCTAAGATTGTTCTCTTATCTGGACAGAAATGATGTTCCTGGAAGGTGTTTTGCTGTTGTCCTTGTGATTTCAGAACAGGATTTGCTGGGAACAGAACCAAACAGTAGATAAGGTATTTCTGCCATGCCAAGAGGTAAAATATAGAAAAAGAGTTGAAATATATCTCTTTGTATGAGCAAAGCCAGGCTCTGAAGCATTTATGTGTTGCTTTTCCCTTCTTCAGGACTCACTTGGTAGACAACCCGTTCAGAAACAGTACCTCTAATCTCTGATGACTTGCCTCCACCTGCACGAGCCTCTATGTCACTTTGTTTTTACAACTTTCAGCATTCTGTCCTTTGAAACACAGAAAACTGCCTGTTGAGAAAAAACCCACATATTTTTCTTGTCATGCTCAAGATATTTTCCAAAGTTTCTTGCTATTTCTAGTAGTGGTTAGCATAAATAATTTAAATCTCTATTTACTCTTATACATTTTTCACATCTTACATGCAAATGAAGAATCACCCACTCCATGGCCACCTGCTATGCATTCTAACCTAGCACCTACTCTTTCAGTGTTTGTTATCTGAGTTCAAGTTGTGACTGTCATCTGGACCTCATTTTAAGATGAAATGTGGAAATACCAAGCTTACTACCTCCTAGTATTAAAGTTAAAAAGTGATGGATTAACTCCAGCGTGCTAAAATTGTAGGCACAAAGCTGTGGCAAGCAGACAACAAAAATATATGCCTGTAGCAAACTGTTCAGGTTATCAGTCCATATTTTCCCTTTCATTTTTCTTTTTTAACTCTAGGTATGATCATGTTTTTTACTTTCTAGATGTTTAGAAAAGTTCTTTGCCTAGAAGACTGTATATTTAAAATGACAGATCATTTTTGTGCTATTATAGAATTTTTATTTACAGTCTCTTTTTTGCTAATGCTGCTACTACGACAAACCTATCTATAGGCAATTTCTGAGCCTTCTTTTTGCAATGGTGAATAAGCAAAGTCTTTTAAAATATATATTTTATACTCTCTGATCTCCTGATCTGATCAAGAATATTGAAATAGAAGCGCACTACAGAACAGAAAGTTCTACAGTGCCAGTTTGGCAAAGAAGCCACCCCTCATATCAGGATCGCCGTTGGATGTGAAATAGCCCTAAAACACTTACAGGTCTGAAATTTTACATAAAGAGAAGGAAATAATAGGTCTCTTTGGCCCATGAAAGAGGCACAGGGTTGCACTGAATTTCAGTTGGAGAGAGACCTAGAAAGAGAACGAAAGTTCTCCCGTGTCTGGTAGAGGAATAAACCATCTGGCCTGACATGGCGTGCTCCACTACTTCACCAGCATCAAATTTATCAGAAACTGTTTTCAGTAAAGAAAAAAAAGTGCTCTAAAGGATGGAATCACAAATAGTCATGTCTATTCATGTATAGATGGTGTGGCAGGGGTTTTTTTCATCCTAACCAGCATGGCAAATGGGATTAAAGACTAAGATAGTAAAACAGAGTTGAATTCTGAAGGACTCAACTGAAAAGCATCCCCCTCTAGTGATGAGTCCACTGCACAATATTCTGCATGTTACTGGTTTCTTTTAAATAAGCTGAAACATTGCGGTAGCTGTTATATTTCTTTGTGTCTTATACTTATGATGAGGTGACAGACTAAAATGGAATTAATATTGCCTAATTGTGCCAGAGTTACTATTTACTTATAAAAATCAGTGGAATGTAGAGTGCTATATGTATTTTACTCTAGAAATAGCTGCAGATAAAATTTACATTTTTGCTTTCAAGCTTCTATTGTCCTACTGGTTCTATAAATATTTATATTAACATACCATTAAAGCAAATTATAAAATCTGAGAAAATACGGAAAAAAATCACACACATTCACCTTCTAATAAGTCTGTAAATCCTCTTAATGATCTGCAGTGATTCAGGAACTTGTTAATGCAAGAAGCATGCAATAATAGTGGGATTCTGTAATTTTCTTATTGAAAATAATTCCACATTTCATAGAAGATGAGATTACCTAGCACTCTGTTCAACTGTACATTGAAAACCTCTCCCATGCCCCTGGGGAGGTTGTTCCAGTGAATGATTATTCTTATTGTAAAAATGTCTTTCTTATGTTGAGATGAAACTTCTCCTGGTGCAACGTGTACGTGTAATCCCTTGTCCCCTCCATGCGACTCCTTATGAAGAGAGGGCCTCTATTCTCTTTGTAGTTGCCCTTTAAATACCGGAATACTGTGAAAAGCACACCCTGGACCTTTTCTTCTTCAAGAAGAAAAGACCTAACTCCTTCAGTCTTTACTCAGGGTATTTACTTAGGGTATGTTCTCTAGTTCACTGGTCACCTTGGTGGCACTTCTTTGGACCCTCTCCAGCCTGTCCACATCATTCTAGAAATGTGGGGACCAAAACTGTACTTGATACTCCAGGTGCAGCCTGAAAAGCGCTGAGTAGCTTGGGATGACCTATATCTATCTCTGCTGGTAATGCCCCTGAGGATGCAGCCCAGGATCCAATTTGCCTTTCTTGCTGCAGGAGAATTGTGGTGACTTACGTTCAGCTTTTTGTCCACAAAACCCCCCAGAAAAACTGCCTGAAATACTTTTCCATAAACATTTTCAAAATTATTACATTCTTTAATTTTATTTGAATATTTAATATTGTTTCTTGGAATGATTTCAGGATTTTATTTTTTTTTTTTGTGAAGGCTATATTAGGCAAGTCTCTGCTGTCATTTCAGTCTCAGGTTCAATAAGCTCTAAACAATTGATCCAAAGGAAGAATCAGCTTTGAATTCTTCAGCAAAACCAATGTGTCACTCACAACACGGAAAGGGTTAGGAGGAAGAAGCCTGCCAAGCCCAGCAGGACTACTTTGATTTTAAATTGCAGTTCCATTTGCTTAGATTATCTGCTATAAGATTTTATTGCAAAACAGTCCAGATGTCTCATTATGATTTTTTTCATTATTCAGAATTTAGTTTTGATTACTTAAATAGACGGTAAGACATTTCTGCTGCAATCCTTACACATAGCATGAAGGTAGAAAAGAGATTGACATCCTTTTGTTATCAGTAAAAATAACATATTATCATATATGTTGTTCAAACATTGATTAAAACTATTGATATGTTTCGATGTGAGCATCTACAGAACTCTCTTTGTAGTCTGAAACCAGCCTTCAATATTATTTTGAATAAGAACTTTCATCACAGTTGTCAGTATCTTCTTACCCTCCCTTGCCTCCTCCCAAATTGAGTTTAAAATGCTACTTCCTCTTATAGAATCATAGAATATCCTGAGCTGGAAGAGACCCACTAGGATCATCAAAATCCAACTCCTGGCCCTGCACAGGACAGCTACAAGAATCACGCCATGTGCCTGAGATCATTGTCCAAATGCTTCTTGAACTCTGTCCGGCTTGGTGCTGTGATCACTGCCCTCGGGAGCCCGTTCCAGTGCCCAACAATCCTCTGGGTGAAAAACCTTTTCCTAGTATCCACCCCAAATCTCCCCTGGCACAGCTTCATACCATTCCCTTGGGTCCTGTCCCCGGTCACCACAGAGAAGAGATCAGTGTCTGTCCCTTCTCTTCCCCTCACGAAGAAGTTGTAGATTGCAATGAGGTCTTCTCTCAGTCTGCTCTTCTCCAGGCTGAACAGACCAAGTGACTAAAGACCGCTCCTCATACGGCTTCCCCTCAAGGCCCTTCACCAAATTTGTTGACCTCCTTTGGACACTCTCTAGCAGTTTATACCTTTTTTTTAGCTTTATGTCTTTTTTTATACTGCAGTGCCCCAAACTGCACACAGTATTCAAGGTGATGCCATACTGGTGCAGAGCAGAGCAGCACAATCCCCTCCCTCGACCGGCTGGTGATGCTTTGCTTGAGGCCCCCCAGGACACAGTTGACACTCCTGGCTACCAGGGCACTGCTGACTCATACTCAACTTGCCATTGACCAGGACCCCCAGTTCCCTATCCACAGCACTGCTTTTCAGCATCATTCCCTACTTTGTACGTAGATACTACTAGTAGATAGCTAATACTCTTGGCAATACAAACTTAGCAGTGTCTGGCAGAAGTAGCAGATAAACTGAGTATTTTTCTTTTGAAAAATCAAGAGCATCTATCACTTTTATGTGGTTTGCTTTAAGGATTGGATGCCAATAACACCCTTTTTATGTATTTAGACTTTGGAAGGAAAAAGCGTTTTGTGAATCTTAAGCGTTCAATAATGGTTTGCCAAAAGTTAAGGAACATCATCAGTGTAAAATGAGCAATTAACTTCAGTATTTGAAATTTCATTTCTAGAAAGATATATTTATCAAAACCACATTTTTTCAGCAGCTTTCTCTCTGGTGACATACTTTTGAAAAAATTACTTAACTTTGAAAATATGAGCTGCTCACATCTAGATTCTGATTCTAATATAATTAAATCCTTTCTCTGTCTGTTTATGAAAACTTGCTTTGAGATGGATTTTTCTTACATTTCAGAATTAAAATTCTTGCTCAGACAAACTGGAGAGCCCAGAAGAGTTATGAGTTTTGTATGTTCCTCAGTCTGAGTTTATAATTATTTAGTTATTATGAAATGACCAAGAAACTCAGTTAAAACGTTTAGACACATCAGGAAAGAACTGAAAATTGCAGAATATGGTCTGTTTTGCCATTTTCCTATAAAACTTTTCATATGTTCACTACAATAGTCAGTACTTCTTTATATAACAATAATTTTTAAGGAAATTGGAAGCCAATTTCAATCACTGAATCAAATGAGAACTAAAGGTCTTTAAGGTCCAAATATTTTAATTTCTTAGTTATCTCCTTAAAATAAAGAAAATCTTCTATTGAGGGTCTACCACTAGCTATTAAAGGATTTTCTGGTTTAGCAGTTGTTTTGCACTTAGTCCACTGCTAGGTGGTAATGTGCATTTTGACTGGAAAAGTTTTTTATGTGTGTAGCAAACACTTTGAATATGATTATGGGATTTCTATCTTTGTTGAGATACACAGTAATATGGTACAATTAAAAGTGTAAATATTAGTATGTAAATTTTTACATTGTTATGTAAATACTGCAGTTTAGAGGGTTTTCTTTTGCCTACGTGATAGAACTTCATTGGCTTATTCTGCATGATAACCCTTCAACGAAAAGTCAAAAGTGGCTCTGACCAGCTTGAAAGGGCATACAGCAAGTATGTTCCTGATATTTAATAGGAAAAAAACATTTTGAAAAGGAATTTGACATAATGGTTCATTGAAGCACAATTGAGTCTGGATAATAATGACCAGTCATATTTTTAAATAATTCATCACAGAAGACAAGATAGAATACCTATTTAGTGGTGGGCTCGGTGCGTGCATCGACAAAGTTGTTTGGTCTTGCAAAAGAACTGAAGAAGTAGATAGCTGAATGGAAAGTGGCACAGAAATTATTTCAGATTGTTGGATAACGGGTAACATAACAGAGTTGTCATCTAGTATCTCACTATTATAGACTTCAGACAAAACTTTTCTTAGCCACCACCTGTGTTGGTCTGGTGGCCCAGCTGAGGCAAGTTAGCTGCTGAAGTGTGAAATCAACAGATAGCTGCAGCACTGTTCTGCTATAAGGTCAGGCTTATCCTGCTTTGGTTTGTTTATGTGCATGGCTTTGCTAATACTGTATAGTAAGTTAGCAGGAAAGGAGTTGGTCTATAAGGATTATTGCTATAACTAATGGATGCTTTTTTCACAGATGCAATACTATGTATAATTTTCAATGTCTGTGAAGAATTGGTGACTTATTCCTCACTTAGTTTGCTTAGAGGAAACTATGATGAAGATAAATTGTTTCAGAAATTCTGGAATTCCTACTAAAAACAAAGTTCTGGCTTTCGCTACACCTTGCTGCTGGACATTGTGTACATTCATATTTTTTATATGAATATTCACATCAAAAAGTATCTCTTTGCCTGTGACCTGTCTGTTGCAATAACCTCCTGGCTTTTGATACACGTGCATGTCATATGTTATATTAACCAAAATGAATTACTACTTTTTAATAAATCAGTATTTTTCTAAAGCTGGTATTTCACCATTTTGCAACATATATCTTCACTAAAAAGGCAAGAAAAATTTAGCATTTGTTATTAAAGGATAGTAAAACAAAAGTATAGAAAAATTTCTTTATAATCTGAAAATGGCCTAAAAACTCAAATGTTACTATTGCTAATTTGTTTCTTTTATTTTAAGGTTGCTCTGGATTTTTTTTAATGCATCTTCCAAAGCCATGATGTTTATTCTAAATATACGTGCATCCTGTTCTTATTTGGAAAAATCATAATCTAAAGGATGTCAGGTTTAGTTGATAATGCTTAGAATTATTGCAAATGTTTTATATTAGTGTGTTTAGCAAGCATAGATACCTTAATACATGTTGAGAACATTAAAATCATATGTCATTCACATTACAAACATTCTTACGCACACTTAGTGAGAGATAGGGAATGTATTAAAAGACATCAGAACAGCTATTAATCAGTTATTACACAGTTCTTTAAATCCATGCCTAGTAGAAGATACAATTTCATCTGTGTTGTCAAGAAAATACTTAGATAAATTGTGACTTATGACAAAGAATTTGTGATGGATATAATTATTCGATTTTTTTCCTGATCTGAAATACTTATATTTTGTGAAATAAGAAATAAAAAGTGCAGAGGAATATTGTTATATTAATATATAATTTACTGAAATGCAATGCTCTAGTTTAGGGAAGTATCAGTAATAGATAGACAAAATGTTTTTAATATTCTTTTGAAGAAACACACGTAGACCACAGCCCCTCATGACTGGGTCATATATTTCCATATCGGTAGGAATAAAATGACTGAAGCCAAGGAGATTAACATGCAGAAAATATTTAGAAGAATTAATTATCTTTGCAGCAGAATACTAATGATATTCTTTAGCCTCTGTCTTGGACATGGGAAAATAAAGGTCACAAAATTAGTAGATTGGGTAGCAGAAAAAAGTAGAAAGATGGTTTTGTTCAGGAGAGCATCCAAACTTAGATCTGAACCAGTCAAAAAGATTTAAGAGGTTCTATGGCAGAAAAGACCATATTTATTCCTTCCAACATACTGTAAAAGATGAGAGAAGAAACTGTGAACTGGAAAAAATCCTAAATTCCAAAAAACTGAAGCGTGATGTGTACTCTGGTGCAAAGAAATAAAAACAGATATGTGATGATTTAGTAAAAATTAGTGTTTAGATTTTAGGCAAGCTAAGAAGTAGATATGAGATCCCCTGAAAAGGCCATAGCTCTAACCTAGCTTTGAAAAAAAGATAAATTGAATACTTAAAAATATCCAGTTAATGTTTAGAGATATTCAATAAGGTGTTTCATTTAAGTATGTTACAACAGTGGTAACTTTCACATTGACACCAAAAAGGTAATTTTGTTTTCTGAAAAGCTGTTGTTCTTAAATTCAGATTTTTGTGTTGAAACCAGTAAAATATCATATACCTTCAACTCATTGAAGTATTTTAAAATGTATGTAAGAAGTTGAGTCCAACTTCATTGGAGAGTGCATTGCTGTACTATCTCTTGGGATAAAGATTGAATTTAATGATTTGACCAATATATACAATCTCCATATCAACTCTCTAATATGACATGACAGCACACCGGAAACATTCCTTGGAGAGAAACGCAACAGAGTATTAAAGGATTTAAAAAATGAAATGATTGACTCAAGTTGACAGACCAGTTATTTTTAAAAGAGCTTCAGATAAGTTTTAAAATGCAAGCAATGCCCTTGCTGCCAAAATCTGTTCTGTGCTAGTTATTTCAAGAATATGAGTTGCTTCATTTCTGTTCTTTTTAAAGACATTTAATTCTGAAATTTTCCATTATATTTAATAAAACTAAGTTTGGTAGATTTCTGACACTACTTCCATCGATATCTTAAAAGGGTAATCTAGACTTAAGAATCATGTAACTTTTGTTAGGGTTCAAATTTATAGAGATTTCTATATGGCTGATTTTACACAGTGTATCAACTTTTCCCTCATATTAGCTATATAACACATCATTTTAGCATCTCTTACCTCAGGACATCATCTTTCCCACATGTACAAGCACACTGAAGAAGCCTTTCTTGGCCAAGATAATAGCTATATATGCAATTTAGCTGAACACTGCAAGCCATGGGAAAGTTAGTGTTTTAAGCTGGGGGGTTGGGTTTCTTGGTGTCTTTTTTTTGCGTGGGTTTTGTTGGTTTTGTTGGTGTGGTTGTTTTTTGTTTTTTTTTTTGTTGGGTTGGATTTTTTTTCCTTCCCAGAAATGCAGGAACCTGAATTAATGGGAAAATTCTGATTACAGAAAAATTTTATGAAATAAAGCCACTGTTGTAGTTACTAGAGATGATTTCAATATAATTTGGTTGGCCAACTTATGAAGAGATGAAACTTAATTTGTTGGTGATATTATTTATATAATTTGCCAACATTTTAATGGTGTTATTTAGTGATTACATATACCCTGCCTTATAATAGGTAATTATGAATCTCTTTTCCCTTTATTGCTTAAAGTTTCCCTGCAGTTTTAATTGGCCCAGTATGTTCCAGGAACTGCCAACTAGAACTGTTCCTTTATTTTTGTATAGCACATTATGTGATGAAGTCCTTGCTCACAGTTTGTTTTGTCTCTTCTTACTGTAAATATTAGGGGAAAAAAGAAGGTGTTCAGATAGTTGTCTTTCCAAAAAAGGACATATCAGTAACTGAACACTTTTAGTTGTCTTAAATGCATATTTTTTGCTGTCATTCTTCTATGTAAGATATTACTGTAAAATGTCTGGCGTGACTATGGAAGAGAAATGTGTCCAAGAAAAGAAATTTAAATGTGGCCTTTTTCTATATATCTGCATTATGAACTCCTGAAAATGTCCTGGACATTCTTTTCCTACTGCACTTTTTCCAAGCTTCTACTTTAAGTAAATCTTGTGTTCAGACTGTTTGCTCCCATATTCCAATCATCCTAGCAGAGGTGAACTAAGTGGGAATGAGAACTAGGAACTTTTACCTACTGCATGTGGCATATTGGTTGCCTGGAGACATCAAGGGAACAAGGAATGATGCTGATGGCTTTGGCCGGTAGCTGGGTACATCTGTCCTGGCTTTGCCCTTCTGATAAAGGACTCTGCTGAGTTGCTGCTGCTGCTCTGAAGAGGCTCGTGCTTCTACTACTCAGTTTCCTTTCTCTCTAAGTACCTTTGCCAGCACTGTGCATATCCCCCCCTTCACCATTTTTAGTTAAGGAGACACAGGGACAGTGTTGTGATCTGAAGGCTTCACAGCAGTTCAGGCTGCTTGGAAATTTTACTAGTTGTTCACCTGGCACAACATAATAGCTCTGGGATATTTGATGCAAATCTAAATGAAAGTCTAGTTTCTAGTTGACATTCAGACTTTCAGTTTTCAGTCACTCAGAGAAGGGTCTGGCCTACTGTATAATTAATGGCAAGTTTCAGATGTACAAATGCTAGTTAATTGTCTTTGACTATTTATGCCATGGGCCTGACCCATACTAAAATACATGCATGTGCTTATGCATAGCTGGAAGTCAGGGTAATTGGCTGAATAAACATGAAGGCCTGGAAGTGACCTCAAGGAAAAGCTTTTCTTTCTTTTGCATTGTGCTTCAGCTATCCCTGTATTTGTGCTGGCTTAAAGATGGAAGATGCACCTCAGTGTTTTGGAAAGGTTGACTCAACTGAATGAGTGTCTGAGCTGAAATGAGTTACGCATTCTACACCAACACAAGAGGGTAATGCTGTGCATGGCTGTGTAATGAAAATGAAAAATCAGAGGTAACTTCTACAGTTGCAATGTTGCTTTTAGTTACTTGCTGTTTGGCATGCTATTTGTAAAACGGTAAAAGTACATAGTTAATATTTTAGATGGTTTTCTCTTGAAGTTACTAAAAAAAAAAACTAAGTATAAAAGTAATGCTTACCATTTTGCCGCATAAAACAGCAAGCTCAGTGTGTAATGTTCTTGCAGTCCACAGCAATGCAGACTAAGCTAACTTCCTGTGTTTAGTTTTGTTTTGGTGGGGTTTTGTTTGTTGGGTTTTTTTTAAGGAGATACCAAATGCGTTGCTAGTATAAAGATAGCAGGTGTTCCTCTATGCAGTTTGGCATAGTAGACAGGACAGAAAAGTTCTGTGTTCCAGTAGTATTCTATTTTACGATGGTTCGTGCTGGCTTATTTCAGTGTGCCTGGATTTGTATGCTATGTATGAAAAAAGTAGTGCTGTTCTATCTCCAAATAGAGAGTCCTAATTATTTTATTCGGCATAAACAGCAGAAGCAGAGTGAAGGTAATGAATCATTTGGCATCCTAAACTACTGTCTGCCACTGTCCATTATCTTTCTCTGTAATGACCCTTAGATTTCTTTTACCGCTGACATACACGTCTTTTTGGGCATCATAGCCTCCAAAGCTGGTATATTAGGTCTTTTTCCAGGTGTTGTTTTCACTTAACCCTATATTTGTAACACACCAAATAAGTTCTTCAAAGATGATGGAATAACTAGAAACATCTTTTTGTAGTAGATTTGTATATTACGTTTCATGCTAAAAATCTTTCTTTAAGAGTGGCATATTTATGATTAAATTCTTCCCTTACCTAATTCCCATGAAACCTTGCTTAAATCCTGAGCTCTAGTTATCACTGTAGTTCTCAGTGTTTTGGTGTTTTAAATATGATAGTCTGGGATTTAAAAAGGAAGTACTGTGTGGGAAGGAAAATGTTATTTGGAGTCTAACTGGATTTTTTTTTATCAGCCATTCCGAAAGATGAACATTTCCCAGCTTTAGTTATCGAAATTGAAAACTGTTGTGGAGATAATAAAAACTCCACCTTTTTCTTGGTACCCAACATTTAATGAATTGCTTCTGTTCATCAGTTAGGGAATCTGTTACATTAACCAAAACTTGTTTGCTGGGGACTGTTCTTGAAGCTCAGTCTGCTTTAGCAGTTATCTCAGAACTCATGCATGTAGAAAACACTGAATCAGCATGCAAATCTACAGTTCTGCTGAAAAACAGTGTGGGAGCTGAAGAGCTCTTTGAAACAGTGGTATTATTCACCAAAGCATAGGATTTTTTCTAGTACTGTCTTACCTTTCCTGTAGTGACTTCTTCTCATCATGAAGTGAACAATCATGATTTGCTAGTTCTTTTCTTGCTTCTTAACTGCCCTAATCCTGAATGGACTATAGTCATATGCTTGACTGACCCACCTTCCTCTCCCAGCTGGAATATGCTATGTATAATTTATGACTCATTGAATATGCTAAATCTTGTTTTAAATATATAAATATAGTTTTAAAACTATGTTCATGTATTCATGGTTACTGCATTGGACACATATCTAGATGCAAACACTTCACTGCAGATTGAAAAATGCAATCTAATGAACAAAATTTTTTGAGATGACTTAATCAGTAACTTCTAAATATGGCATGTGCCCAATTTTAAATATGAAATAATAAGCTATGGGGGAAAGGTAAAATAATATACACAGAAAACAATAGCCATTATGATTTTTTTTTAGCATTCTACTAATCTAGAAATATCTATCCATTGAGAAAACTGATAGCTGTTCCATGTTTGACTTTTGAAGTTGACTCTAGTGACTTATGACATATTGTTTCACCAAATAGAAAACTATTGAAAAGATTGATATATTTACACTGCTCCCTCCTAAATTATGAATCCAGATAATTTATTATTGACTTGTGCAGATAGCAGGCAGTCTGAGAACTGCTACATTTGTTCCCACCTCCGTGAAACTCCAATGAAAATAAACTAGTGTGGAGAGATATGAGTGACAAGGGATTATAAATGTTAGAGACTTAATTAAACCACAAATGCTCCTGCAAGGTTCAGGCTGGTAAACTCATATCTTCCTTCACTGAAATAAGATAGGAAAAATTATTTTAGTTGCCTAGCAACTACATTGCTCAAACTAACTTAGTGGAAAATCTTTGGGTTTGATAAGCAAATTAAAAATGGACATTTCGTGTGAAGAGAAAAAAATTCTTTGGAACCTTTGGTCAACTGACAAATTAATTGCATGTTATTACAGATTAAAATGGCAGTGGGTCTAGGAGTATTTTGTGGGAAATTGTAGATAGTCAATATTGATTAACATCTTAGCAAAAATGGTGAATTGACTTGCAATAACAGAGTACTAAGTGGATTCAAAAGACACAGTTTTTATCTGTGGAGGAAAGGCAAAGACTAAGAGCCCTGATGAGTGAACAAGTGAATTCTACACACTCATGGCATGTTAATTTAGTAGTTATTTGGCAATTTAGTGTTGAATAGAGAAGACAGAGGAGTTGGAGATGAAGGAGTGAAGTTGTGCCTAGGAAGAAGGTTGGGGTGGGAGAAGATGTTTTAGAGTTTTTTGCTTTGTTTACCAACAAACTCTGTTTTGATTGGCAAATAATTAAACTAATTTTCCTCAGGTTGAGTCTGGTTTGCCAGTGATGACAATTGGTGAGAGATTTCCCTGTCTTCATCTTGATCCTCAATGAGATTTTTCTTTTTATTTTCTACCCTGTCCTGTTGAGGACTGGGAGTAAAAAAAAAAGAGAATGAGGGTCTGGCAGCCAACCAAGATCAACATGCCATCATACAGGATTAATTTCACAGTCACATTAGGTTGTTCCTAGCTGATTATTATTTTCTTTTTTTAAATCTTCATGGACTAAGATGACTCAGCCTCTCTGAGCACCTTTTTTAGTATTTAACTTCTCTCCTTGCAAAGAATACCTTTCTTTCACCAAACTTCAACTTTTTAGTTATTTACTACAACATAATCCTTTGGAAAGATGAACAGGATTCAAGCAAAATATTTTTATTTTTCAAGGCATTCTATAGTGCATCTATCAATAATTTCTTTATATTACATACAAAACACCAGGGGACTTGTACTGTCTATGCAACCATAATTTAAAATCTAAATTTTCCACTTTTTCAGAGAATATTATTATCTTTGGATAAAAATTAATTCTTAAATTGGCTTTCCACACTGTGCAAAATCGAAACATTACACACTTGAAGATTCTGGGTTCCCTGTCTCTTTCTTCTATTCTTCCCCCAGTAATTCCCTCCTCAAATGTAACAGGTACAGGTCCAGTACTTTTTTAGACTTACTGTAAATCTAGTTTGAAAACCGTACAAGAAGAGGTAAACATTTCGTTATGAGAATTACATCTTTGAACTACAGCTCTGTCTTTTCAGGATAAGCATCTGAGAACTGAAATTCACTAAACCCAGTACCAAAGCTAGAATATATCTAAATTATACTTGCTTTCTGTTCAATGAGCACAGTGATTCTTGAATCGAAAGCCTATATCAAATTAGGAAATGCTCTGAAAATTTATCCTTCAATATTCAAGCCAAGTGCATCAGTCATGGCATGCAAGGACATTTAGACAGTTACAGAATAAAACTGAAGGGTCACATAGAAAAGAAGGTACTGAACTTAAAGTAGACTAGAACAAAGGGAGCTGACTTTTTGCATATGACTTATTCAAGTCTGTGTCCTACTGCTGAAGTTAATTGTGACTTACTCTGAAGCACATGACTCACCAGGAAAAGCTCAGGAAGCTGGGATTTTTAGACTAGAGAGTAAAAGGGGAGGTGGGCTGCAAAGGGAACATAATAGAAGCCTTCCAGTCCTTTTAGGGAGGCTATGAGAAAATGAAGTCAGGCTCTTTAGATACGTGCGTGACAGAATGACATGGAATAATGGACATAAATTGAAAGAGACAGAAGATTCCATTTTAAGGGGTGGGAGGAGTGGGCATGCCATGAAGACAGACATGTGTTGGAACAGGGTTCCCAGAGATGATGCTGAATGTCTGTACTGGAGATTTTCAAGACCAGACTTTGTAAAGCCCTGAGCAACCTAGTCTGACCTGAGAGCTGACCCTGCTTTAGTTGGACTAGAGACTTCCTGAGGCTTTTCCAGCCTGAATGCCTCTGCAATTCATTATTGATTCTATCTTTACTCTTGCCTGGCTAAATAAGAATAGATTTTTTTTAAAAAAGTAACTTTTATATGATTTCTGATATTTTTTTTCACGTGGGATTTAGTTCTGTGGCTGACTTACTACCAGGGCTGAGGAGCTGTACAAATGTACAACTCTCATTAAACTGTATTACTGTACAGTTTTGCCGACCTAGGCATTCACACAGTCATCTCATTTAGTTGCAACTAAAGTCAACCAGCATCTTGTACTGTGCTGCTTTTCTATAAGCTCCCTGTCATGAAGTTTGTGTGAATGACTGACCATTTTGGAGTTAGTACTCAAACAGAAAACTGAGAGTTCTAGTAATTAAAGCAATCTTGCATGCTGAAATGAAAATCCAAGAGGAGTTATCCTGGACAGAAGACTGAATTGAGACTAATGGCATGCAGATTTCTTTCAGTTTGAAGGAAAATGTTTTGTCTCTGTGCACTTGTAAGTCAACACGGGGAGTGAGGGGTAGATTTACAGGAGACAGTGGTGATGGAAGTTTGGTCTGGATATACAGCCTTCTCACTGTGAGAAGAGTCAAACAGTGGAAGAGGTTGCCCATGCAGGCTTCATAATTGTGGCTTTCATACTTGTAGTTTTTCTAGGTCTGACTGACTAAGGCACTGAGCAACCTAGTCTCATCTTATAGCTGACCAAGTGGAAGGTTGGAGTAGAGACCTAAGTGTAAGGTCTGGAATAACAACAGTCCTTCCTACTGCAGTATCAGTGGTCAATGTAGGTGACAAACCATTAAGTGTCATATTATACAGTGATCTGGACTCAGGTAGTTTCACTCACACCTGATGATATTGTTGTATTTCATTAATTAAATTATTTGGAACAAAAGTGTGAATCATAGGTTTTTAGTTGCCAAGTATGTGTGTTGTTAGATAGAATAAATGTTAAGCTGAGAAGCTCCCTGGATTTGTTTGCTTTACCATTAAAAAAGAATAGGAACACCAAGAATGAGAGCATGTTATACTGGCTAATAGTGGCACATGTAGGATACACTTGACACATCACATTTTAGACTATTGATTTCAACTCCTTCTTATAGGTCTTTTTTAGAGCAAGTAGTATCTATGTCCACCTTACGCCTAGACCCTTCCTTGTCTCACAACCCTGTTTTACAAAGGGCCATTCCTGATAAACAAGATCTGATATTTCTTGTGGTTCCACATGACTTTTTTTTACCATGAATAAAAAGGCCATATTTGTTCCAGCCTTGATGTTTTATTTCTAATACCAAGAAATCTGAGGACTTAATGCAGAGAAAAAAACAAAGAAAAACAAAACACTCCCACTCACTGTGAAAGATTGGTAACAGTAAAATACTATAGAAATACTCATAGCAAAATAAAATTATGTAAAAGTGCCATTCCAGAAAAGCCATGGAAATGCACAGATGTAAGGGCAGGAAAAATTAGCCTGCATAAGGTTTAGAGAAGTCAAGTATATGCAAGAAGGAAACATTCTGAGGACTGTGCCTATGGTACATTTAAAGAGGTTGTAGTGGTGAAAACATCAGGTTCAGCTGATGCCCTACACATCTAACCCTGTGATTCATCAGCTCAGTAATGCAGGAGTGCACTGAATTTTGATTGTTTATATTGATTACTATTTTATCAAGCATTGCACGGATTGACAAAGCAGTCTGCTATAAAAATTATTTAATCAACATATTTATTTAGGAGTAAAATGTTTGGAAAACAGTAAAAGTGCAAGTAAGTCAAAGTCAAGTCAGATGCAAAGTCATGGCCAGTCTTTGGGAAAGGTCTTTACCCCTTGAGCCTGCACAATGGATTTTTTTAGGTGAGACACAGTGTGCGCTGAACTGAGCCCACCCTTTAATCCTGAGGTTCATCTACCGGGGTCGAACGCGCTTGGACGGTGGCAGCGAGGTCCTCAGGACGTAGGTTTGTTTAGAGTGACCTTTTCTTAGATGGATGGCCTTACAGGGCTGACGAGCTCCATCTCCCCAGAGGGGTTCCCTGACTGGGAATTGAACCCGGGCTGTGGTGGTGAGAGTGCTGCATCCTAACCACTAGACCACCAGGGAACCCCAAAAGTGCAAGTAAATGACTGTGAGAAAAAACATCTTAGGAAAGAACTGTCAAGAAAAGATTACCTAATCAGAAGGTCTTGGTTATAAAAGTTTGTGATCCAGATATTGTCTGAACAGTCTAGTCTGAACATCAGCAGTATTACAGGTCTAGGAATTTCAAAAAGAAGTACAGGCAAGTGTCTGTTGAGCAGAGTTTCATTTCATGTCACCAGTGTTGTAGGTCAGAAAGGTTGTAAAACTTCATTAGTATTTTGCGTAAATGTTGCCTTGAACTAATTGAATGCACTATTAATTTCAGTGAAAACACTTTTATGCTACTTACTCTGACTTGAGGGAAAAGACTGCCTGAATCACAAATCATCTGAATTGATAGACTGTGTTCATCAAAATTAGTACTAATGCTGTGAAGACGGAAAATTGACACTAACATTGGTTAAGAGCAACTTGATACCAAGAAAAAATATAAAATTCATAAGAACGGTTACTCCTGCACTCAGTTTTAGAAAATAATGCAAGTATAATCTTGGAAAATAAATGCAAGTATAGTCTGTCTAGTCTTTTTCATCTTTTCCTACGTTCTAATCTGGTTTGATGGCATTATTAAAGCAGTGAGTGATGGAGAATATTTCTTAGTTAACAAACACACTGAAGGAATAAGATGAAGCTGAAATCAGTTTTGTAATATGACAAACACTCTCGTAATGAGAAACAGAATTTTTTTTTGTTACAATGAGTTCAGAGCTTAATCACACAATCTTTTTTCGATAGTGAAGTATTGCATTCATAGTTCTGAGCTGGACAATGAAATCTACCCCCAAATATCCATCATTAGACATTCAGACAGACATTCAGAGAACAGGGGAATTTTTTCCATATCAGCCATTAGTCACCAGCAAGTGGGTAAGCTGTCCCACATTCCAACTCTGTCTGAATTGCTTCAAACAATTTTGGTGTGTCTGATAAAATACTCCAGAAAGAAATTTGTGTTGACATTGAAACCAGACAGTCGTGCTGAATGTTCAGTGGACATCAGCTGTCTGATTATTTTGCCTAAAGCTGCATACTCCTTTTTTATTTGTGAGATTTGTTTGTCATGTAATGTCAGTCCTTATTCAATTTTAGCCATGATTTGCCAAGTTTAGTAGCTTTTGAGGGTTTGTTTCTAACTTTGCTAAGCAAGTATAATTAGAAATTCTGAATGTGACAGAATGCAATTTTCATCCTACCCTATCCTGCATATCAACAGCACTCTGTTTAAAGCTGCAACTTGGATGAACTGAAGTAGCAGATAATATATTGATTTATGAATACAATTTCCAGTACAACAGAATCATGAGAAAGCAGGGATTAGATAGACAGGCATTGGTTAGTTGTGACTTAATGGTCATTTTCTCTCTGTGTTCTACCTGCCTTAGCAAGTTTTCTACTTAAGAAAGTAACTATCCTAATTTATGTTCCAGTAAAATATGATTGAAATTGAAAGCCTTTTCTCCTCTTTGTGCCTTAAGAGACAAGTAGTTATAAAGATGCCTAGACAGATCCACTACAATGATTTTTATTCACTCTGGTGAATAGAACAGTGTAATGAATTGTTATATTTTCTTTGGTTTTCTTTTAGTGTGTAATGTTTGTTAAAATGTACTAGGACAAATGAGTATTTATTCTTTCCTCTGTGTATGTAGTCCCTCTCTGAAATGAAACTGGCATTAAACATCTTATATATAGATAAATTATGTTGACCCGTTGTCTTTTCATCTTAATCTCTCATATTTAAGAGAACATTGGAAACTGGAAGAGTACAGCAAATATACATTTTTTTCATATCACAGGTGGAAGTAAAGACATGAGCATCTTTTCTCCTTGTGCCTTTATTCAGTTTGCTTACATTTAACTTTAGTACAGTTAAAAAACCTCAATAACTTCAGTGTAACTACTCTTAGTAGTAGATTTAGTCATATATGTTTAATAATTTGAGTTCTTTGTATTTTCCAAATCTTTATTCGTTTTGACCTTGGTTGTCATCAGGGATGGTGAGGGAAAAACATGCAACATATTCCTTCTTGAAGCAAACTCATATTGCAAGACAAGGTCTAGCAAAAGTATTTTAGTGATGCATTGTTCATTAAGCTATTGATGGCTTAAACTGTGTGGGGAGTATGTAATTGGATATCTGTAAGTTCAACAACAGTTAATTTTTTTTAAATGTGTGTGCACTTTAAGGATCAGTCATATGGACTTCTAAATGCAGACTTTGAGAAGTTTTAGTATTTGTTTTCATTTCTCTTGGAAACTCTTAGTTTGCTTTCCCTCCAAAACATTGTAATTTTCACTCTTTAATTACAAGACTTCTGTTTATTTTAATAATTAAAACTAAATCAGAAGGGGGCAAGCTTAATTCATTAAAATGAACAAACATTGTCTATCAACAGTTTATTTACCTTTTTAATTTTTATTTCTTATTTTTTTAAAATTCTATCTATTAAAAATATCTTACTAGGCCTCATATCTGCTAGGCAGTAAAGATAAGAGTGACAATGAGAATAGCTTTCGACTTTGACACCGCATTTGGAAAATGTTTTGGAAATATTTTTATTGGTTATCTGGCTTCATTCACTTGCATTTGAAATGTCAAAAGCAGGCTGTTTTGGAATCAGTCTCTGTTAACTGAATTTAATTTTCTCAACATGAAAATTAGACTTCTGAAGATTCAGAACCTTCCCAAGCAAGAGTAGATGGTACAGGGACTCAGTAGCTGACACCTCTGTGCAATTGCAAATTCTCATGCTGCAGAGTTGCAAGTAGACATGTATGGAGATATATGTCCTAAAACCCTACAATTTTCTTGAATTCTTTTAGCATAAATCTTATAGTTAATGAACCCCCACTGCAGTGGGGCCACTGGAACTGGCTGTGTTCACTCATCACAGAGGTTGCCACTGCAGCCTCCCACTGCTAACACCTTGTTATTTACACTCAGTTATCTAACACGCATCACAAAGAACAAGTGTTACTATTTTATAAAAATTTGAACCCAGCTTCAGTGGACTTCCATCCACTAAGGTCAGTATAAAGACTTTTATGTGTCACTAAGGAATTTTAGGAGCAGATATGCTCTCTTTCTGCTGATGTTTAGCAGGCTTGACAGGCAAACAACATCTTCAGCACTGCTTCAGATGTACACTTCATTTCCTTGTGACAGTGAATATCTAGAGTGTGACACAGTCTGGGGTTTTTGCCACATTATCTCCAGGTACTTAAGACTATTGTGGTGGTGGGAAAACAGTTTTCCTCCTGAAGTTATAAAATGGTAAACCCCCAGGGGGTGGAGACCCTTGGGGTTTGAGCCAATGGGCGCTTTTGCAAAATATAAACATATCACACTTAGACCAGAAAAGAAAGTAGTTGTTGTTGTTGTTGGAGAGGTGACCATGTTGTGAAAGCCACGAGCTGAGGGACCCTCAGCCCCACAGCGGGCTCTGGCCTCCCCCAGCCCCCGGCTGGGGGGCTACAGGGACTTGGAACAGTGTTAAACTGGGCTAAATACCTGTAGCTAGAGAGCTGAAGTAAGTTCCTCCACCATGAGCAGCAGAAGCAGCAGCAAGAACAGCACTGACCGAGGAAAAGTGGCAGAGAGCCAGAAGAGATAAGAGAGAAGCAGCAAACAAGCATGCAGCTGAGCAGGAAGACACAGAGTTGTCTGAGAGACGAGAGCCAACAGCAGAGAGAGAACTAAGCTTACAGAGACAGAGTTTTGGGTAAGAACTGAACCAAAACCCCCAAACTCCTTTTGTGACCTCTCCTAAGTGGAGAAGATGGACTCCTACTGAATGGAAGTCCTAAGATGCAGCATGCACTGCAGAGAGGAGCTGAAAAGCTCAAGGCCTTTCCCGGAGCTGGACCAGAATGGCCAAAAGAATGCAGAGGAGGGCTTTCGTCCCCCCGTTGCAGTTAAGCAGAGCACAGGAGCTCTGCAAAGGGGGCTTGAATCCCCTCAAGATACGGACCGTCATGAAGGCTTCTGTACTTTGTTTATATGACCGTGGTGAAGTGACCCTTGTCCCAGTGAACACAGCCCACAGAAGAGAAGACCCTCACTTGGAGACAAAGAGCCGAGAGGGGCTTGGATACCCCCTTGTGTGTACTGGCAGAGATCCAGCTACAGCTGCTGCATGAAGTGAGATAGGCTGCTGCCCTGAAGACACTGCTACTCTGAGAGTGGAAAGGATCTTTTCCTTCTTCCCTCTTGGACTTTTATTTGGAAGGGAGAAGAGATTTGATCCATTATAAATACTGTTTTGTCATGGTAGAGATAGTTAAGATTGTATATAGTATATTGTAGTATTTATTTTGTACAGTCATTGTAATATATAATCCCTTCCCCCCATTTTGAGTCTTGTGTGGTGTCTGGAAAACCCATCTCACACTGGGCTGAGATGTGGGAGGGGGTTTGGACTAGGGAATTGGATTTTGGGGCTCTCAAACCATGACAGACTATTTAATATGTTTATGTATTTATTCTTAGCACAGAACAGATTGAAGGAAAAATAAGGAAAAAATGCATTTTGTAAATACACCTTCTCAATCTCTTTAGTGCACTTGTTACCCATGGGAATAAATATGTGACAGATATTTTAATGAAAATAATAATTTTTTGGTCTGAACTGAATTTGGTAGAAATTTGATAATTAACAAGGACACAGGAATTCATAGACGGAACAGAAATCTTCCTTTTCTGAAATGGAAATGCCATTTTTTTTCTACGATTGTTAAAACAGTATCAGAAAAACTAACTAAATAAATTTCAAAGTTTTTGTGGTATTTAATTGACTTCTGAGGAGTTTATAGTACTTTTTGTCGCAATATGTAACTTGTGCATGGTTGTAATCTTCAATAGTGGTGTATTTTAACTGATGAATTAGGGAATTATGATGTGAGTTTCATAAACAGATATTGATCCTACTGAAATATGGTAGGGAATAGAGAGCCTTAAAACATGCTCTGCTAAAACTACTACTTTTTCTCCTATAGAAAAACATATTTTAAAAATATATTATTTATTTTAAATCTTAGCAGCAGTGTATGTTTTATTTTATTATATTGGGTATTTTAATATTAACCCTACAATGTGTTAAAAATATCAAACCACAATTATTAGTTCTCTATGTTTCTTATATTCTATGATTCATTGTAGCACTAATTTCCTGTACAACGCGTTGATATATTTCAATGTCAAGACTTCTAGTAGTTTAAATTTATCTTTGCTATCAGTAAGTTTGTGGTCCATGATTATGCTTGCATACAACTTTGTTTCAGAATAAGATGAGGTATTATTCCAAAACAGGTGTGATCCTACTCTAATTGCAAGCACTAGTATATTTTATAATTTTTTTCCTCTTGTTTATATAGGAAATTTTCTAATAAGCAGTGGCATTTTCAGAGGTAGTATTTTTATTTGCTTTATTATGGTGCTATGAGATATTTTATGGTAATGATAAAAATAGTTTACTTTGTGGTGACAACAGAGCTGAAATATTAAGGTGAACTTCAAGAAATAATAATTAAAACATGAATACTTATAAAAATAATTTTTCTGTTGAGGGAAAAATTATTAGTGTTTTTAACCACTAGAATAAAAGATGTAAGAGACAGAATGGCTTAAGAATATTGATTTAGTTGGACACTCACTAAAAAATTCAAGACATGTAAATTGGTACAAGTCGTTTGCATACAATGCAATTTTGAACGCATACTTTTCTCAGTATAAGACAGAGAATGTGGTAAGATAGTTTCCTCACATATTCTGAAGAACAAAAAACTATGCATCATTCTAAATGGTTGTCAGCTCCCAGGCTCTTAAAGAATAGTAATGAAGTCTATGGTTATTAATACACTAGTAGAGTATCTGGTATAAAAACCATCTCCTTTTTAGATCCTCACTCAGCATTTGCAAAGGACACTTGCAAGGTTCATTTGCAAAGGACAGGCAATGAATATTCTAAAATCTAATTAAATATATTTTGCAGTTTTTGTGTCCCAGTCTCAGCACAAACCTGAATTTGAACTTGATTTAAATCAGAATGACAAAGAGCAGAAACACATTAATTTTTCTCATGTTCTCAAAAACCCTTTTCTCATGTCATCAGGTCATTTCTTTGGTTCTCACTCACCAGATTTCTCAGTATGATGGTAGTTACACTGTACAGATTCCTCAAAAAAAAAATCTCTTGCCATCTTAAACAATTGTTGGGCAAATTTATTTCCAAATTAATAAGCAACCTGGTTTTTTAAAAATTTCCGAAAGACACTTTTTGGGTTCAGGTCCTATGGCATATCACAGCCTCTTTGTCCAATCACTTAACAGAAATTATATTCTGTGTAGTCTTCAGAGAGAGAAGCTGGCATTCAGTCAATTCTCCTGAAAAGTCTCTTAGCTATTAAACAGCATTTCTTATTCCACTCTATTACTAATTTCCCTAAAAGATTTATAGTTTTACAGAAATGTAGTTCACATTTCATCTGCCTGATTGTATTCTCTCAAGATGTCATCCTAAAGTTTGAGAACTGTCACAGCTGATTAGCAACTATTCTGGTTTGAGAAAAATTGGAATACACCAAAGACTAATTTTTTTATAATTTTCATTGTTCTAAATCTAAACATCATTAAATTAACATCTATATTTCAATGTATAGCTGAATTTAGCTCACTTAGTTTGGAAAACAGACCAAAAAAGGGAATATTTTTTAAAAAATACACAAACAAGCTTAAATTTCATGTGCAATAACAGAAAAAATCTGATCATGAGCACAGATACATCTGAAGAGAAATTATTAACATTACACATCCTAACTATTTTGACAGAATTAGAACAGGTTCGTTAAAGTTTATCACTCTCTTTCTGCTTGCCATTTCTTTCCTACCTATAAAGTGATTAAGTTCTAAGCCATTTAGTTCAAACCAAAGTGAATGTTTATTCATTTTGATTTTATTAATTTTGTTTGATATTACTCTTTCAACAGAGAAGTGAATGATCATGACAGAATTTAATTTATTAATGTTCTTGAAATTGTGATGGCTGTGGTGCTGTGTCCCTGTCTTGTTCCAATTTTCATAAAACTTCCAATTTTGTGCTGAGTTAATTTGGCAGCTTCTTGCTATGCACCAAGAATAACATCTTAATACAGTAGGTAGGACAATGCTGTTACTAACACAGGCACTAATTTAGTCAAGCTTAGTTTGATATTCAAAATTTCACTTGGAAACTGTATGCAATCAAAGTTTTACCTGTTTTCTGACAAAGAGTGAAGTTAATCACAGCGCTAGTTCTGTCCTTTGAGATATGGATGAATACCTTCTCAAGGAAGATCATAAATTTTTGGCATTTCACCATCTTTCAAATATCATGCTGTTGTTTTGAATGTCCTCAAGGATACTAGTTTTTTCCATTGTGAGACATATCTGCTAACTTTACTGTTCTGAACCATTAATTTGATTTTTATTTTTTAATATATCAGGGTTAGCTATGTCTATCGCTATTAGTATATTTCTTCTGTGCTAATGTATGTCTGGCTCTTTTTAGCAGGGATTAAGAATACATAAATACATACCAGATATTTTAGTTCTTTATTAACTTTCTCAGTTTATACAGTTCTATACATATATGTATGTGTATTATTCCCATGGATCATCATAGGTAGAGTACAACAATGCAATAACTAATGCACAGTTTTCTATAAAACTCAGAAGATAGAATGACTGCAATAAAGACTTGATTTTGTTAGTACATCTTGTACCATAATAAAATATAAATAACAAATATTATATAGTATATAGTATAAAATATAATAAATATAATTTTTAAATAATATATTAATATAAAATGTTCATGTCACAAATTTTTAAATGTTAGACACATCAGCAAAGGCTGCTGTACCAGCATCTGATATCAGAATGCTTTTATAAAATGTGCTCATGCAGACATATAACATCAAGCACTGAAAGCGCTGCTCATAGGCTTTTATATGTTCTAGGAATGTCCGTTTCTGTGACATGATTTTAGCATGTAGTTTGGCACATATACCATCACTAGGGCTCTACACCAGAGTAAGGGTGATTTATTTTTGGTGATTTATTTCTGGTGTAGGAGGTGAATTAACTTTCCCAGTGAAGGTGTGAGAAAGCTTATTCAGACAAACAAACTAGATAAGCAGGTCAGCCTCTGATAATTGAAGAGACTGACTTGGAGACCTAAATGTAACATGGAATTATAGACATGAACTATTTAATGTTTGAATAAAGTTAGTTTTATAGTTGTGTATTTTTTGCATAGGACTACAGTGAATCTTCAAAGTTCTTTAAGTGTGGATGTACTGTTTTAAATTCTTTTTATTTCATGGAGTTCCAAGATGAAAGGAAGCTATGCAAAATTAGTTCTGTCGAGGAAGATGTCCTAATCTCAGCTTTTCCATTTTTTTTTCTGAAGTTTGAGAGTAAAAGGAACCAACTCCTTAGATACTGAGCTCTTATTTTTAGTTGAAACTTTCCTGAGGTTTGTTGATAAACTGTAAATACTATTCCAGCTGAGACTCCCTAAGTCTCATGGTATGAGGAATAGAGGGCAACTATTGTACTTTTACAGTTCCTCAGACATGTAGGATTCATAAAAATAAGAATTTCTCTCATCTTGGTTATTTGAATTGGCATGAAAGTAGAAAATATCATAGGATGATAGAATATGCTGAGTTGGAAGGGACCCATCAGGATCATTTAGTTCAACTCCTGGCCCTGTGCAGGACTCCCCAAGAATCACACATGAGAGCATTGTCCAAAGGCTTCCCAAACTCAGGCAGGCTTGGTGCTATGACCACTACCCTGGGGAGCCTGTTCCAGTACTAGAAGTAAAGCACAATTGGTTCTATAGAGGGATCAGAATAATTAAGCATTGCTCTAGTTTTACACATAAACTTTGAATGTAAGCCCATGACACACTTGCTTATCCAATCATTACCCTTATACAAGCCTTATATTTAGAAGTTAAAGCCCAGATTACTAAAGACTGTTAGATTCTCGATTCCTCAGGTGCTTCTTCCTTCCTGCGATCAGTTTATCTGATGCAGGCAGATGTGGGCACACTCTGCCTGTACTATAAACTACTTAGCAGAGTAACTGTGTTAGCATAGCAGAGAGCCACATAAATATGTTCTGCGTATTCAGCTTTCAGTTCAATTCAGAGCTGATTCACATTTAGTTAAATATGGGCAAAGGTAGCCTGCACCTTTCTCCAACATAATGATGGTGTAGCAAGCACTTAACAACCTCTGAGAAGTGTTTCCTAAATCACAGTGTGTGAGCCATTAACGCTGAGGTTACTTCAAAGCAGTCAGTGCATATTTTATGAGCAATAGAAATCCTCCTGCCATAGTGCCTAGCCCAGAGCTAGATGGAATTGCTGCTGTTGCTGCTATATGGAAATCCTTACCTCAGAGTGTGGGAGTCTTCTCAATACTCATTTTGAGCTTCAAGTGGTAGCTTTTTTCTGAAAACACAGTGTTTGAGCACAGTGATGTTTGTTAGTGTAACTTAGGGTGTAGAAATAAACATCTAAGCCTTTTTGTCAGTTCAGTCAGGGACAGATTTTTTTATTTGTTGTTCTATTGAAGTGGATGCCCAGAAGAGGACAAATATGATATAAAACTAATGTAACTCTGTTAAATTGTCTTGCCTTAAGTTGCACTATTACAATTTAGAGGTGATAAAGAGTTGTGTCACCATCCCTGGAGGTGTTTAAAAGATGTGGAGATGTGGTACTTGGGGTGTGGTTTAGTGGTGGACTTGGCACTACTGAGTTAATGGTAGGACTTGATCTTAAAGGTCTTTTCCAACCTAAATAATTCTATGATTCTAGCAATATTCTAAGAAGTTTCTGCTCCTTTATTTGCACTGAAAGGTCACCTGTAAAACAGGCAAAATGAAAAAAAAAATGTTCTCAGCATATATAAATGTTGATTCAGATATTCATTTTATACATGGAAAATGCTATATGTATGCACTCACATAAGAACCATAATACCTTACAGTTGCTATGGTAACTAGAGAGCAGCTGAGGTTTACTTCTTCTATATTTAGAAAAAATATCTAAAATGTCTCAACCGATTAGTACTACTGGGAAAATTTTACCTAGAAAGGAGCTATCAATTATGCAATAAATGCCTTTAATTCATCATTCTGAGGCATCTATATATAGGGCTCATCTGAGTAAACCTACAGACCTGGTTGACAGCAATTGTAAGCTGTACAGACCACGGCCATGACAGGGCACATGTATTCAGGTTTGGTTCCAGGCTAATTTGGGCTTCTAGATTACAGTCAGCTTGGCAATTCTGTCCAAGACACAAGCTAATGCTAATTTCTACCTGCACCTCGCCAGACAAAATGCTTTGGAGTTTCAGCTGGACTTCTAAATTGTGAAACTGTTGGACTCCTACATTATTGAGGCATTGCAGATGTACCAAATGCAGCCTTCATTCAGCACTGTTTGCTGCAGACACTGCCACAGAGCACACAGTGGAAGGGTTACAGGTCTGTGTAGCTGTGGGAATGACAGAAACCCCTCAAAATGGTGAAAAATCATGGCAGGTAAGGTGTCACAGACAGTTTGACCTCTGATTAATGGTAACTGATCTGAAGCATAGTAGGGAAAGACTGCATGTTCCTCCTGCATTTTACTCCTCACAAATTAAATGCAGAAAATATCAATAATAAGAAAAAATCTGATTTTAAATCAAGTGTGAAATCAAAATCAATTTATGTGATGCTGAAAGGCAGCACTACTTGAAAACCTCTTCTGTACTCTAGAAATCTTGTTGCTTACTTTTTCAAAGGTTATTATGTTGAATATGTTTTTAAGTATTTTGAGTGCTGGGACACTGAAAGACATACTATGAGAGCATTGATCATGCAACATCTCTAAATTGCATCTAAACACTTTGCTAAAACTACAAATATCATAGGAACTCTTTCTTTAGAAATTATATTACTGAGTGGTTAAGTCAGATGCTTGGTTTGTGGGTTCAGTTAAACTTATCAGTACATAAGGACCATGTTGTACAAAGTCAGCTTTCTCTCTTACATTTTACTGGAGGTCTGCAGCTGAAAGCCTGCATTAACAGATGATGCAGCTATAGGTGCATACTGGTACCTGTGCCTATCACCAAAGAGTTTTGAAAAAAAAGATGGGTCGAGGTTAAAAAGAAACAATAGAAATTAGGCAGAATGACTGCTTAAATTATAGTTATAATTAATGCTAGCACCCTTAGATTCTCTAGAAAACTGGTATCTAAAATATAATGGCCAACTTTGTCAACCTGTCAGTCCACTTTGTTGACCCAGTTGAGTTTTGTGAGCAGTGCTGTGGTGAAATACACAGATGTCATTCTCTGAAGGATATGGTTTTTTTCTTTCTATGTTTCAGACCTGTGCATGCTCTATAAATGACAAAAGGGTAGAGTGGATGCATATGAATTTGAAAACAATTATAGCACACAGTTTTGCTCTTTCCTTGGTTTATAGCCTCTCCTCATCCAGAGCATTTCAAAGTCTGTGTCCCCATGCTTTCTATTAGATAGATACTGACTGGATGGTGTGAGTACAGAGGGCAAGAAATTTCATTTTGAGAAAGGGGAAAGTGACTGGTTTTACTTTACACGAATTCTGTGTACATTTTAAATGGAATTCTATTCCAGTACAACCTGTTTTAGGGAGTTTTTCCTAGAAGAACAGATAAGAAGAATAATTTATTCTATCATTCTATTATCTATTTATCTATTCTTCTATTCTTATTAATAACTGTCAGCTGCTGATTGTTATCTGAGTAGAATTCCTCAGTAAAACAGTATGATGTTCATATTCCCTAGTATCAGTGTTCGTGCTTGTATTCCGTACAAGTGGTCAATAAAAATACTGTGTGCCAACTATAAAAACCAGGAGACGCCAGTGTATGCATTCTTAAAAGAAAAAAAAAGGCACAATATTCTAGTATCTTATAAAATCTTTCCAAGCCATTGTGTGGAAATGGCTGTGTCATATACAAACCACTGAGGGGAGGGGGGGAAATTAATCTAAATGTCTGAATTATGTCAAAGCTGACATTTCTTAACCTATTTTATGGGAGGTGAACTTAAAATTATATCTGTTTTTTACTTCATCCAGTCTCTACTAGTAGTCTCAATTTCATAGGGTTACCTAGGAAACTGACTGGTATAGATTTCATGATTATAAGGAAGGAATAGATTTGGAAAGCACAGCTGCTTTCCCTCCATAACTGCTGAACTTGTCTTTTCCCACTGATATTTTTTTAAATGGAAAAATTTCACCACCTGCTGGCTCCAAGGAAGATATTGCAGCCTTCCCAGCAGAGAAGCAGAGAAGCATACAGGCAATGTGTATTACACAATGGACTACTTGTATAACAAAAAGCTGTTTGGGACTGACAATATTTCTATGCTGATGCTCCAAAACTGCTGCATTTGTACTATGTTGTTTTGGAGTAGGTTAGCCTATTTTTTATTTATTCAGTCAAGGGAATTGGATGTATTCCAACAAATAACATTACCCCACATATCTCTATTATAAGTGAGACAATACTGTGAAGGCAGCCTGAGTTGTTCAATTGCAAAAAATTATTCAGAACCTAGGCCTTTCCAGTGACTTAGATACCTTCCTGTACAGTAAATTGTACAATATTCAGAAGTATTTATAGCCAGTAGGGTAATATCCATTCTCTGATAGGTAGGATCATAGCAAGTGACACTTTCAGGTACATTCTGAAATGTGCAAATCCTATAGCACTAGACCAGAGACATGAAAAGGAACTGTGCTTTTAGCAGCTGTAAGCAGAAGATGAGGCAATGAAGGTGGCTACTATACAGGCTTTCTGTGTCTCTGTGCTATTTTGTTGTGGTTTGTTTGTTGGTTGGTTGGGTTTGGGGGTGGGGGATTGTTTTGGTTTTCTGTTTTTAATTTTCTCACGCAATATTATTTGATTGAACACTGTCTTGGAGGAGTTGGTAAATATTCACTACAGCACTTGGCACTTTTCACAACTTACCAGGTAGTCTTGATGTAGTACCCTGGGATGAGATTATTTGGTTCAAGAATAACAGTGTATAGAAAAATGTAAGAAAGGCCTGAGTGGATTCCTATGGAAGTGGATGCAACTGTGTAAATTTTGTTTCATAACACATTGACCTTGTGGCTTCTTCAGCCTGTCCTGCTGATCACCAATCTGTAGCATGTAAAAAAAGAACACCTCTGTGAAAGAACAATATCCTGTGCCATACACAGTATAGTAGAGTAACACTACTGAGTGCCTATTTATAAACCCTGCACTGCACAGGTAGTGAAAATCATCTCTTTTTCCTTTCAGTACTTAATTTCTTGATTGACTTAAATACCTTAAGCCTCCCGCTACTGAAAATGTTACCATTCCTTCACATTTTGGGACTGATGCTTGTATGGCAGTCAAAATCATACTTGAGCTAAACCTGGTTGGTTTGATGTATTTCTGTTTGTCAGTTTCCAGTGTATCAAATCTGGCTGACTGCAGAGCTGCATGAGAGGAAGAGCTGAAGGAGAATGGAAAACACAGAGTACTCACAGAGTAAGATGGAGCCATCTCCTCCAGCAGCTCAGGTTTAGACTGGCTTTTGAAAATGCATCCTTCTTTAGGTAGAAATTTGGTTTTCATAGAGAACATGTACATGCAGGCATAATTCTTTGAAATCAGTTGACTACTACTTAAGAAGGGAGAAAAAAGCGTCTTTTTTTTCAATAGGGTGTTACTCTTTATACAAGCTCATTTGACTCAATAATTGTACCCTTCAGGAGAAACACAGTGGACAGAAGGCCCTCCAAATATATGTGTGTGAAAATGAGGCAAGCCTAAAATTTTAGGGTGAATGCCAGTGTTCATTTTCTACAGAGTTATACAGCTATCTCATTCTCACATCTGGAGTAAAGAAGCACTATGCCTGGTAGTAATTGATCCCAGATGATCTTATTAACTAGGACAGTATGTGGAGTTTACTAAGAACATAACACTCCTTTCTTCAAGAAATAGGAGAAAAAAATAGAGAAAGTCTTCTTTTGTTATCTGTCTTGGCTCTGGAATTTTAAAGTTGCCTCTGTGCTCATATTTAATTAGTTTCTTCAAGCCTGAGGTCAAATGAGGTGCAGAGTTGGTACATGAAAAGAAACACTGGAGGTCAATTAAAATCATTAAATCACTATCAAACTCATCTGGGAAAATGGAAAGAATTTTTTTTCCTTTAGCAAAGGCTTTTGGGGAATAACCGTATGCTGAAGGGTACACATTTTCCTGGACTAGCAAGGGCATAGCTGCTCTGAGTAATGACTGTGTTTCAGACAAAACACAGTATATGTTAGTTGAAAGATAAGTGGTAAAAAGTCTTTCAAGTATCTTTTTTTCTAAGCTTTTTCACTTTTTCATTAAAAATCTCTCTGTTGTATATATCTATCTGTGCATAAAGAATAGTGGAAGATACCTCTTTCTTCAGGAAATTATTTAATCCTCTCTGACATTTTCTCTAAATGTATCTGTCTTTGCCCAAATGGAACCTTCCAGTCATCCTAAAGCACTTGTTTTCACAGCCTTCTTAAATACATGTGGGGATACCAGTGAGTTCACTTACAGAGTATTGTATATCTTTCTGTGTGTCAGATAGTGACAGTGATAGCTGTTCCCATGGTGATATCTCCAGCCTATAGCAGATATCCACGCTCACCTCACAATAGATATTTTTATAGCTTCAAATTTGAAAAATTATGAGATTTGTCTGATTTATCTCTAGGGGTCAGACTTTGCTCCTTCCAAATTACTTCATTAATTCCCGTTAAAAAATGATATTGTTTTAACTGAATTGAATCTTGTCTCCTTGTCTGTATCTATGTCTTGATCAGATTACCTGCAGTTACTGTGGATACACTGTATAAATCTGAGGACATTGCAAATTCATAACTCAAAGATTATCTTTAGGAAAATAAGTTCATGTAACCTTTTGTAGATGGAGCTAATTATGGTGGGGGTGTGAACAAAAGTCTAGAAGAAAAACAAATTGTATCTTTAACATTCATTTAAAATACAGTGGTGAATTAACCCTGGCTGGACATCACATGCCTGCCAAAGCTGCTGGGCAAGGGAAAGCAAGTGTAACAAAAGCTAAGGGGATGGGATAGGGACAGGCAGAGGTCACTTACCAATTACTGTCACAGGTAAAACAGACTTGACTCAAATAAATTAGTTTAATTTATTATCAGTCAAATCAGAGTAGAGTAATGAAAAATAATAAGTAAATCTTCAAACATCTTCCCCCCAATACTCCCTCCTTCACAGAGATTGATTTCTATACCTCCTCCTCACCAGAGGTGCAGCAGGACGGGGAAAGGAGGCTGCAGTCAGTTCATCATATGTTGTTTCTGCTGCTCCTTCCTCCTCAGGGAGAGGACTCCTCATCCCATTCCCTCATGGGGTCCCCTCCACAGGAGACAGTCCTTCATGAACTTCTCCAATGTGGGTCCTTCCCATGTGTTGCAATTCTTCATGCACTGCTCCAGCATGAGTCCCTTTCACAAGATGAAGTTCCTTCAGGAACAGGCTGTGTGCAGTGTTTCCCCATGGGGTTAGAAGTCCTACTAGTAAACCTGCTCCGGCATGGACTCCTCTCTCCAGAGGGCCACAGGTCCTGCCAGGAGCCAGCTCAGATTTCCTGGTACAGTCACAGCCTCCTTCAGGCACATCCACCTGCTCCAGCATGTGGTCCTCCATGGGCTGAAGGTGGATTTCTGTACACTTGTGGACCTGCATGGTCTGCACCATGGGCCGCAAGGGAATCTCAACTCTGGCACCTGGAGCACCTCCTCCCTGTCCTCCACTGGCCTGGGGGTCTGCAGGGCTGTTCTAACATATTCTCACTCCTCTCTGGCTGCTGTTGTGTAGATTTTTTTTTTCCCTTTCTTAAATATGTTATCCCAGAGGCACTACCACTGCCACTGATGGGCTCAGACAGTGATGCGTCTGTCTTGGAGCTAGCTGCAATTGGCTCTAGGGAAGGAATCTTCTCAAGGGAAGATTCTAGCAGCTTCTTACAGAAGCCCCCCCCCCATTCCCAAAACACTTGCCAATAAAAGTACTTCTTTTGGAGCAATATAAACCAATATAATATTATTTTGGCCTCATTTGTCAAGATAGATCAGGACAAATAGTAGAATACTGGGAAAAGAATTTTAGAATTTTTTAGAGGGAAAATTGGTGTACAAAGAGTAAAATGTTACCCTCTATGAGAAGAATTTTAATCTCAGATCTGAGCACATATATATTGTATAATCCATCAGTTTAACATTTCCGTTATCATTTTACATTTGGGGTTTTTTGTTTGTTTGGTTGGGTTTTCTTGTTTGGTTTTTTGTTGTTTGTTTGTTTGTTTGTTTGTTTGTTTTCCAGAAAGGTTTATTCCTGGAGGGATTTAGGAGGTAAAATTTGAGATCATATCTTCTATAATAATTTGAAAAAAAGAAAATATATTTCCCTCTTCCCAAGACTAAAAAAAAGTAATTAAGCAATTATGTGAAGCCCAGGCCTGTTGAGGAAGAATGAGCACTTTCAATACTAAAGCACTTTGGATTACATGTAGGTTTCTTTATTGATAATATTTCTGATGGGAAATGCTGAAATGCTCAGACTGTCATATGAGACTGGGGTAGCTTCTGAAAACGGCATTCTGCACTGCTTGGTCAAAAAATCACTCTGCACTTACATATCACCAAGGCATAATCCATCAGACGTCTTAAGACATCTGATGGACTATATGAATTGATTGATAGAAACAAGGTAAAAGTTTTTTAAAAGGTTGTTTTGGGAATAAGTTGTCTGTGTATTAATATGTTCTATATGATTTCATAGAAAAGATGAGGATATTATCTTCAGCTAATAAGTAATGAATAGATGAATACCTAGACAGCCCATATAGTTATTATCCATAAGTAAAGGTTTATTTATGATCTATCTACATTTTAAGGACCTATGACTTTAATATTGAATTATTGTATCCATTAAAAAATTTGTCATTGTAAAATTCTTAATGAAATGTCGTCTGAACCAAGAAGCTAAAATTCAGGAGATGCCAATTACTTATAACTGCATTATGTTATTCCATGTTTGTCCAGGCATTTTAGCCTAAGATGTAGCTCAAACTTTTATACTTCTGAAATTCAAACCATGATATATCCTAGAGTCCAAGTTTAAAACTAAATTCCTTTACTGTAGCTGCTTACACAATAACAAACAAAAATCACTGAAAATAAGGTGAGAAGAACTTCTGGGGGTATCAGACAGAATCAACTGCTCTTTCTGTTTATCTAAGTGGACATTGAGTGAACATATGATCATTAATTGAAGGAAGCTTATACAGGAAGGTTAATGAAATCTGAGTTTCAAAATATTTTATTCCAGAGAATGTTTTGATTATTTTGATGTGGGCAAATAACAATGAAGCATTTATAGCCATATTTTGACATGATGTATTTTTGACAAATTAAAACTAAAATCTAAATAAAATAGTTAATCCTTAAAGTAGTTAATCCTTCCTACAACAATGAGAATATTTTGGATTTTGTTGTTTTAATAATTTTTTAGTCTTGAAAAAATTTTGGCTTTTAAGAAACCTTTCCTTGCAGTACTGTTTCCATCCATTTTCAAAGGTACATAAGAACGTCTCATAGAATTTGTTCAGTTACTAGTTCATATAATTTTTTTCTCATTTAATTGATTTTTAAAAATTAAAAAAATGTTCATGGGATTGTATTTACAATAATTCAGTAAAAATGCATGATAGGGTGCAGTTCTTTTAAATAAACACTTCATTCACAATGCCCTCTAACACTTTTTCTAGTGCTGAACTAAGTGTCTTTTACTTGAAGACAAATGCAACTCCATCTGTTGCATAATTATTTTGGGGTGTAACTTTGAATAGCAAAAAAAAGTTGGTCAAAGCTACTTCTCATCTTACGAGGCTGGTGAGAAGAAGACTAAAGGATATTGCCTAAACTGCTTACATTAGTCTAAAACCTAAAAAGATTTTAATGTTTTTGATGTGGTGAGTAAATACTTTTGGGCAGGTACCACAGGGCCTGGAGACCCATTTTTGGCATGTTTCTCACCTGAGAAATTTCCAGGATTCAATCTGCTCTCCTCATCTAGAAAGGCAAGCACTGAACTGTGAAAGTTATCTAGTCAGCAGATGAAATTAGATGTTCTGGGAAAACTATTTTCCATTGGTAACTAGGTAGTCGTTCTTGTTTGAATTTTGAAGAAAGTTTGCTTTTCTGTGAGGAAAAAACCAAACAACTCAGCAAACCAACCAACCAACCAACCAAAAAACCCCAAACACAAGAAATGTAAAGCTATATACTTTTCAGAAAATTTCATAATTAGTCAATGTTATGTTTCTTCTAGCAAGTTTCATAACAGTAGTGGTAAGACCTGTTGCTATTTTGGATCCCAATAGTGATTTCATTTTTGTCTATATAAATAACACTGCAAGCAATGTAATCAATATGCCTAATTATATGGTGTTAAAGAAAGACGGAACCATGCCCCCCATCACAAACTTATTTATTATTTTAATTTATCAAATAGATTAGAAAAAGAGGCAGTAAAGTTTTCTTTTTCTCCAGCATAAAACTGCAGACACCTGATAATTCCATAGATGGAACAAGAGGTTTGTTGAAATCAGATTTATAGGTTTGCATATAAAAATAGAGTATTAACATATGTTTCTCAATAATTCCATGATCTGCTAAGATTATGAACTTTAAAAATGATGGTAAAGGATGTAGTCACATGTGGAAGCAATGCAATGTCTGAATGGAAAACTTGAATATTATATTTCCTTTAAACAAAGGGATATGGAGTTTCTTAATTAAAAGGTATTAATTAGAGCACTTCTGTTATTGGAAGATTTTAGGCTAATAATTAAGGAAGGTTTAAGTGAATGGATAAATAATAATGATGCTGAATATCCCAACGGGATATCCTAGCCGAAGAGTAGAGACTTGAAGGTAAAATAATTCCCATTCTTCTTTCATCTTTGAACAAACTATTTTGATTTCTATGTCCTGAAACATACGTTAGTGTCTTGAAGCATGTATGTTAGTATTAGTGTGCTAATGTCAAACTAATGTAATGCATCTCAAAGTACAAATAGAATTAACTTCATTATGTTGTGTTATGTATATTTTCAACAGTTGGTTAATTGAAACTCAATAGGCTGTAATGTGAGGTTCCCACATGCAACTTTAAGATATCTAAGGGCATGGAGCACACCAGCTAAGAGGAGAGGCTGGCAGTGGGGGGACTGCTCAGACTGACAAAGAGGAGATTAAGGAGCCACCTCATAGCACACTACAACTAAATGAAAGGGGCTGTACAAAGATGATGGTGCTGGGTTCTCTGTGGTAGTGCCAGACTATACAATAGGGAACAACAGCCAAAAAAACATGACTTGAGACTCTTCAGACTGAACATTGGTAAAAATTCAGGAGAACAGTGCAGCATAGGAAAAGGTTGTTGAGATATAATCCTTGAAAGTTTTGAAGACTCTGGTAAAGCGACAGCTAGTTTATGATGTTGGTTATTATCTTGTTTTGAGTGGAAGACTGACCTACACAGTCTCTTCCAATAAATGCTGTACTGATCCCATAGTAGAATTCAAGCATGATTTGTCTAATACTTGCTGAAAATAAGGGACAAAAGATAATGTCGATATGAAAAAGGTTCAGTTTCATAGATTTATATTGATATGTAACTGAACTATCAGGGAACCCAAAATCTGTAGGTCTTCTTAATTTTCAAAACAGTGAAACTAATAATTGTACTTTAGCTAAATTCAAGTAGGACTGTTTTGAATTTCTCCTGGAAATGTACTGCCCTTGTGCTTTTTTTTTAGTTTGATTTTAATCTCTGCTAATAAGGCTAGTTTGTTGTCCTTGGGACATTCCTTATTGTCTGATGGAGATTTAGTATGAGAATTTCTGATAATTTGCTTCAAGTTTTACTAGCATGTATATTTTTTCTGTGTTATGGAGCAAAAAGGCATGAGATTCATGAGAAGGAAAGTCAAGTGTCAGTAGGATTTCCAACTGAACTGTTATGTTCTGTCTTCGTAAATAATTGTGATAACTCAGTATGATGAAGTGACTGCATTGGTGGATAATGGAAGAGCAACTGGTGTCACCTATCTTGACTTCTGTAAGGCTGACAGTACTTCACACCACATCCTTGTCACTATATTGGATAGATATGGGTTTGACAGACTCTTTTTTTTTGGATAAAAAATTGGCTGGATGTCCATATCCAAAGAGTTGTAGTCAATGGTTTACTATCCAAATGCAGATCAGTGATGACTACCTCAGGGGTCTGTATTGAGATCAGTGCTGTTTAATATCTTCACCAGTGGCATAGAGGGATCATGTGTACCCTCAGCAGATGACACCATACTGAGTGGTACAGCTGATATTCTAGCGGGACAGGTTGCCATCCAGAGGGAACTTGGCACACCTGAGAAGCAGACCCATGTGAACCTCATGAAATTCCACAAGGCCAAGTGCAAGGTCCTGCACCTGTGACCAGCAATTCCTTATATCTATGCAGACTGCGTGAAGAACTGATTGAGAATATCCCTGCAGAGGATGACTTGGGGATACTGGGAGGTGAAAATTTCAACATCAGCTAGCAATGTGCACTTGCATCCCACAAAGTCAATTGTATCCTGGGATGTATTAAAAAGAAGTGTAGCCAGCAGGTCAAGGGATTCAATTCTACTCCTCTACTCTCCTGTCCTGAAACCCCACCTGGAGTACTGCATCCAGTTCTGGGATCCTCAACACAGGAACTGTATGTACGTGTTAGAGTTGGTCCACAAGAAGGTCATGACAATGATCAGAGGAATGGAACTCCTCTCCTATGAGGGACTGTTAGAGGATTGAAGTTGTTCAGCCTGGAGAAGAGAAGGCTCCAGGGAGACCTTATTGGAGCCTTACAATACTTAGAGGAGGCTTATAAGAAAGACAGAGACAGATTTTTTTATAGGGTCTGTAATCATACAATGGGCATTAATGGCTTTAAACTGAAGGAGGGAAGGTTTAGATTAGATCTTAGGAAGAAATTCTTTACTGTGAGAGTAGTGAGACACTGAAACAGGTTAGATCAATTAGTTGGATCAGGTCAGGTTGGATGCAGCTTTGAACAACCTGATCTAGTTAAAGATGTGTCTGCACACAGAAGGAATGTTGGAACTGCATGATCTTTAAGGTCCCTTCCAACCCAAACCATTCCATGATAATAGTGAAGGTTGACAGGAGGATGCAAGAGAGTTGAACCATAACAGATGACTGTCTTTGTATTAGATTTTTGTTGTCTGATGGGGTAGAATGTTTCCATAGGAAAAAACTCTTATGTAGGATTTAGTCAAACTACTTGCTCTACTCTTTTGACTACTTTTGCCCATAGGTAAGTCACTCTGTTAAAATCTTTTAAAATCCCATCATATAAATGAAAATGTAAGACAAGAAAATATGAAAACAAAGCAGGTTATCTAGCTCCCTTGACTTTTTGAGATGTAAAGGCTTACGGTGTTTGATCTGTACACCTCTATATGAAGTTTTTCCCCAACAAGTAGCATTTTTTATGTTATGAAAGCTTGTAATTTTTGGAGTTCCTGATCTGACAGCCAGTTTACAGGTGTAGTAGTAGTACAAGCCTATTTCTCTTTGCAGTTGAATAATCTTGCTGAAAAATCATAACAGGGGTAGGGGAAAGGCAGCTGAAATAAACTATATTCTCATGGATGGGAAATAAGATTTACCAGAAACTGAGGCAGAAAATTCTGGTTGACTATATAGGCACAAGTTGTTAATGCCACCTAGATCAGGTTAAAGCAGGCAAGGAAGTCTCGCATAATTCTCCAGGCTTATATTATATGACTAGTCTGTAGGCTTCATGTGTTTGTTTACTGTCCTAAGCAGTGCAAATGAGGAAATCCAAAAATCTTGTAATCTTTTTTATGTTTAAAAAAGGCTTCAAATATGTGTCAGGAAAATGATTTGTCATGAAAGTCTTATATGTTGAAGATGAGCATATCAGAGTTTAATCGAAGCACAGTATTTCCTTAGGGACACTTCAACATATATTTTCAAAAAGATGTTTAACATCAGCATTTTCCTTAGTAAATGCCAATATTAAATATAGAATACATGCGTAATTCATATGCAAAGGAATAATACATAAGTAGAAAAAAATGCACCACTAGCAACAGGGTATTTTTTTTAATTGGAGTTGTATTTGCTTAGATTCTGTTTTAGCGTGATGGTTTTGTGTAGTTATACATCTATATCCATGTTTACATTGAATAAACATGTCTTAAAGACCTTTCCAATCACAAAGAGAACCTGAATGAATTGAGCTTCATCTTTCTACTGGTATGCAATTACTATCAAATTGTGGGGAGAGAAATTATTTCTGCATCTAGCAATATATTGCCTCTTTCCTTTTTGTTGTTCATTTCTTCCTTTTCTCTCATGGAAGAGAAATATTAAGGAGTTTCAGTTGACTGACTCTGTATGGAACATATGCATTTGTTTTGTTATCTATCTAGCTTTTGCAATATCTGTATAAGATTCCTAATATTAATCTCATTCTAAAAATTCTTAAATGGCAACCCTTACCTACCTTGACTTCCTTTAAAAAAAACCAAACAGTTAGAAATAACATATTGAATTGCTTTATGAACAAAAATCCACGGTGACAACTGCAGAAGAGAATCACTTTCTGGGTTTTGGCCTTTGTTACTGTGCAGGTGAGGAAGTACTCATGAAGGCAACAGACACTTTCATAGTCCACAAAACAGAGAGTCACAAGACAGAACAAACATATTTCTCCAGTGCTTACATTGGTATCAAACTGAGAATGATCTGTAAATTGCAATCTCTCTCAAAAAGGGCACATGGAATTATTAGAAGCCTTTAGAATTCTGTCTTCAAAATGAGATTAGGATGCTTCCTCACTTAGAAGGTGTTGTAAAGATATATGTCAGTGGTCAAAGTCTTCAATGCTATAATGATGGGGCAGTGAAATGCCCTAGGGAAATCAACAATTCAGTATGTTTTCCTTCAAAGTGGAATCAAACAGTGCATGGTAAATAAGACTTAGGAATGACATTGAATAACAGAATAAACTATGTAACAGCTGCTTATTTAATGAGCAGTGTCCCTCTTGGGAACAAAAGGAAATGGTAGTGCTCTGGAAGATATATGCAAACATGTCATTAGACTGAATTACACATACAAAATGAAATCAGCAATGATTTTAATGCAGTATTGTATATGTTAGCAAGGCATTTTGAGGCAAGCAGCCTGGGCCATGGAGCAATTGTTAGCTCTGGCTGACAACACCTTGTATGAAAGAAAATAGCATACATGAGTGGATTTTATCTGCTTTGCCAGACATTATGAAACTTGCTGATAGCATTAACTACAAGCTGAACTCTCATTTTTGATAGACCTAGGACTTTCTCCTTCCCCTGTTAGTTTCTTCACCACTATTCTATTGCTCTCATTTTGCAACAGCTGTTTTCCTCTTAGGCTGGTCTTTCAAGTCTCTGTATGCAGAAAATCCTGTTCCCACCTAATGATACCACTTTGTCCCTGTCAGCCTTTCCCCCAGCATTCAACTGGCTCCTAGCCTGACTCTGTTATACTTCCGTGCTTCTTCTCTGTGCTTACCATTCATTTGGACATAGGGCAAATTTCCCCTACTAGTTCTCTAGGTGTTCTTCCCCTGTATATTTTTCCTTCTGCTTTGTTGTTCTTATAAATCCCCCAAGTCTCTTTACATTAGTTCCCAGTATTGTTCAAGAATCTATTTATTTTCTCAAAAAGGTACATAGTTCTGTTATCTTCCCAGCATATTATGCTTTTGCTCATGTGTAGTCTTAATAGTGGTACACACAGAACAGTGAACATATTTTCCAGCAGGCGTTAGTTGCTTGTAGGCTACAGCACGTGGCTGCTACAGTAGTTGCATGTTCACTGGTGTTACCTGAGAGAATGGGCAGCCCCAGCTGGAAGAAACCTCCTCCCACGCTGACAACTGATCGATCGTTCTTCCAGCCAGAGTGTTCCAGCTCATATTGCACTGATTACTAATCCTGAGATCTGAAGGCTTTGGATTTTCATCTTTTGTTTGATGTAAAAGGTCATGATTTTCCTCAAACACCAGAGAATCCTCAAAAGGTGTGTGAGCCAGAATATTTATGGAATTACAGTGTTGCTGGGAAACCTGATTCAGAATTCCATACTTTCCATCAAAGCTGAGATCAAATTTGTCAAGTCTATTTTTTATCAGTGTTGTGACTCTGCAAAAATATTGTGAATATGCAGGAGCTAAAGCATTCTTAAATTATTCATTTTATTTGAACTGTTCATTGTGGTTCTGTATTAATCATAACACTGTATTGCTCTTTTTAAATTGAACGTAAATAAAAATAAATTCTACATTTTTATGTAGATGTGAAAAAAATTATAGAGGAAGGCCTAGATTTTCGTGCATGTGAAATTACATCTCCAACTAGTCTTTTGACCGAGTCAATACAAATTACATTTTGTCTTTGAATTTTTTTTATTTTTTTATCCTCAAATGTGAAGGTGTATCAGTTGTAACTTATTAATACAGAATTATCATGAAATATCATACTACTAAGGCTTGTGAAGTTTTCCTACACAGTGCTATGGGTAATGTTTTAGACTTTTTAACCTAATTATATTGTTTCTGTCATTTTACAATAGTGCAAAGCATGCAGGCTGTTTTCCCTTTTGGGGCTTTATTGTCTAAACTGTCACACTGTACATCTGATTAAAGCACAGAACTCTGTGTGATTTGTTTGCTTACAAAGTTGGCTGGAGGAGGCTCACAAGAGCCTTACACAACTGAGAATATGATGTGTCAGCAAAGAGCAAAACAGAGAGTGGGATTCAGAAAGGGACCATTGTCATTGATTCCCAGAATGTCTCACTGAAACAAGTAGAAGCAAACAGATAAATGCAAATATGTAGTTTTAAGACCTCAAAGGATGACTAGGTAAACAAGTTTAAAATTCTGTGCAGCCATATAATAAATTATTAATTACTCACTTGATTTTCCCCAGTAGAAATGATGGCTATTATACTGCAACATTTCTTCTTACCAGAGTATATTTCGGTTTATTGTCTTGTGCAGAAAGTTTTGTATTTTTTTTCAGTCTCACAAGAGCTAACGAGATGCTTTCATTCATCATTCGTGTTTTACCTTAAACTAACCAGTGTCCTAAAACATCCATTTGCTATGTTTATATAATGAGACGGGACAAACAACTTGTCCTAATTCACAGATATTACAAGTTTCAATATTTTCACATTTACCCCATGTTAATACTAGAGAAAGCTCAAGTGACTTTACGTCAGTGGTCTGTTTGTCTTCCTAGCACGTATAAAATGTACAGATTCAATTTTGACACACTTTTATTGCTTCAATTAAAAAAGAAATCTAACTATTAGATTTCATTTTACAGCATTTAGTACAGCTGGAATGATCTGCACTCTTTATGCATAGCTCTAGAATATGTTAACTCTTGTCTGACGTAGCTTTCACAAGATGAATTTTTACCACTTAAAAATCCATCTGAAAGCCCATAAATGCTGTTACGCAGTGTCAAAAGAGGTAGAAATACTTCTTGCAATGTTCCTTATGTCAGTTTGGAAAACAAAGATTGTAGTAAATTAAACAGTGTGTTGAACTCATAAAGGATATGAGAGTCTCATGCCAAAGGGGATCCTGAAAATGCAGCTAATTTATCCTCCAGTCATGGACAAGGTCAGCTAAACCCAAGCCACTTCTGATATTTATCTGTGGGGACCATTAGTCTTATTTTTGAAAATACTTATTTTGGGAGTGCTGGTTTCACATTTTTCAGTAACTCTGAACAGCAGTAGATTAAACTTCATTTACTGTCAGGTTTGAACTTGTTATTCTGGTCAAGATCTTAATGTGTAAAATGCTATGTACTGTATCTGTACAAGATCTGTACTGTGCAAGATCTCTCCTGTTTCTAGTATGGACAATATTCTGGTCATCTGACATTTTTACTTTCAAAATGCTTCTCTTTTCTTCTCTTTTGATTTGATATAATTAAGAATAATATATGAAAACACAGAAGAAAAATAATTTAATTTTTTTAATTATTAAAGTTTAATTTTTAAAAATTATTTACAGTAAAAAATAAGTATTTCAGCATTGCTACTAGAGCAGGATATACAGGAGAACTGTGTATTCAAACCACGACACTCTACAAGCCTAAATATCAGAACTGGGGCTAGGTACTTTGTTTCCAGAACTGCTGAGAATGTTTTTTTACTTCATCCTAGTGCAAAAATTTTGAACAGCTTTGCAGATAGATCTCAAAACTTATATCCTTCCTGTCTATTCCAAACTAACCCTTCTCTTATCCTCTTTCACCAACAAAACAGAACTAAGTGTCTCATATGAAACGGAAGTCAAGACTGGTTTGTTAAATTTCATCCCTAGCTGTACCTGTGCTTTGCAGATCAGTTCCTTTGGGGTCAGGTGGATTTACTTGAAATGACAGAATTTAATTTTAATAATACTTTCTTTCATTCATGGTTCAAGTAACACCAGTAAAACTGTAGTGGCATTTCCATAGTAATTGAAACAATTGAATAGAATTGCCATAAATCACCAAAAAACCCAAAAAAATCAGGGGCGGAAAATTTCTTACCTCATTCATTAGGGGGCACTTGAAATACAAACAAACATATTTTTATGCCTGTTGTACCATATACATTCAAACTAAACACAAATGTATGAATGTCCCCTATACTTTGATCTGATTTCTCCATAATCTTTAGAAGTGTCGTCAGGTACAAAGTACTTCATAATCTCTTTTGATGTTCTACTGCTGGTTTATTTTATAAAGAAAACAGAAAGCCTGAGATGTGCTAGAGACACAGCATTCCACAGTTTTCCAATATACAATTTACACTTGAAAAGCAGTTGTGCAAAACTGAAATCTCCTCCTCCTATAGAGTGACAGAATTACCTACAAAGACTTGGGAAGGGAAAAAAATATTGTGTTTAGGGCCGGTTAACCTTAAATGCATGTATTTTACTAATACAATGAATTACTTAACTTATGTGTTTTTCCCTGTTTTGAAATTTAATACAAACAGTTTAACTTTTGAAGGTGGGCGTTATATATCCAGTAAAGTCAGTATGATCTTTCTTTTATATAATCCACAGTGGATCTGCAGCAAGTTTCTTATGTCTCTGTGGTATGGTTAGTTCTGGATTACTCGGCCCATACTCAACAAAAGCTGGAAAGCTGAAAGTAAACTCCTAAACTAAAATAGATTCATGAAAATGATCAGACAGCTAGAAAATACTGTAAGCCTCAACAGTTCAATCCATTTTAAGAGATGTTTTAGGTATAACTGTCTGGTATCTCAAGGGATTAAAGTTGTGATAAAATCTCTTGAACTTGTCAGAAAGATAAAAATAAGATCCAGAGGATGGAAACTGAAATTGGAGAAATTTTAAAAATACTGATAAATGTACACACTTCCAGCAGTTAAGAGTAATTGACTATTGAGGAAGCCAAGCAGGAGCCATTAGAATTTCCTACCTGCATAAACTTCTTGTTCGATATTAGTATTTTTTCCACTAGATGTCATAGTATAGGCAGAAAATAATTCTTGTATTTCTCCTATATATGAAATATATCTAAAATGATTCTTTCCAACTCTATTTTTCATTTGTGAAATTTGGATAGTTTAAGAAATGTGCTATTATCCAGGCACTCATAGTGTATTCAGTGTTCATATCTGATAATACCCTGACTTTCTCTGCTTTACTGTTGTCTTTTTCATTATTAGAAAGGTAAAACAACATCTTTTAGCCCACAGTCTGCAAAACAAGCAAAGTAATTTAATCCCAAGAGCTTTTTTTTGCTGTCAAAACTAGTCTTTTTTTGCCAAATAAAATAAAAAAAAAGTGTCTGAATGAGGAAGTGAAGTCAGGAGATATGCTGGCTTTCTGTTACACTACAGATACCTACAAATAAATATCCATGATCTTACAACTCATAGGCAAGCCTCCAGCTGCCTGCTGTAGTATGCCGGACTGTGATCTACTTTTGAAAGGCCGCAACAAAGTTTTGAAAGACATATCATATCTTGTTAGAAATAAATAGTAACTTGTAGTTTAAAGTAGTCAAAATATCTCCAAGCAATTTGAGATAAATGTTGGTTAGACAATAAACAGTTAACAGAGATCAGATAACACCTGAGGAACTGAGCCTTTGAATCTGAAACAGGAGAACCTTGACCCTGAATCAGTCCCTGAATGGTATCACAATTTCTGTACTAAGAACTTACTGTGGAATTGTTTCATATATTTATTTCATTAACTTTATAATTTATTTGTTTTCTCCACTATGCCATTTAAACAACTATATGGGATGAAAGCTCTGTGTATGCTTCAGGTATTTGACATATTTTGTCTGATTAAATCCTCCTATTTATGACATGCAAAAGCAAAAAGCATATTCAAAACATGTTTGAACAAATATAATACTGCTAGCTTCAATGCTACATGAAATAAGCAGAACTTAAAGTGGACTGAGGTGACAAGTTGGAGTTTGAGTCCAGGGATGATGATGAAAAGCTTGAAAAATAGATGATGGAGCTATTTTTTTCCCCCACATACTATTTCTGATTATCCATGCATTAGTCCTTGTTGCTCTTAAGCAGTCTTGGATTATCTTCTTTTTTCATAGTATAACAACTGCAAGTTACTGGACAATAAATTGTATCCCTTGGAGCTAGCTCTAAGGAGTATTATTATAAGGGAACTTCCAGAGATTTTTGGATTTGGCTGTTCTACACTGCATTGTAGATCATGGTGCCTGACTGAAAGGGAAGATATCTTCATCAAAGATGGAAAATCTCTGTTTCAATTTAGCTTGGCACACCAACTATCCTAGTTTAAACTGAAGCCTCAAGGTGAAATTTGAGCTGTAAGAGAACAGAAACTGAGTGCAGCAGCCAGCGCACAAGAAACAAAAACCTTGATGAGACAGATGGGAGTCCAGCAGCAGACAGAGATGCTGGGCAGGGCCTGATCTTACACTTAAGGATGAAGACAGCTGGACTGGTCTGCCAGAAGATACAGGCAGTTATGTAAAAAAAAGAAAGTATAACTACATGCAGAAAGTGGAGGTTATGCTGCATATGATAGATGTCATTGTTATGAATACCTTACCTTACTTAAAGTACTAAAGATTTCCACAAAGAACATATATAAAGAACACTTATACAACACTTGGAATTATCTAGGGAGTGAGTAAAATTTTAAAAGTCAAATTCAGGCAGGAGAATAAGAAAATAAAAAAATTAAAGAATATTTCCAGGAAATTTTCATTCGTGGAATGACAACTTTGAAGGAACTGGAATTTCAGAAAAATCTGAGCACGTGATCTTTGGGAATCAAACAGGTTTATTGTCTATCATCAAAAGGCTCCCTTTGATAAATATGGCCTTATTAAGTGTGTTAAAAGGTTAAATAATATGAATGAAGTGACCAAAACAGAGTTAATCCAGGTAATTTTTAAGGTTGTTGTGGTTTAACACCTGCTGACAACTAAGTCCCATAGAGCTACTTGCTCATTCTTCCCAGTGGAATGAAGGATAAAAGTGGAAAAGCAAAAGAAAAAAAAAACTCATCGGTTGAGATAAATATAGTTTAACAGGGAAAGTAAAAGCTACACATGCAAGTAAAGCAGAACGGGATCTTATTCACTACTTTTCAAAGGCAGGTGTGGGTTCAGCCATCCTCAGGAAAGCCGGGCTCCATCATAGGCAATGATGACTTGGGAAGACGAGCAACATCTCTCCAAGTGTGCCCTCCTTCCTCCTTCTTCCCCCAGCTTTGTATGCTGAGCACGACATCAATGGTGTGGAATATTCCTGTGTTCATTTGGGTTCAGCTGTCCTGGCTGTGTCCCCTTCCAACTCTTAGGCACCCCCCACACTCCCCAGTGGTGGAGTGGGGTGAGAAGCAGAAAAGACCTTGACTCTCTGTAAGCACTGCTCACTGATAAGGAAAATATCCCTCAATTCTCAATGCTGTTTTCACCATAAATTCAGAACATAGCCCATAGCAGCTACTATGGAGAAAACTAAATATCCTAGTAGAAACCAGCACAAAAGTGAAGGGGAAAAACACAAGTGGAAAGGGCTAAGCTTCTTAAAATGAAACAGAAGGAAGACAAAGGCTTTTTTCATTCTTCCAGTTTTGCCATAGTCTTATATATACTGACTCTTTAGTGATAATGTTACTTATGCTCTAGATTGGATTAATGACATGGATGCTCCTGGCATTAATCCACTCCTCTGTGATACTCTAATAATATTTTTCTATTTAATAGTGTGTAGTGTTTTCTAAGGGGATACATTACATTATTTCAACATGTTCTGTTTGCTTTTATTTGATTCTTACCAAAATGACCAAACAAAACCATAACCTAGGATAATATTATTTTGAAAAGAGAAAGAGATGTTTCCTGATAAGTACATAAACATAAACCTTTAGCAAACCAGCAGAATCTAGTGATGAATTAATCTTTTAGTCTTTTCTGTGAGATGCTCTGACAGCTCTGTTATCAATAGATGGCTTACAGTGATCTGAAGGGAAAAGGGCTGATTGTGCTAAGGATATACCTTATTTTCTCAAGAAATACACAATGTATATTTATAATAGCATATTAATAATATATGTACATGGTTACTGTAAATATTGGGAAGAAATAAAGACTATGAATAGCACTGTAGAACTGTGATAGGAGGTTGAGATTGAACTGTACCTGAACCACAAGTAACATGTATGTCTCCCTCTCCCTCTTTCTCTTATGTGTGTATATGAATGAACATATACAATACTACTAAATATTATTAGTATTAAGTTGTGTTATTAACAAATTATCTTGGTAAATTTCTGTTAAAAATAATTTTCTTTGGAAAGAATCTTCCTAAAATCTGGTGCATTGAGATACTAGAGATAAGAAAATACTAAAGGATATTTGATAATTCTTGGACTGGGGAATAATTTTCAGAGGCTAGTGAAAGTAAACTTAGATTTTTTTTATTATTTCACTTTCCTGATACTGATTTTCAAGTAACCAGAGACAGAACCGTTAGTACTGAAACTCGATAGTGTAAGATTTAAGAAATAAAATAATGCACCAGTAAGGAATTCACCAATGGAATTTTCTCTACTCATAGTTTATCAATATACTACTTTTGATGTCATGACGCAGTAATGATTTTGAGAGCCCTAAATGCATGGAGAGCTTTGTTTGGGTCTAGCTGAGCTCTAAAATACTTCATAAATATTTAAAATTGTCATTAGCTGACAAGGAAACACTGAAACCAACAACAGATATCATCTTAAATATTTTGTAATAGTAAAATGATGTGGCATAATCTTGTCCTGTGAGACATATAGAGGAAAATAAAACACCTGAGACAACTTAAACAGGCTCAGAATTTTGAATGAGATTTTGAACTCTTGTTAAGATATGCCTCTGAGATACATGACTTATATTGCTCCTGATACTCATATTGAATACATAGGAAATACATAGGAAACACTTTGTGAGTTCCCCATGTGATGGGGATTAAGTTCTGCCATTAAGTTCTGCAAGCTTTAGAATTTTACTACATTCTTGGAAAAAAAATAAATACAAAGGTGGCACATTTAATTATGCTTCTTGCAGGGATACTTTTACAATTTAATGAAGAAATATACAAGCTGTCAATGTAACTATAAATCTGTAACTGGTTTGTTTATCTATTTTAAAATTAAAAAAATACTTTTTTAGCTCGGTTATACACTGAGAGACATGTTTGCAACATTTTTCTTCCATGTGAATACTATACATCCCATATTTTTTGGATTTAGGTTGGCTCTCTAATTTTATTTCTTTGAGTGCCTATTAACATTTTATATATTATTGGAATCACTTGTTCTAAAGTATCAGAAACAGTTCCCACTGTTGACATCCAGGCCCTTCTTTCTTAATATTTAAATCTACCAATGTATAATATAAGTATAAACACTCTTTTACACAAGAGACTGCTTAGTTTCTGAAAGGAGGTCTCTATCAGTTCTCCCTTAGGATTTGGCAGTAAATGCATCTCTCTTCTCTTCGGACCATGGCACCTTTCTGTGATTTTGTTAATGGATACCCTTCTCAGATTTTTTAAGTATTACTTATGTTATCTACTGTATCTGTGTTGAATTACTGTTTCTGAGCAATGAACTGAACGTAACTCTGTTCTATAACTCTGTTCATAGTTTCCTTACTTTTGTTTCGATACAAAGACTAAACCTCAACTGCAAATTTTCACATGCTTTTACTAAACCTTCCTCTTTTGTTAAATTAATTGTTGCCTCAAATAAAAACTCTTTCTTTTAAGAAAGCTCTCCCCCTGTTTTGAGTAAAAGAGCTGGAGACACAACATGCACTTGCTGTTTCACATAGCTGAATTTCATATAACCATTCCAACCAAGTGTATAAAGTAGCTTATGTTGAAATTCCTGAGCTGGCTATTGGCACACAGGAAATTTGTGCTAAGAAACACACATTGCTTCTGGAGAAACAGTGGAGAATCTGGAGAAACTCAAAGTATTTCCTCAAAAATGCTTGCATTGCTTGCTGAAATTGGTCAGGGTGTATCTACATGACTGCATGAGGGTGACCTGATCTTCACTGCTCTGGAAGCCATTCTCACTTGTGGTTTGTTAATTTCCATTTTTTTATTTGTTTATTTTCTTAGTTTTTTAAACGTACTGCATTATATTATACTACACTCAACTCAAGGAGGTACCATCAGTATGAGCTTGGTTACTCCTCTAGCTTTCCTTCTGTGTTCCTGTGTCATCTAGCATGTTCACAACTCTAGAGACTCCCCTGTGAGGTCAGACATTCATTTCATCCTGGTTTATAATCTGAATCATTTTTTTTTAAATATTTATTGTCCTTTTTCATTAAGCAATTGTATGTAATATATATTATATTTCATCATCCAGAGATCCTAATGTTTCAGATAGTAAAATTTACCTTGAATCTGCTAAGACATCAACCCATCCTTTCTACCTGCTTACTAATCTCAGATTATATCTTCTGCATCCTCATCTTACTCTTTATAACATAATCATATGGGTGTTTTTTGATACGTTAAAGACTGTTCTAATTAAACAAATGTTAAAATAGGTTGGAATTTTTTCTAGCTCACTAAATTATCTAAGGAGATAGCAGAACTTCAAATAATTGAAAGAAAAGTTGTCACAAAAGTTTTCAATGAAGGATTGAAATGTTGCACATTTTAGACTTTAGCTTTTTGGGACATTTTAAGAGAAAAGGCTTTTCTGACACAATCATAACTTGCTCAAGATAATTCTGTATTAGGTTCCAGTTTAATGTACAAAAGTGAATTGATCACTTAACTAAACTAAATTATTACCTAATCTTGCCTGATTATATTTTAATACTTTAAATAGATAAATACTTAAAAATACTTAAATACCCAAGAAACAAAATACTGCAACAAATTAAATTTTGACAATGATAGTTTTGTCCCTACAGTGAGGCTAAAAAAGATGGAAGCACTAAATACTGTTACTGTTCATTTATGGGAAAAACACAAATAATACTTACAATTATTATAATGGGATTTTTTTAATTCCAACTAGGAAGGAGCTTAGTTTTAAAACTTTCCATTTTGACAAGCTGTTAAACTGAAGAATCTCAAAATCTAAGAAATTCAATCCATCAGTGTTTTAATAGGTCTCAGAATACTTGGGCAATGTCCAGCATGCTAGACAAGAGAGGTAGTGATGTGCTTATACTTAGATTATTACTGCTTTTGACCACTAAACTAGTAAAGCTGGTATTGATTCTAGCCAAAAATCCTGAGGAATTGGATGAGTGAAAATCTCTTGTTGAACTTCATTTGGTAACAGGCTCCCCAGCTATTGGAAACTGCAATTTCAGCAACTCTGAAATTTCTGCCTTTGAATAAGATCTGAAGGCTTGGCAGTAATCTGAGACATCTCCCAGTTTAGGAAATTAAATTAGGACAGATGTAACAATAGATTATTCTGTCCCTATTTAGGAAATGGATCCAAAGCAAACGCCCTGAGATATATCTCTGTATAGATGCATTGCAGTTGTATAATCTTTCTTTGAAATTCATAGTCTGAGTATGGCATTTTCTCACCAGAAAATGAGATCATATTTCAAATTATGAGTTATTCAACCATAAGTAGATCAGAAATTGTTGAGGAAAGTATTTATGAAGTCCAACAGAAATGTTTCTTTTGCCATGTTGAGCTTGTCACACCTCTGGTCTTTTTTTTTCTCTTGCAAAAAATTCTGCTGTTGTTAGGCCCTAACAGAAATCCTCCTAGGAAAGTAAAACCAAAGAATGACAAAAAAAATTATGTAAGTCTACCCTTTTCTAAGCATATAGTCCCCTTTTGCAGAAATTAAGCAAAATCTGTCAAGAGAAGAAATAGAAGTTCGGAAAGGGGGTTTAAATTAATGGGAAGAAAGTGACTAAATTTAAAAGACATGATATTCTAGAAATAAATTAAAGTTTTTAATATTAGAACTATTCTATCTGGGATTTAATTTTACAGTTTGAAAATGGGATGACTTGCAAATAGCTAAATAAAAAAAAGTGGAATCATATCTAAAAAGTCTGTGTAACACACAGAAAGCCAACTAATGCCAAAGAAAAAATGAGGCTTACTGCTATAAAGCTCTGTATTGGTTTCTCAAATGTGGTTGACTTCTTCTAGACATATTCTGAAAGTGTGTTCTCGTCAGATGTGCATGAGCTTTTGAGAGCTAAACACAGCTACATGTGCAAGTTAGCTGTTCTACTATGTGTAAAGAAAAAACCCCAAACTATAAAAGACATCCTCAATCAGCAAGTATTTTATGAGTTCATCAGCTAAAGGCCCAAATGGATATAAGACCTAATTAAATTATCTGAACATGTTTTTGAAGGGGCACAATATTGCCTGTTGCTATGAGCAAAGTTAACTGGAGACCCAAGTATATCTCTGTGATACTCCTTGAAGAATAGGCATGTAGACCTAGAAAGGGAGAGAGAAAATATATTTAATATAGATATCTAATGAACCTAAAGAAAAATTTAGAATATTTTTTAAGTCCCTACAAATCTGGAGTTTGTTTTGCCCTATGTTCTGTTTCCAGGTAAGGTCCTCACTGTCTCATAGCAGGTGTTTGGTTGTCTCTTTACTAAACAGCTAACTGAGGCTGACATGAAGGAAAGAAATTTTTTAAAGAGTGAAACATGAATAAAAGCTTGAATAAGTATGGTTTATATTATTAGCTCTTATTACCTACACATCTCTTATGATTTGATCCCCAGTTGGACAGAGTCTAGGTGCAACATACTAGTCTCTTTATGCTTTGTGGTAGACTTGGTCTGTATGGGAAAAAGAGCAACCAAGCATCCACATTTATATAATCACCAATTAAAGAAAAAGTTTTTTCAGGAAAAAAAAAATTGACGTTTTCTTTGAATTTTCCAAAGAAGTTGGATAGAGAAAGCAAGTATATTTGGTTTTATCAATGGGTTTATTTATTACACCACTGTAAAATAGTAAATATTTTTATCATTTTTTAACACCAGCTTTCAAGCTGTCAAAAAGAGCTATATAAAGTTTGTTCTAAACTTTCCAAGTGATGTAAAATATATAAATTGGTAAGACTATAGTACAACAGCAAATAATTTTTCTGTAATTTTAAAAAGTAATACTAAATATAAACCTTGTGAAAGGGGTATGGTTAACAAATTAATTCTATATACAGGTGCGGTACAGTACAGGAAATACTTTTGCTACTTTTCTTTAGTTTCTTCACCATCCCTTGAATCTCTGCGATAAGATTCTGATTTTCCTGTATCAGACCTTCAATTTTTCTCTGAAAACATCCCTGAAAAATTCTTCACTGGTGTTTCTGCAAACCGAAGGATGTGCTTAATGGGGCTTTGATTCACTTTCACCTAGCTTTTGAGCATCTTGTAAGACAAACACACATTAGCAGCAATAAAGAATGCAGTTAATCTCCAAATGAATTAATATAGAAACTGTTAAACTTACATCCTCCCGTGTTTCTCTTTTTAGTTTATGTGAAGAATGATATCTGCAGTTGTAAGAGTTTTGACCTTAGTTCTCTGAATTAGTTTGACCTGGAAATTGGGACATGCTTGAGAATAAGATACCAGGACATTTTCTCACTAGCTCTTGTTATTTTACTTAGCACCTACTCGCTTCTGGTACCTTGAAGAAGTTATACCATTTCTCCCCTAAAATTTTATGAATAGAAAAGAGGAAAAAAGTAGATAATAAGTTCCATCTGCATTCTACTGTCATGCTCTTTCAAATTTATTTACACACTCTTTTTATATTTGTTGCTACTCCGTCCTACAGTGATGGTTTATAATCTTAGTTTCCTTAGAATATTACAATTCACAAGACAAAATTACTACATAACCTGCCTGACAGTAGTTCTTCAAACTACTAGTTTCTCTTTCCTATGGTAATTTCCTCTTGAAACGTAGGATTGCAAATTGGGTTTTGTTCTCTGATGGAGCTTAGATTCTTGTTAGTGAAGGTATCTGACTGTTTATTTTATCCATATTCATCAATGTATCTTTAGATGAAGAGCAGTTAGATATTACACATTAATTTTAGAAGCTTTTTGATTCTTAACAAATATATTTCCATAGTGAATGTAATAGAACATTTGTTTTGTAGGCTATGTTGACATAACTGTACATCTGAGATAATAAGGTGTGTTTTCCTGAGTTTTTCAGAGCTCACTGTGCTATAAATGGTGCTATAGTTGAAGGAACAGAACAGTATCAATTGTAAACACAGTAGTGTTTGCTATCAAGGCTGTAACTTCACAAGATTTGCAATGTAATTTTGAGGGAATTTCTGCATATTGGTTATTCCACAAGCAGTTGTGGGTAGTTTTGTTAGTTGAATGTAGACCATTTGATCAGAAGTTAGCTAGCAAAATATATTCAGTAGATTGTCTCAGTCTTGCTCTAGAGAAGACATTTTTGCTACAATAAATTTTGGAAATCAGTCTACTCTGATGAAATATGGGTGAACATTATTTAATTCCACATAGGGAAATATCCTGATGACTGAGACATATTTAGCTACCAAAATTCCACTGAATTTCTGAAGCATTTCAGTGAAAAAAGTAGGATGGTATGTTTTAAAAGTTTAAAAAATAGAAAGATGTGTATATCTCAGCAAATATTTTTGCAAAACTTCTTCATACATGAGCTGTGGTTCCTAAGCATAAAAATTCTTAGACTGAAACCTGTAATACAGGGATAATGAACTTACAACAGACATTATTTTTATTAAACAGAACCAAGTGCATAATGAGGAGTCTAGAAGACAAAAGATAAAGACAGCAACAGCACTGGAAAAGATGATAGAAAATAAGTAATAAAATTGTAGAATCATACAAACATTTCTATTGAAAAGACCTTTAAGAATACAACCATTAATACAACTCTACCAAGTCCACCACCGAACAATGTCCATAAGTGCCACACCTAGACATCTTTTAAATACCTCCAGGGATGGTGACTCCACCATGTCCCTAGGTTTCCATTCCAGTGCTTGAGAATCCTTTCAGTGAAAAAGCTTTCCTAGTATCTGGTCTAAACATCCCCTGATACATCTTGGTTCATTTTCTCTTGTCTTATTGCTTGTTCCCTGGGAGAAGAGATCAACACCCACCTTCTATAGTCTCCTTCCAGGTGATTGTAGAGGGCAATAAGGTCTCCCTTCAACCTCCTTTTCTCCATGCTAAACAACCCCAGCTCTCTCAGCCGCTTCTCATAAGGCTTGTGCTGTAAACCCCAGGTCCTTTTCCACTGGACCACTTTCCAGACACTTTTTCCCAAGACTATGTTGCATGGGTTTGTTGTGACCCAAGGACAAGACCCAGCACTTCACTTTGTTGAGCCTCACAAAACTGGCCTTGACCCATCAATCCAGCCTGCCCAAATCCCTCTGCAGAGCCTTCCTACCCTCCAGCAGGTCAACACCCCCACCGAGCTTGGTGTCATCTGTGAACTTACTGACAGTGCACTTGATCCACTTATCCACATCACTGATAGAGGTACTGAACAGGGATGGGCCAAATACTGAGCCCTGGGGAACACCACTTGTGACTGGCTGCTAGCTGGATGTAACTCCATTCATCAACACTCTGGGCTTGGTCATCCAGCCAGTTTTTTAGCCAGCCAACAGCACACCTATCCAAGCTATGAGCAGAGTTTCCCCAGAAGAATGCTATGGAAAAAGGTGTCAAAGGCTTTGCTAAGTCCAGGTAGACAATATACACAGCCTTTCCCACATCCACTAGGCAGGTCACCTTGTCATCAGGTTAGTCAAACAGGATCTGACTTTCACAAAACTATGCTGATGGTAGTAGCCAGATTAAGTTCTAGGTGGGCTTTGATGCCTCTGATTTTCTCTCTGCATAACCTCACAACATCCTTTTAGTCCTACTGAGTTGCCTGCCCCATCTTCCAAAGGTTATAAATTCTCCTATTTTTCCCGAATTTTAGTCAAACCTCTCTGTTTAGCTAGGCTGGTATTCCCTGATGGTTCGTCTTTCGGCACATAGGAATGTCCTGCTCCTGCACCTATAGGGTTTTCTTCCTGAAAAATGGCTAGCCTTCCTGGACTCTTGCCCTTCAGGACTACCTCCTAGGAGACTGTCACCAAGACTCCCATGCTGGCGAAAGTCTTCCCTCTGGAAGTCCAAGGTACATGTTCTGGTGACCCCCCTTCTTACTTGTCAAAGAGACTAAAATTATCATTTTGTGATCCCTGATGAAAAAGTCAAAAGCTAGTCAGCAAAGAGAAAGCATTTTAATGTTTACATACGAAAAAAGTCATTGCTAGCAGTGGCATCCAGTGGCTGTGGGACTAAACTGCAATGGCCAAGAGATTCATTCAGGAGAGGCTCGTTCTAGTAGGAAAGGTTTTCCTCCTCTGGTCGTATTACTGACTAAAAGAGGCAAAAATTTGTTTAAAATGTCACATAAATACAAGAAGAATAAAAAAATTAAAGATATTCTCTGCAAAACAGCCTCTTGTCTCAGAGTTCTATAGTTCAGAGATGGTGTACGCAAGATTCTCTCTGTATCAATCTCTACCTAAATGGTCTTCAATGTACATGTTACTTGAAGCTGACGGAAAATCCAGTCATCTTGAATTAGGCAACTATTTAGAGATGATAGTCATGACCTTCATCAGGGTTAGTGCAGGCACTGGATACTACAGTTCCTCAAAGGCAGTGTTTACTGCCTACAGCCAGATTCAGAGCTCAGAGAAAGAAAGGATTCCTGCCTACCTCCTAGTTATAGTGGCTGAGGGAACAGGATTTATTTAGCCTTAGAAGAGAAGGCTGGGGAGATTCCTGTTTGCTGTCTTCAAATACTTTAAGAAGGATTATGAAGAAAACCAAGTCAGACTATTCTCAGAGGTACACTGGGGAAGGATGAAAAGCATAGTCATAAATGACAGCAAATAAAAGTCTAGATGAATGGGAAAATATTTTCACAATAAGGAGAAATTGTCATTGTCAGAGATTTTCTGAACTTAACTGGGCAAATCCAAAGCAACATGGTCTGACCTTGAAGCTACTTTTGCTTGAAGCCAGAGTTTGGACACGATGACTTCCAGACACCCTTTCCTAACACCAACCTACGTTTTCCTTTGATTTTATATTCTTTCTAGGGGCCTATACCTCAAAGAACACTGTTTTAGAAATTTCTTAAGTATAGAAGACAAATTGCAATATTTTTGCACTGGCTTTACAGTCTTAGTTGTGGAGTTCCTACTACACTGTGTTATCAGAATCATGCTAAAGACTGGGCATATTTTTCAGCAACTATCAGTATTTTTCTCAACTTCATCACATATGTAATGCTGAATATAATAACTATTGTGCTATAAACTCCATTTATTCAGTTTTCTTTGTAGCTTGACAAGCAATACAGGCTCAGCATCACTTCTATATCTTTTTCTTTTTTTCTGAGATCTGGAATATTGGTTAGTCTATTGCATTTTTACTTTTTGACTCTAAGAATGGAAGCAGTGCAGAGGCTCAAATATGATCATTAGGTAAAGTCATGTTGGACTAGGTAAACTAATCAAATACGATTTGAAATATTCTTTGTTGAACAGCTTAACTCCATTGATGATTTTGCTGATTTGTTATGATGCTGATTTTTGCTGTCAGAAAGAGAATGTGGAAAGTTTGGGATTAGGTTTGATGGTAAACACTAAGTAATTTGATTGTTTTCTGAAGAGTCATTCGGTTTGTGGCACTAAAAATGGGAAAAAAATAGCTCATTTTGTTTTGCTGTAATATGTGCTGGTTTAGGAAAGCTTCAGAATGTAAAAGTTTTTGCTTAGCAACTACATTTACAGAAACATTTGCAGTATCTCTACCTCTCTAATTCAAGAGACAGGGATAAAAAACAAAGTGTAACTTCTGCTTAACTGATCTTTTGACCTCAGATTATCAGACATCTGGCTGCATGTGTTAGTTGAGTGCATTCTAGCAGGAACCAAAAAAGAAATAAATTTTGACTGAAACTTATTAAAACTTTGCTATTTAACTGCTTATTTGTGGAGAGGGAGGTAAAGAAGATGAGAGAAGCAATGCATAAAGTAAATTAGGAGTTAACCGTGTGATTGCTTTCTAAGTTTAAAACCATTTGGGAGTGCAAAAGCAAATTATAAGGAAGTGAATAACCTACAGTGAGAAATTTGCTCACAGAAAAAGGACTAACAGGATACAGACGTCAAAGGAAGCCAAAAAAAAAAAAAAAGAACTTAATTAAACCGAGTTCCACAGTACTCTTTTATTGCTATTGGTATTGAAAATAAATATACTGGCTGCTTTTAAGAGGCATGTGAAAATCTAGCTGTTTTTTCTGATAAGTTTTCAGACTGAATTAACTTAATAAGGCTGTAAAGTGGTGGACAACAAGGTATGAATTCCATACAGTGTAGTGCTAATTAAGTACTTTGTTGGTTGCATGGCCAGAACAGCTACCACTGTTGTGGTAAACCTAAACAGGGAGAGCAAAGTATTTCATTGCCATGAGCATGGTATTTGTGAAGTGTTGTTTCCCCATGGATTAGAAAAGTTGATAATGTGTTAAGATGTTCAGACATAATTTAATTGCAGAGTTGCAAATTGTATTTCTCCATTAAATCATCATCAAGTCCAAGAAATCAAATTTTTTGTTGTCAATGAAATGGTTTGGTGACAGCTGTGAAGAGACTGATATTATTTCAACATTAGAATTAGAAACATAATCTCCAGAGGCACAATTATCAGTAACAAAATATAGCAGTTTTATAAACTGGTTTTCACAAAGAATTCACAAATAATAATAATAATAATAAAATAATGTAATATATATATAAAGTAATTATAATAGGATAAAATATCAAATGTGATAGACCTGGAAAACTATTAAACATGAATGGACAACTCTTTACAATAACTATGTGGTCACCACAATTTTCCACTATGACTTCACACCTACATGTAGAAGTTGTTTTACTTATTCGCCAGATAACAAAAACAAACATTATATTGACTCTCAACCATTTAATTAAGGGGGAGTGTACATATCCTGTCAAGTTCTTCTAGATTCTCTAACTGACCAAGTAAGAAAATGAGACTAACAGGTATAGAACATGTCTCAAGGCATACTGTTTTTCTATTTACACTTGGACACATATAGGAGTCTAAATTGCACTTGAGATGTGAATAAGACTTTTTTTGTCAGTGATCTTCTTAATACTTGAATTAGTTCTGGCATCTGAATAAACAGAACTGCTAATCTTAGACAGCAGATTGTGTTAATCTCATAGCCACATAAATCATGTAATGAAATCAATAGTTCAATAAAATAAGGCAGAAAAAATAAAGGAAGTTAGACACCATCCTCTGAAGCAGCTTACTACTTTTAAAATCCGGCACTGGTCAAACTCTGTTGAATGTTTAATACATTGCATCTAACAGTAGAACGTGTTGAACTTGCATAAAAATATAACAATTAAAGGAATATTCTTTTCCTGTTACACATTTGTCATAATTTTTGAGATATTGACCTGTTCTTTTTTTCTACTTTTTATTTCTAACTCGAACATCTATGTGATGTGTGACTTAAGTTATCAGGAATTCAATTTTCTTCTCTCTCTGATTTGAAGAGTTTGCTCACAAAGATTTTTGAAAGTGACCATTGTGTGTAAATGTTGCTACACACAACCTAGTATTTCCCATGCTGAATGTAAAAATTTAGCAGCAGTTATTGCTATTAGTTGAGCTACTGAGGCATAATAAAAATGAAAGAAGTACTCGTAACATCAATAATAAAAGATAAGACCTTTTCTTTGAAAAGTAAATTATATACGAGAGAAAAGACAGTTTAGCTACTAGTGACTGTACTACAGTTAAGTACAGCAGAGCATTTATGTGACAAGTGACATCTGTTGTGTAAACTCATGTATGACCTTTAATTCTGATGCTATAAACTGTTAGAGAATCTCAGGTAAGACCACACTCGTGGCTCTCTGAGCTGGCAATAATAGCGATGGTCACTCTGCTCTACTTGAAGCTGAGGGAGAACAAATTTTGGAATATATGTTGTTTAATTTTGTTTTCATAAATTAATGATGAATAGGTAGAAGTAACTAGAGGATTTCTAATCTGAGTAAGTGGAGAATGTGTGTGTGTGCATGTGAAGATACATGAACATCATATTTATACTCCGGTGTGGAACAACAAAACCTTGAATAAATAGTTTAGTACAAAAATCCTCTTCATAAATAAATTTATTTTTTAAAAAAGCTATAAATTTTCTACAGATTTAATTTTCTACTTTAACTTAAAGGTCATATGAAAGCACAGGTTAAAATGAAGCTTTTCATAGAAACTTCTAAAAATTTGTCTTAGAGGAGATGCCCGTGAATACCTGCAACCTTGGGATGTATAAACTGGATTTCTTTCCAAGGAAACTAAACTACAAGCTCCAGGTGGGCTTCAAATGCACTTCAAATACTGGTGGAAATGTGAGTGTTCAGCCCAAAAACATTTAACAATTTCGTTTATTGTTCAGCAGAGTAAAATCTGGTTAAAAGTGAAAACCTTCATACTTCATGCAGTCAATATGTTGAAGTTTCAGAACTAAGTGTTTTGATCTACTAATTAACTACTATTGTGCCATATTATTTGCTTCTATAGACATCTCTTACACACAAAAAACATCTTATTCGTTTTTTTGATTTAAAGGATGAAAAACAGTCTGCTGCACACCTTTTTGCTATTTATAACATTTACTATCTTTTTCTTAGAAAAGACATATTAAGTCTAATTTCCTGAAGGATGGAGTATAATAATTATTCACACATAAAATGTCTTTTCCTAAAGGAATTATACATAGGTTTTTGGGGTTTTTTTTGTGTAAAGTTATTCCATAATTGCTTGGTTTCATTTATAGGTCCCAAAATATTCTTGGCAAAATAACTCTAAAGGGTTGTTGAGTGAACTCCCAATAGTATGCTTCCGGAATATAATATTTGCTGAAAAGTAGTTTTTGTGTAAAACTACTGGAGGGAGGGAGAACCAGGCCATAAATCTCCCAGTAAACCCAAAACATTTGCTTTAAATTTAATAAACTGCTATAAGAGTAAATTCTATTGCTGTATCCTGTAGCTAGCTACTTAAATCTCCTAATTCTGCAAAGCTGTGCTACCTTTTGAGCCTTTGGTTCATTCCTAGCCAGGAGCACTGAGAAAAGAGTCTTCTTTGACAGAAGTGGTAGAATGCTAGCTCTTGGACACCACAGAGTTGTAAATCCTTTCTAACCATATAATCTCAGTGTGACAGAATAGCTAATACTTCTGATGCCATAGATTAGCTGTAGGCCACCAGCAATCCAAAAGTTCTCTTATTTCTCATCTGAAACTTAAACATGATTTTTCCAGCATTACTTGAAAGTATTTGAAATTTTTTATTTCAAATACCAAAAGTTTACCATTAAAAAAAAGGAAAAACAACTCTCAATACTCATTGTTATGATTACTATCAAAACCTGAATACATGAAAAAAATTGACTTTTTGAACAAGACCATCAATAACAAAATCAAAAGTAAAATATGACATAAAGAGATGAAGGCAAAGGATGTACAGAATAGTTGCTAAAGTCTACATTAGTTGAAAAACAATATTTGTTAAGAAAAGCTGTGCACCTGATAATTCATGTGTCTGCATCTCAATGAATTAGTGTATAACAGGATTTCTGGGAGAAAACTTGGTTCATTCTTTCACCATATTCTTGAAATAACTGTTCATCACAGAGTGTACTACCACTTTTGGCAAAGAAAATAAACTTTTCTTTCGGTTCAAAGTGCTAGATCAGCTTTGAGGAATTAGGAACCAGAACAGAAATCCAGCTCTTGTGGATGTTTACTTATCCATTTCCCCCTTCAAAACCCATCTACCTTTAGGGAGCTAGTTTAGGATACAGATGTAAGAATTGGCTTTATATATTTACTTCAAACAATGTATTTTAAACCCCACCTTTCCTTGTATAAAACTCAATCACCTAATAGTCAAAACATGTGAAGAAGAAACTAGCTACTGTATCTAGTTTGAACTAGCAACTGCTAGAAGAAGTTATGGATCTGGTAAACTGGTATTATAATTCTCCAGTTAAGCGCTTGATTATATCAAACCTTTGTAAACCTCTCCTAGATTTTAAAAATTGCTGATGCTTAGTATATTTTTGGTACTATGGAAACTGAAGTAGTTGATTACTACAGATAATCCGCCATAGTTATTTTTATCACAAGAAATAATCAGTCCTGGAACAAAATTACAATGAATTTCCTGTAAGTAAATGATTTACCCTACTAAAATACAACTGTTATTTGTTAGCTGCACTAATTTTCTGAATTTTTTAAAGTTAGTACTCATCTATGAACTTTCTTAATTTTCCTAGAAATATATCACGCTTTCATGATGAAAACTGAGTTGAGATTTAAACCCTCTTTACTTTAATTCACTTTCACATGAGAAACTATTTCAGAGAATTCAGGTAGGAACTGAAAATCCCTGGTGTCACAAAGGAGACAGCCAACTCCTTATTTAGGTTAAAAAAAAAATAAATCATCATATAACTTTTCGAGGCAAGACTACCATCTTGTGGCCTTTGTGTACAATGACTAACTGAAGGCACAGATTTTACTAAAAGATATTCACAGGAGGAAATAACACTCACTTCTACTTCTATTTGTTGCTAACAGTGTAAGTCTTTGTGCAGGCAAAGCTTATATATCTTTCAATGGAAGTTGTTTTGAATCAAACAAAGACTTATTTGACTTTATATATGACTGGCATAACAGATGCAGAATAATATTCAAAAGTACAACACAAATGCTTTGTATAAATCAGTGCTGATAAAGGTGTGTCCTGTTAAAGGAGAATTACAAACCCACACAACTGTGCTAGTCTCAGTTTGACACACATGAGGTAACTGGACTCTGCTTTTTTTTCCCTCCAAATAAAAATCAGGGGAAATATGCAGCTGTTTGTCCTCGTGAATGCTGAAATTTGTTTGGGATGGACTACTATGGCTATCTAAGGTGGCTGATTTAAGGTGCTTACAACTTGTTTTTACTGGATTTATGTGCATTTAATGTGGTATTAGAATATCACTTTCATTTAAAGTGAAACTTTTGTCTATGGTATTTCATCCGTATTGTGCTTGAGAGACCTGCCTTCTTACTATAAATGAGATCGAAATTTAGTGTTATTTAATGAAAACTTGGGAAAAAACTGTCTTGATCACATATAGAAAAATGCTTAGATTTATACTTTACAGGGCAACTACTGCTTTACTAGATAACATTCACTACAATCTTACGAGTTGTATGCATGCAGTTGATACATTTTACCATGTCATGTGTCTGAAAACTAATATTTGCAGGGCTTACTTCTAATTAATAGCTTATTAGAAGATATGCACATTTTTTAATCTTACAAAAATGGGTATTGCTCTGCTATCACAGCATGTACTGTTTTCTGAGTTGAATGTCCTTTTAAGAGAGGAAGTTCAAGCTTCTTGCTCACCTCAGCTCTGCTACCAAGTGCAGGCAACTGGGCAATCCAAGGGTAGATTGTTCCAGCAACAGCTGAGGGAAAAGAAACCTTTGTGGCCCTTGGGCTTTTCCCTCTCTTTTGTCATGTGGTCAATAGGAGATCCAGCTGGTTCTTTGTATTCCATTGGTTACAGATGTCACCTTAGCATCTTTTCTGGCTTCTTGTGACTTTAGTGTGAAGCTATGGGAAAAGTCTGGCTATCCTCCCGAGGATGGCAAAACACAGTTGAAGAGAGCAGGATGTGGCTCCACTGGCCTTTCTTCTCCAGAGAGACTCAAGTCAGCTGTGCAGCCATTCCTTGCATATTCTGTGTTCTTTCTGCCTGCTCAGCTGGGCCTCTTAGGCATTTGCTGTAACTTGCTAAGGTCCTTGTTGGTGTGGTGAGTACTAAACTGGACCACTCCTGCTGTGGTCTGAAAATGTTAGAATTGTCTTTGCCCATACTGCTGGCTTGAGTCTGATTACCTGTATGGAGGGAGTGGTGAGTAATGGAACCAGTGTGGAACACCTGCCTGAGAAAAAGGTGCTTTGAAAAAGATGGGCCCAGACTGTAAGGAGCCTCCAATAGCAATTGGAGACTGTATCAAAGTCTTATTAAACTCAGATAATGAACTTCTACTGCTTTCATCCCACTGAATGACTCATTTCATAGTAGATAGTTATCAGGCTGACCAGGCAAGGTATATTGACAGTTTTTTTAACATTTACTTTACAGTACACTAGAAAAACAGAACTGGTATAAAGATCTTGTACTTGATCCAGATTCTAATAGGAACAAAAACTGTTCAACTTTTGGCTGCTGTTTACACTTTTCTTCTTGCTTTTCTACACTGAACCAAAGAAATATGGGAGAACTTCCTGAAAAATAATTATCACCAGTTTGCTGTCTGTCTTATTTATGAAGAGAATTGTAATCTTTAGTATGACTGTATATCTTTTTTTTTCCCAAAGGTTTTACTGCTGCTCAGTGCTTGACATGACTGATTCAAAAAACATCTGTGGACAGCCTGCCATATACTTCAGTCTTTCACTATGATTTAAAAATGTAAGGTAATGTATAGTACCAGAAACAAACAAATAATCCAACACTATTTTTTTCTAAGGCTTAAAAAGCACTTTATGTATAACACAAGGGTAGGAAATGTATGCTTAGCCATGTCGCTGGAATATAAATGTTAATGAAATATGTAATTACAGTGTTAATGATCATTAATTCTCAGAGGCAAATTATTATTTGTGGGAATGCATTGTCACATTAAAAATTAACAAAACAAATTAGTTATAATTGCTGGAAAACTGACATTACTTTTTCATAATAGAGCAGAATCTGAGACTTCATATAGTTACCTTACTAGAACTAGAGAAAAAATTGTTTCTCTGAGTAAAATATGATGTCTATAAATCAAGTAAATTGTTAACTACATTTTGTAGTTTTATTCTAGCCGAAAAATATTCTTGATCATCATGAGTATGTATTTTGAAAGCTTTCAAGACAAATCATAATTGTAATTTTTTTTAAATAGGTTAAGCTAAAAATAATGATTTCTTTTCTGTGGGTTATTTTGTTGGCTTTGTTGTGGGTTTTTTAATTTTCTTCATAGATTTTTCATTAAATGCTTTCCTGTGTGTTTTCTCTGTAGCTTTTTATCAGTAGCTATTTTTCTCCACTGAAATGTAGCGCTGCCCTAGTCCCACATGCTTTTATGTTAAATTCAGTAGTATCTATTTAACTGAATTTCCTCTACAGAGACAGAGGAAACATCTTGGGTTATTGGAAATGCATGACTGTATGAGCTTTTTATAGAAATATACCATTTCCAAGCATTTAGCTATGTACAGTGGATTTCAGCTTCTCTGGAGTACTTCTCATTTACCCCAGGGACTGTATCTTGCAGGAATAGTACTGAGCAATACATCAAAAATATCTTTTTATATCTGTGCCAAACAAATCCTATTAAAATAAATAATTTACGTGTTCTCATCACTCTTCTGGGAGCATGAACCCCCAACTGGACTAAAAAAAATAGCTTGAAAAGTCATTTAATACATCTAGGTATCCAGAAAAACATCTAAATTAACATCCTCTAAAATTGCAGTTGTTGGAAGACACACTTGGTTAATTTGATTATTGGATCGACTATTTTTCGTGTACCCTTCCTAAATCCGAGAAGTAAAGGTTACACACTTAAACACACATAATTTTTGGAAGTGTTCATCTGACTAAAACATTACCCTTTCCAATAAAAATGCTTTATATCACAAAGTCATAGAGTCAGGTTGGAAGGGACCTCTGCTGAAAATAGGGTCAATTGGATCTAGTGTGCAGGACTGCGTCTGGGTACGGAGTATCTCCGAGGATGGAGACTCTGCAGCTTCAGAGGACAACCGATTACAGTGTTTCATCACACTCATCATTAAAAGACTTTTTCTTATGTTTAAAAAGAATTTTCCGTATTTCAATTCGTACCCGTTGTCTCCATCATCATTGCAGAAATAGAAATATCTTCTTCCATACAGATGTTTTTGGTTGGTTTTAAAGATGATAACTGTTGCAACCTACCTAATTTAGAGTGGACCACGTGTTAATGAATGAGCCCTGTATCTGTTCTGATTGATAGGACACATAGACATTTATACGCTAAGTTGTTAAAATGACACAAAGCAGTTATCATGCATTAGTTTTTCATTTCACCTTCACTCAGACTTGCTTTATCTTCAGCTTGTGTTCAGTAAAAATAAACCTGTCATGTCCACAATATTTAAATCTTTTTAAACCATCTGTTCTTCTCTGACAGAGACAGTAAGTCTATTGCAAATGTGTTATATATTGTGGTACTTCCCCTGTTGTTCCTCCTATCTTTTCTTGTGCCTTCTAAAATTATTTCTTCCTCCTCATATCCTTCTAAAAATCCTTGTGCATAGAAAATATCATTGGTACACAAAAACAATAATTTTACATTTATAGATACTTAAAGACCAGTGAAATTGAAAGCATTAACATCAAGCCACAGAATCTTCTTAAAGGAAAATTTATTGATTTTTTTTCTTACAGAAGTCTTTTGATAGGTCCTGGTCATTTTTCCTACAACTGATCTGAGAACATGCAAAGAGATTATCAATCTCCAGTAAGCAAAGTACTTTGCTGACTGTTCACAACATGACATTATTGAAAAATGTAATTTCTGAATCATATTTCAAAGTTAGTTAATTTATAATAGACTCACGCTTCCAAATTAACTATCACCCATTATTGTGTCTAAACATGTCACAAATTGCCTTACAACCAGCACATCTTTTCTTTTAATGACCATTCTAATAAACTTTTCAGCTCTTCTGACTGTCAGCATACTAATCCATTGAATAGGACTAAGTTTTATTCCATTGATGAAGTCTTCAGAGTTAAAATGTCATATATGAAATTCCAGAAATACCATCAGAAATAATAAGCCAATGATAACATTGACCTGATCAATAGGGTGGAATTATTTTGTTTACTGTGATTAAAGCCAATATTAAAGCCAACTCTAGACTTTTTTGGTCTACTAAATTTTTTAATTTCTTGGTGTTCACTTAATTTGATGAGTTGAAAACACATCTATCCCATAAAATAGCATTTAAGTAGTACCATGCATTTAGAAGGAAAAAATAGAACTTTGTTTTTGGGGTTAAAATTCTTTGTTCTGTTTATTATCATTGAAGCAAGTATTGTAGACTGTACAATCACCATATGATGGAATTTTATCTATAGGGATGATGTAAAGTTTTGTTATCTCACAATAATTGTACTAGTCTTTTGCATCCCTGCTCAAGCTGTCCTTCCTATTAATTTGTATCCAAAAAGGTTGCTTCATCAGATGACTTCTTTCTCCAGACCTGATCATTTCACAGCTGCACTTGATTGATGTTCCTTTCCTATTCCAGGATTAAAACTTTCTAGAACTGTTTGCAAATAGTAGAGATGGGAAACTAGTGGTAGAAGGGTTGAATTGACAGGCGGGCTAAAATATATCTGTTGCTGCCTGGCGATCAGGATGCTTTGTGGTAACATGCATTCCTTTTTCATATCTCAAATTCATACATCAGTTCATCATTAATACGTCCCTGTTTCCTAGTTAAAGTTGGATGAGTGGATGTAAATTTTGCTTCTCTTGTGTATCTTTCTGAACAGTAGATGTCACTCTAGGGCTGACCAATTGTTGTATGCTTCTTTCTTATCAAAGTAGATTATCAAGTGGAGGAGGAAAGTGCTGAAGATTTTACTTGTTTACGCCTGAAATATTTATATATTTGTATGTTAATGTGAACATACAGGAGATGCAGTAAAACTCTTGCACTGAATTATGAGTTATGGAACCCAGAAAAAACATCATTTTTTCAGTATATTATCTGACTGAAAATCTTAAGTATTTTTCAGGAAATATAGTTCTGATGAATGCTAATTTTATTGCATTCAGGAGACTTCTAAAAGCCAGATAGATGGTTTAAAAATTTTATTTTGTTTTAATCCCTAACAAAAACAATAATATTGACTCTATGTGCATTTAGACAGGTACTTTAAGACAACTATCATGTGAGGTGTCTAAAGTTGAAAGCCATCTGGTAATCTGTTAGGCTGGCTGGATGTCAGCCTTTGCATTCACTTATGCCCAGATTCAGTAGTGTGTTTACATTAAATTTAAAAATTAGAGGTCCCAAGAAAGTCAATTGCATTTGATAAATTCAGAATCTTGTTGTGGACAAAACTGGGATCCAACCGACGTGGGGAGCCAGCAATGTACTGTTAGTAAATTAACATGGTAACAGTCTAATGAAAATACAGACAGAATTTTTATTAGTCCAGTTAAAATAATGCTAACACATGACAAAAGTATTACAGACAGGCAGGTCCTGACACCCGAGTTGTTAGGGCGGTAGAGAACCTTGTGCTTCCCTCTAGTGGCAGCAGATTTTAATTTACGGAACTACATACGAAATGTGTAAAAAGAAGTCATCATGAGGGCAATAGCAGGCGTTGTGCTCAGCACCTGGCTGCATCGTAATTTAGACAGTAACTTCTGTAGCAATCTGCTTCACTGCTTGAAGGAGGAACTGACTCCAGAGGGGATTTCAAAGTCTTAAAGGACTGCTTCTCCGAGCCGCTCCTGGAGAAGCACCTTTCTCAGCTCACTGCACAACAGGTCACGGTCCCGAGGGCACTGCCAGCCTTCCCTGTGCCTGCCCAGCCCCCCGGGCTCCCCTCACCCTGCCCGCAGCTCAGGGCCCCACCACAGCTCCCTGGGGCTGTGAGTCCCCTCCCAGGTGACCCTGAAGCAGCATTGCCAGACAACAGCTCCCCACAGCCCTGCCCTGACCAACCATGGGCTCTGCTGAGGCAAGACCACCTGCTGGCTTAAGTCTTGGCCCAGCCGCAGCCTGTCCCTGTCCCCAGGGAGGTGCCCGATGCAAGGGCTGGGACCTGGTGCCCCTGGCTGCCCTGCTCCTGCTTGGGGATGGGACAGGCCCTGGCTGCCGGGCCATGCCATCACCCACCTAGGAGAGGTCCCAGAGAGCTGCTGGACCCAAGAGGGATCAAAAAAGGGCGTATATTCTAAGGTCCAAGATTAGATGGGGCCTCAGTCATGGACAGTGGTGGAATGGTACCCTGAGACAGGCCAAACAAGAATAGAAGGTCTTGGTAGTGCCCTCAAGAGCCTGACTAAACTACTCTGGAAACACCAGCTATTTAAATACGATGTTAAAACTTGGGTGTTGAGGATACTAATGCTGTTTCTTTCAGGTGTGACTACACTGTGTCTTTAATTATTAAAATTGCCATCGATGAATTTTAGGATGCGTTTGCTTTTATTTTATTCCTCTAAAATTTTGTCTAGGAGTGAGTAATGTTCAGCAGTATAAATCCCTGCAGAAGATCTGTGGTTTTATGGGTACAATGTTCCCCACTCTACACTATTCACTTTCTCATTCCCATACCTAAAATTGCTTTCTGAAATCTGCCAAGAGCTTCAGGTGCAGTTAAATGGATTTCAAAGCATTTGAGAAGATAAGAATTCATGACAAGTTTTGAACTCTAAAAAAGGTAAAACAAAATTTGAAACCTCTACTTAAACTGGAAGAAATGAGAGCTTTGACAGGCAGGTGACATGACCTTTTCTTAAATAAATTTTTGGACAAATGGGATCATGAAAGGATGCAAAATATTAGAAAAGCATTTTTTTTTTTTAGAATTCTTTATACTAATACAATAGAATACCTAATGAAATCACCCTAGTGCTGGATTAATATGGTAGAATTGAAGTTTCTAACTTTTGTGTAGCCAAGTGGATGACTTTTCTAGAAAGAAAATATGCTTTTGGAAAATAACTGATATGAAATATACATATGTGGAAAATGAGTGAAGGTACTCTCCCATTTGAGTACACATTTATGGACATTATTTATCTGAGACAATTAGCACTGATTTCTAATGAGGCAGGTAAAATAGCGGCCTGAAGGAGACCTGCCATATTACCCTGAATATTACTTGTTCAATTGCCGTATGAATTCAACAACTTTCTCTTTTGCCTCTAAATCAGAAGACGTGGTAGATATGACTTCATTTCTTTAACAATACTTCTGAAAGAAAATCAGTGTATTTAATTATTTACTTCATATCATTTGCACAGTGGCATACTTTTTTTTTTCCTCCCACACTGGGCATTCTCCTTATAGCCAGCATCAACTCATTTCTTCTCAGTGCCTCTGTCAAATATAATCAGATTTTTAAACAATCATTTGAATCCTTAAAAAACTGGTTCTACAACTCCATATGCTGAATCATTGTCCTTAAATTTTTCCAGTACATCTTCAAAACTTCTGTGCTTTTTGAAAGTGATTGCTTTCACATTCAGCTTTGTGAATAGGAAAACTGAGGGGAAAGCTGCTGCGAACCAGAAAACTGTCTTTCTCAGCATAAAGAGTCTGCGAATAGAAACTCTTTATTCAACCCATATTTGCTCCTTTGTGGTCAGGACCCATAAGGAATTGTTGAGGGCCCTCGGTTTGACTGCCTGTGCTCCAGACCATCTGTGATCCAGCCCAGCTCTGGGACTTTGGGCCTGCTGCTGGAGAGGCCTGCTGCCATGAGAAACAGGTGCCTGGCTCAAATAAATCTTACTCTATTCTCAGATGATCATACTGTATACCTTCTCTGGATGTTCTAATTTTTCTGACCTTTGACTTTTTTAGACCAAGAAGACAAATCATAAAATGAACTCTATGGTTTTGTTTCAATGTGAAATCTTTTACTAGAATGTACATGTTTCATGAAAAAAAAAATCCTACTTAATTTTTTAAACTTTTAAAAGTCATAGTCTGTGTTAAATTGCTTTTCAATGTAACTTTAAATATGTCTCCATCAGAGACTTTTTCTGACAGTTTATCAAATCAATGTGTTAGGCAAAATATTTACATATAATTTTTTTGCAATTTTGCAGCTTTTTACTGTGTCCAGTGAAATTCTGCATTAATATGATTCTTTCTGAGTGCAGGCATTTGTACATATACATTATATTAACTACTCATTGTGGTGACTCTTGAACTGATATGACAATGTAAACCATGAGAAGTCTTTACATAATTTTATTAAGTTATGTGTAGAGACACCTTTTCTGAATCAGAAAAGATTCAGAAAAGAAATCAGAATGGCATTTAAAAGCAGTGATGTTCATGACGTATATGCATCAGTCTTCATGTATTTTGTACAAGTACAGTAAGATGCTTATTTTCCCTTAAGGACAGAAACAAAATGTCTGAAAAATCTCAAAATAACACAGTTGTATTGAAAAAAAGGTTATAATACTTTGTCATATTCACACTAGAACTGTTGAATGTTTTAAGTACCTAATTGGCTGCCAACATTTATTTCTTCAATTTAAAATTTCTTTGATTTAAAAATAAGGACTATTTAGTTTTGTGGCTAAAAAAGTTCTATTGTTTTTACATTAAGCAGTGGGTGATCAAATATCAAACAGTGTTGTTCTACTATTGAATGATGATATTTAATTGTGGGGATGGAGGTTCCCACAGTTCTCTGGATTTAATTGCAAATTTTGATATTTCTTTTTCCTCACCCCTTACAACTTTAATTGAAATAAAAATAGGATTTTACAAAAGTGCAGAATCCAGCTTTGTTTAGGGCAGGATTGTCTTAGCTTAGTGATATGAGCTCCAAGAGGTATGTTTGCCTGCCCCCATAATATGGTCTTGAATGTAACAAGCTTTATGACAGGACACTTATAGAGCAGAAAGTTTCCTATCATGGGGTCATCATGAATATCAAGAAATACTCAAATAAAACAGAAGTTGTTGATCAGGTTGGAGGGGTTTTTTTGAGAACTTTGGAGAACTTGACTAGGCTTTTCTATTACAAGAGTCATGTAAGTATCATGAAAGGTAACTGTTTGTCATAAAGTAAACTATAACTTTTGAAGCAAACGGTACTAAGGATACTAGATAGTAACATTATTTGGTGTAAAGATTTGATGCAAACTTTTTCCCTTGGATTGACATTTAAGTCACTTAAGCAGTGCTGTGTTGTTTAGTTTTAGACAAAGTTGAAGATTTATTACTGTGAGTAAACAAATGAAGGAGTAGCATGCACAAAAGTCAATAATTTAGGAGATATGGTGTTAAGACCACAGCAAGTAGAATTAACCTGTGACATTGTAGCTGCAGTAAACAAACTGCAGCAATCAATAATGACATTAATCAGCTTCAGATAAGTAAACAAACAGATTTGTGTCAGATTTCAGGTCAAAACCCGGTCAAAGGATTCCTCTTCCAGCAGATGAACAAATGTGTTGGTGTTCAATCAAATCCAGACTGAGCAACTGATGAGATTAATCCATGTGCACTTAAAAGATGGGTAGAGAGTTCTTCAGCATGGAAACATGCACCTCATATCTAAGTTGACTTTACTGGAAGTACAGGACTAAGTATGGATGTTGTGCTCTGCACTGGTAAGGTCCATGGCTATGGAAGCCTCTGTGGTTTCAAAAGAGAAAAAAGTATAGTGTGTCAGCCATGTTTCTCCCTTCCCTCTTCTCCATTCATTTCATGGTGCATAGGAACAGAAAGAGTGAAGAGAAAGCCCCGGACATTGGTTGTGAATGTGACTGTGCATATGTAAAGATCAATGGGGAAGATAAAGTAACTCTCACTTAATAACTTTGAAATGGTATTCTGTAGTACTTGAAACTATAGTTGCCCTGACAGCCTGTTGAAACCACCACAACTATTCCAAGATACACTTTTCAATAAGCATATTTTTGTTTCCTGCCCCCCTTCATTCTGTTCCTGTAGTATTAGTGAGAACGTAACTGGAGAATACTACTGCAAGCAACTGAAAATTGCTATCGGCCTTTCAGCTTTGTATTTGTACTGTGAAATAAGTCAAGCTTTCTTTAGATGCCACATAATTAATATCAATGGGTTGTCTTTTCATACTGGCATTTCTTTACTTCTCCTACCTAAAGATTAGAAAGTGTTTCTGCTTTTATCCCTGCTATTCTGGAAAAGTCACAGTCCAAAAGCAGAGATTTAATTGACAAATATACAGTAATGCTATTTCAATGTTATCAGTGAGTCTTATATAATTTTCAGTCTGGGAAGAAATGTACAGATAGGAGTTTTAACTTTGTCTTTGCTTCTCACTGTCTTGCTCTATTTTTAATTTGCAATAAATTAAAGTAATTTTCCCAAGTTGAGTCTGTTTTGCGCATGACAGTAAGAGTGTCAAACACACGTATCAAAGCAAGAATATAAGAACAGGGTAAGCATGTGTGATACATACCAGAGTATGCATCCTTGTGTTTAGTAGCCCTCAATGAACAAATCCTTGGAGGAAAAATCAAATTACTTTTTCAATCCTTACAAGCGTTTGTTGTCTTCAGTCCCCTTTGGCTGTTTTCCAGATTACTTATCCATCTTCTGAAGACTTTAGTTTGTAACTGCCATCCATTAGTTTCATCTGATATCACCTAATTCTTTTTTTCTGTAAGAGACAGTGACAAATGGATTTCTACTTTTTTTCACTGTCCCTCATGACCATGAAGACCTCTTTCATATCTCCTTTAGTCATCTGTTCCTCCATTTCCACTGTTCAGTGCACAGAAACCATTTCAAGTCCCTCTTGTAATCCTTTCTCTGTACATCTTCAGAAATTCCTTTGAATCCTTTTTCAGATGGAAGGGATCAGTACCCATAACTGCACACTGTAATCAGGATGCTACTGAACCATGGATTCATAGTGTGCCACAAATCCCCTTTTTTTCCTTTTTATTTCTCAAGTTTCTAGCTTTAAATTGCTTATATTTGATAGCTTTTGAGTAGTGAGTAAACATTTTATATCTATCTATTATAGTTCCAGGTTTTCATCTGAGCTGTCAGTCATATATAACATTTTCCAATGTACAGCATTTTACATTTGTTTACAATTAATTTAATCTGTAAGTATTAGAACTTTTGAAATTCTTCTCTTGATCTTGATTTAGTAGCTTAGCATCAATAACAAAACTTGTCACTTTATTATTCACCCCTTTTGGCATTATATTACATTGTATGGGTTTCCTCAGAGATCCTTCTGATGAGATGCTACTGTTATCTCCCTCCACTGGAAAAACGTCATGTCCCATTTTTTCGATGTTTTGATTAATTATTCATCCATTCTGCACCATGACACTGCCTACATAGGTCTTTATGGCATAAAAGTACTGTGAGCAAGTAAATTTTCACAGTCTGCAGAATGGAGTAAGTCGTGTTACAACTCTTGTCTAACTCTGGGCTAAGAAGTTGTGCTCTCCAAAACCTAACAGAGTTTCTGTTTTAAAGAACAGAAATCTGTTTTGACGTCATGCTATTCAGCTGATGCACTGACTGTGGTCTATTAACTAGTTGAAGTGCCCCATGTTTTCAGAAGTGTAGGAAAATATTTTCTGTAGCACTATAAGTAAGATCTGTTAATCCATTGTTTCTGAAAAAACAGAAAGAATTAACATTTTTTTTCTTTATTCTAAGATTTAAACTGTTAATCTGGCTGTTTCTAGAAGGAAGGGTGTATTAAAATGAAGAATTTTCTAGACTGTGTGTGTAGTTGTGTAGCAGTAAAGTTAACAGGAAAATAGAACAGGAAGAAGATAACAGTCTTTCTCAACAGTAGCTAATGTTTGTGACAGGAGGCTAATGTTTCAGTCAATTTTTGGCATGAGATCATTTTTAAATAGATTACCAAGCATAGTTACTGAGGGACAGTAATGTCTCAGTTGCCATGCAACTATGGACATTGCAGGAGAAGAGAACAGATGTTCATCCTCTTATGCAAAAAATATAGTTAATGAAGAACATGTTTCATGAGAAAAATGTTGAAACATATGTCATTACTAATGAAGGCATAAATAACTATACCATGGCCTTTTTGTGTCACTTGTATTTAAGTTAAAATCTTAAACAAAACATAACACAGTTATGTGTTACAATACGTAATATTACAGTACAGTGTGTGTTACAATACCTAAAAGGTTATCCAGTTCATGAAACAGAAAAGCAACAAAAACATAAACTTTCTGTTCAGAAAGTGTACTGCTATGTTGTTGACATTTGATATTATGAGATATTACACAAGTTGAAGTTTGTTATGGACCTGTAAGAATATGAAATTAGTGAGTTGAACCTGGCTGGTCAATGCCTTGTGTTCATCCAGAAATAAATTGTCAGACTAAAAAAGTCTGTAAAGCAATGTATCACTGTACCATTGCCAGCAGTTGTCATGTGTGATGGTATCTTTTTTGTACTTCAATATGAACTTAATTTTGTGGGCCCCAAACAACTGAAGATATTTAATATTTGATTTTTATAGGAATATGCTATGCTAGAATGTAATTTCCTAATTTTAGGTCCAGGAAAGTTTACCAGGATCAATCTCTTCAGGTGAGTTAATACCTTAACAGACACCATTTTGCAATGCAAAGGTGTGGCAGATGAGTTTCTTTTGCTAGTTTTGGAGTCACATGCAATATACTTTAGGTATACTGCAATATATTCAAAAAATAAAAATCTGTGTGAAGGATGAGCATTCCACAGATAGACTCTGTTGTGAAGCAGAGAGAAGATGAATTCAGGATTGTTTTTTTTTCTTTGTCTTTTTAAAAAAGACATCAACCTTTTAACACCACATTCAAAGCCTACTATTCATCTCACCTAAAATTTTGACAACTATTCTAAAATTTAATAACGAGTTATTGAAATGCCTAAATCTTCCTTTAGGTGAGAATAAATGGCAACTTCAGACAGAGAATTTTTCTGCTTATCCTGAACATCAAATGTCTCTGCGAAATAGTTTTCTTGGCTGTAAAAGGGCTTTTTACATAGTTAGTTTCAAATGGATTCCTAAACTTCAGATAATTGGAACAGGTAAAATCTATTTTGAGCTTTGCTATTTTCACAGCTCTAACCGTTGTTTATGTAGATATGTGTTAGAAACCATGTGGGATAGTTCAAATTTTTGTTTGAAGATAGATAAATAAAAGCACAGTTCACATGTCCAGGGAACAGAATATGACTCTCACTTGAGAATTGCTTATATTTCATCCAGCTGCCTCTTTGGAAAAAATGTACTATTTCTTTTGTTGCAGAAAAAAAGTACAAAGAAATATGAAGATATGAATGTTTATGATCTGAAAGATTTCCTTAGGGTCTGGCTATGGTTAAAATACATATGTCTTAAAGCACTTTTTTTACTTACCATTCTTTCTGTGAGATTTATGTGAATCTTTTGTTGTGCCTGCTTCACTGGTTGCACCTTTGGCAGAGCTACGTGTCAGTAGGGAGGAATGTATAATTAAAAAAAGTGCTCTTAAATGTTTTTCATACATGAAAGTTGAATATGGCTGGAAAAGTTGGTCTTTTCTTGGACCCTTGGTAACTAGTCTTTTTTTTCTGTAATGGTATATCTGAGATTTTTCTTCCACAGTTTAGATAAATAAATAGTTTAGCCTTACCAAAGTATTATTAACAAAATTAGCTTCACAGTATATCTTTCAAATATGTTTGGGGTTCTTGTTTGTTTAGAAAGACATTAGTTTTAATGTCTTCCTTTTTTTAAGGAAGTGACGTGACATTTTTGTACAACAAATTTAAATATCAGTCATTATTCTTAGAGATTATATGAAAGAATGAAATGTCAGTGTTTTTATTTAAATAGTTAATAATTTGAAAAGTATAAATCTCACAGATATTTATGGTCTAGAACTGGTTTAGAATCTGATTGTTAAATCTTCAATCTGTAACTTTATTTTCCAGGTTGATTGCCTTTCATATACCACACATATTTTTGCCAGTACACTTCATTTTTAATCCTCGAACTTTATTTTCCTTCCAGAGGAAAATATTTAAGGGGTGTTAAAAGTTAATTGAGCTTGGGGATTTTTAGGATATAGGATTTATGAAAACATTGAATTTTTTCCCCTACATTTTCTTGTGTCTTGTTGGCTTTTTTTATATCTCAGGGATACCATCACTATCTTTGACTTCTAGCCAGTGAAAGGCCCTTACAGTTTCTCAGCATCCATTGAAAAAGTCAGAATATATCTGGATATGCTTAATTACTTTATGTAAACACAAGTCTTTAATTAAGTTAAAAGCTAAAATAAAAGCAGTTTTAAAAACATCTGATTTTCTTTTCTGTTAAAAAATAAAGATTACGTTTGAAGCAGAACGCAGGTTATGCTTAAAGCAGTATTTTTTTCTTTGTTAACTGTAGTTTAACATGAATATTTATTCATGTTAACAAAGAGATGTAAGAAGGTCCCTACAACAGAATTGCAGATAATAGAACATAATTATATGTTTATGTAGTCGATTATAATGTTACTTCTATCAAGCTGCACAGAACGGGAAAAAAAAGACTTGTTACATGCCATACCTGATGAACATGACTGTCTCACTGTATTTGTTAGAGAGAAATGCAACTGTACTGAGTAACTTTGCATGTGTAAAAATTTTGTTGAAAAAACAGAATAATGTATTGTAACAATAAACTCCAAGGGAAAAAGAAAATCTTTCTCCTCTAAGTAGTTATCTGGAAATTTTCCACAATGATTGGACGTCTTGGTGAAAGATTTAATTGGCTTGGATTTTATTTCTTTCACAGAATAGAGCTGAAATTGTAGCATGGCTTTGCATAATGTTTTAATGTATGTCAAATATGCTACAGAAATTATGCTTATATTTTTGTATGACATTCAGTATCAGTATCCTTTGCTGAGGGAAGGGCAGTTTTCTAGGAGTATACCAGAATAAGTATATGATAGCTCTGGAAGAGCAGTCAATCTGAAGTATCTTCCGAGTTCTGTTTTGTAATCACAAGACCACCTGGATGCCCTTATCAAAGGCTGACAGGTATCCTTGATTCAACAAGTTTCATATTTTTTATTCTGTCTATATCTTGAAACTAATTTGTTATGTGTGTGAAAATATAAGTGTGAGAGAATCAAGGAATGTAAATATTTAGTATTTAATTTAAGAGGAAACAGCTGCAGGGTCGATTACTTTCAGAGAAATGCCATCAGAAATGACTAAATATTTTTGAAATAAATCATCAAAAGTAATACATTAGTATTCATGTTGTTTCTGAACAAGTAAACCTTAGCCAGCAGTGACTGAAGTAAACAAGTTGCATTACCCAACTAATTTTTGTAACAATATTAAAATTTTGTCATTAAAATCATGTCTCATGTTTATTCCTGGTGACACAACTTAGTCTATTCATGCATCATACATAATTAATTTGAAAATGAAAAATATTTATACATAAATTGTATAAAAAATTTCTTAATAATACTGCAGAACTTTTCATGTTCTATTAGACATAGTAAAATATTAATACTATGCTAGATAGAGTTATAATCATGACTTTATTAAATAAATATGATATCTTATTAGAAATTACTTTCATTTACCCTTCGGGTTGCAGTTTCTTATTTGTCTTTTATAATAAGAGGGCATGACATAACAGATCATCTAAGAACTCTGTGTTGTTGCAGAACTGCCAAATAAAAAGTAATTTAAGGTACCAGCAGTAAAAGAATAAGGATTTATTGCCTTATTCCAACACTGTGATACTTTACAGCAGTATAACATGTAACATTTCCTTTCCACTTAAGAAAATACCGATTAGTATACCCTTAATCCAGAGAAAACAAACTTAAAACTCTGACAGATTTCTAATGTTAATTTTCTTAGTAAAAAATGTTAGAGGGACAATTGTCTTATGCTTCCCATTTAACATTTTTCTTATGTTTTGGAATTTGAGAATTTGTGGTTGACATACTAAAGAAAGAGATAAACAAAAGAATCTGAGACTGACTTAATTAACATTTTTCTATTACAAAGTGATTTCCCATGGTCAGATGGGGTAGAAGAAGGTTGATATCCATTCTCATAGTTTTCTGCATGACAGAAGTCAAGCTACATTTGTAGATAAGTCAAAATGATGACCCACTGAATGTCAATATCAGCCCCATGACAGAACTTCCAGCAAAGATTTCATACAACTTTTCTGTGGTTCAGCTATACTTGCCACTGTCAGTAACCTTTAATTATTCTTTATCTTACAGAACCATGTAAAAGTTCTACTTCAATGCCAAGCCTCCCTCTGCCAACACATAGGAATCAATAACACTTGCCTGACAAAGTAAACTTTCAGAGGAAGGGAAAAGGTAGAAAAAATGAAAAATCAGTGACCCTGAAGTCATATTATTACATCCTGGAATAGTACATTTTGCTGCTACATAAAAAACTATTTTTAATCTTTTAATCCATGAAAAACAATAGCTATTAGAAACACCTATAAATTAATTAAAGACTAGTTAGACTATTAAAGGCTAGTTAGGCTGTCAGAATTCCTTTGAATTACAGTTTATAAGAAGTGTATGTCAGGAATGGTTTGGCATCTGATTTGCCCATAGTGTACCAGAAGGTAAAGCTGATGTTCAGGGTGTGTAACTTTGAGACAAGTAATTTTTAATTTTCTAGTGCAAATGGAAAAATATCTTCTATTAAAATCGATTTTTCAGTCTTGTGCTGTTCAGTGCAGTACTTGTGTCATGAAATGCATTCTTGGTTAAAATATGAAATAGGAAAATCATGTTTCTGAGGAAAGAAATGTCTTACAGTATACTACATTTCTCTTTTCCACATGACTCTGCGTTTATAAACTGAATTTATGAACTTGCATCAATGTAGGCTGAATTCTCTGATATTTACAGTACCCTAAAAATTCCACTTCAGCAATTGAGTCATGAATCTTTCACATTTTGTATAAGTTAGTCATCAGTGTCTCAATTTCTTGATTGATGGTTCAATATTCTATTATATGTTATATTAAGCTTATAAATGCGATCTTAGATCACTGTGTACAGATCATAATATAAGTTCTTCAATTTTGATTACAGCAGGCAGAAAATGCTACATAAATCATTTCAAACCCTGTAAATCAAATTATATTTTCCCTTTTGAACTGTAAACAAAAATCCATCACCATAAAAACCTCAAGTCTTTTAGTTATACTGGTGTAAACTGGACTATGTCCAATAACTATAGACTTTACACATAGCAACATCAGCTTATAAATTTAGCACATCCTAGTTTTTAGAGGAAAGCAAAAAAGTGTATATATTCATACAGAGAAAGTAATACTTGGAGAAAAAAAAATGTGGTTTCTTTGGGGTAGGACAGAGACTGTCTCAAATGTGGGACCTTGACTTGTTTTTTTGTGTTTGGGGTAGGGGTCCACACCGACTATTCTCAAACATCTTCTTGTCATTCTTATCATTGTATGTGGTTTCCAAGAAAATTTGAAGTATTACTTTCCCCAGGACTAAGGTCAGGAAAACTATACATAGTTGCCCAGATTCTTCTTGATTTTCTTGAAGATGGGCATAATTCATTCTTCCCAATCCTGAGGAAACTTTCCTTTTGAACAAGACTCCACAATGGTATCACCCAGCACTTCTAACCACCTTGGGTACAAACCAGTGGATCTCATGGGTTTGTAGGTGTTCAGTTTGTTTATGTGCTCCCAATTTCATTCTTCTGCTGTGAGTTGTGTTTCTCCTATGCCGCACTGACTTGAGGCTGAGGCCTGGGAGCCTGAGGAGAGGTTTATCACTAAAGACAAAGAGGAAGAACCTAGAAAGAACCTGTTCTATTTCTGTAGACTTAGTCATAAAGTTATCTACCTGTAGGAACATATTTTTACAGTGTATCTTTGGCTTGGCAAAGTGATGATAGAGGCTCTTCTTATCAATCACTTCCACTGCCAAATTCAACTAAAGTTAAGCTCTACCTTTCGTTATTCCTTCTCTTCATGCTTGGGTGATGTTTCTATATTCTTGGAAGAGTCATCTTAGTTTGGGTACAGCTTTCATAAGAACTTTCCATTTGTAAAAAACCCCAATATATTTTATAATTACTTTAATAACTCTTCTATTACAAAATGTTGCAAACTGATGATATTATTATTGATTATTCTTGATGCAATGAATCAAACCCAAGGATCTCCTAACTGAGTCATCTAATCTTTGGAGACTTTGCATGTATAATGAGACCTGTGCTTTGTTAATAAAAGATAGATGTGTAAAATCTATCATAAACATTTTGTTCACATGTGTTTCCCTTCATCATGTCACAAAGATTTTACAGTTTCAAGTGGATTTAAGCAACATACATAATTCACAAAATACATGAGCTGAATAGGCAGTATGCAAGTAAGATTTAAAAAATTGGTTACCAATAAAGTTTAAGTGTATAAATAGAGATTGTATGTTTAGAATACCAGTATTTGGCTCGTTTCAGCAAATCTTGCACAGAGCAATGATGACACTCTTGTTTCTACCAGTGGGCCTGATTCTACATTCATTAGTGGCATTTAATACCCTACTTTGTATGTAGCCTCTTGTGAAATTAAATCTGTGTAATTATTCAGTGTAAGTAAAGGTAATGAATTTGAGCCCAGTGGGATAGTCTCAAGAGACAACCTATAATTTGTTGACGTATTGACACTGTTATTGTTTGCTTACTTCCATCTGTTTCTCAGTTCAACAAAAACTCTTTATGAAGCTTTTACATGTTTCACTCTGCTAAATTCATGAAAATCAGATTCAAAACATGGCTGAATCAAACAATAGAAATGACAGCAAATGATAAAAGAAGAATGAAGGCAGTGTTTCCACTACAGGCAGTTGATGGTTAGTAAATATCTACGGTATTTTCAACAATAACCACAGAACTTGTGCTCATGATTTTAGATTCTCTACAGACTCAAAATGGAATCCGTTTTTTGCTGCTACTCATATTTCTGGATGTGCTGGTTTTGCCTGGGGTACAGTTAATTTCCTTCATAGTAGCTAGTATGGGGCCGTGTTTTGTATTTGTGCTGGAAATAGCATTGATAACGCAAGATGTTTTCTTTATCGATGAGCGGTGATTACACAGAATCAAGGCCTTTTCTACTCCTCACAATGCCATGACAGTAAGGAGGCTGAGGGTGCGCAAGCTGTTGGGAGGGGCCACAGCCAGGACAGCTGACCTAAACTGACCAAACATACCATGCAACATCATGCTCTGCATATAAATCCCAGGGAATAAAAAGGAAGAGGAGAACGTTTGGAGTGATGGCATTTGTCTTCCCAGATCACTGTTATGTGTGATGGAGCCCTGCTTTCCTAGGGGTGACTGAACACCTGCCTGACCATGGAAAGTGAATTCTTTGTTTTACTTTGCATGTGTTCATAGCTTTTGCTTTACCTATGTAGTGGTTTGGATTTTGTTTTCCCCCAGAGGCTAAGAAAAGTGGTAGACCCCAAGGGGTGGAAACCCCTGGAAGTTTTGGAGTTCTGTCCGATGGGCGCTCCTGCAAAAATGTAAACATATCACAAGCTCACCGGAAGAGAGGAGTTGTAGTTTGGTTGTTGAGGAGAGGTGGCCATGTTGTGAGCCACGAGGAAGGGGCTCTGAGCCCCTTGGGCCCTCTGGGGCCCCCCAGCCCCTGGCTACAGATAATTTAATGAAGGGTCAGAAAAGATACATTGTTCAACAGGAATAGTTTAAAATTAAGTGGAAGAAATTCACACATTTAAGTCATGAAATACCAAACTGAAGTAAATTAAGCCCAGTCTGTAATTCTCTAAACAGAAGAACACACTCACCTCTGCAGTTTGATACGCAAAGCCAGCAGTCTGTAATTAAATAAACTGCAAGTTCAGAAAAGGAAGACAATGTACATATTCATAATACATAAAGTTAATGTGTATTATCAAGAACTGTAATACATGCTTTATTTCAACTGTTGAAGCCTGCAGGAGGATATCTGAGCTTGAAAAAAAGAGTTGATGGTGGGAAGAATTGCAGTGCAGATTGTCACACTTGTTGCTTTTGTCTCAACCATTTTGATACTAGCCATGATTCTCAATTCCCCATATAGCATATAATCCTTCTGTATAATTGCTTTTCCTTTTGCAGGCTCATAACTTGTTTGGATGTTAGGTGGGAGCAAGGGGGAAGAGATGGTAGAGGAGGAAGGAAACTGGTACTGATGGTATTCTTATCATTATCTGTATGCAACCTTTCCTGTACCATTGAGAGTTCTCTGCAGTTCAGCAAACCTACTCATTAAGATTGCGTCTAAAAACTGTATTGTGAAAACAGACTGAGGTCTGTGTATTGGTAATATAGAAACAGTATATTTAGTAAGACAATAATTATATAACTCACCAAGGTTGGTTGACAAGTGTAATTTAATATAAATTTTTGCATATACTTTATAGTTATATTCTGAACTTTAAAAAACTATTTATTTAATATGGACTGTACCCCTTTTGTTTATAAAAATGCATATAAATTATTCATGAAACATAAATGAAATACCTTTAAATAGTGCTTACTCTGCTTTTGTAATTTTTTGTATCAGTGAATTTTTTTAACTCTATAAACATTATAAGAAATAGCAGAAGAGTATAAGATATGCACTTTATGAGATTTCTACAACACAAAATACCAGGAAGAAAAGCTATACACTTTTGAGTAGAGGTTAGGTTAGGTCCATCATTCATTTACAAGTTCAGAAAGAAGTGAACAAGAAAAGGTCAAACAAATACCTCAGAAAAAAATAATTATTTGCTCTAAAGGGTGCACTGGCTTTTGTAGTTGCAGTTGTTTTAAGAATGTCACTTGTCCTTCTGCAAAAGACGCCTTTGGAGCAAGATAAACCTATTACCACACTACCAGGCCTCTGAAATCTCTTATTCTAGTTGTAAACTCATGCATTTAATCCCTCCCCGGAGGTGTCTTCCCAGCACTTGATTTATCTCCCTCAGCTTTATTTCTGTCAGGAATCACAGCTGGAAGACCTGTTGGCCACAGCAAATTCATCTACCGCTAGCACTACAGTGAGATAGTAGGAGATACTGTGAGGTCCTGGGGAAGAAGGTTTTTTTCCCTGGTGACATTTAAGGCGGTGGGGACACAGTCCTGGGAAGAATTCCAGATAATGTACTTTTGCACAATGTAACAGGTGTGCTAAAACTTTCCATGATGTCACAGCCTTATTCCTGGATAATGTTCATACCTCTTTTCACACTTATTATAAATTGAAAAAATACTTTATAAAGATGCTTTATTGCCACTCTGTCTCCAGCATGTGACTATTTGGAGAAAAAATACTGCAGTTCTCATTTTATAGAATATAATACAACACTTCAAAACTAATTGTCTTCATTATTGCCAAGCAAGCCAAAAAAACATTTTAACTAAGGAAAACAAACTGTTATGCTACCTTCAAAACCCTTTGTTTAGATTTTTTCTTCTCTGTGAGATTTTTTATAATATGTTTTAATACATCTCCAAATTATGACATGTGAGATAATTTAATTTAAAATTCTAAATACTTACTCATAGCTGTGATGCCCAAAAAGGAGTCCAGTATGAAAGAGATGATGTCGTGAGTGCAAAAAAAGGCATTGATGACACAGACAGAAGTATATCTGAAGTATATAAACCAAATTGATTACTAACATGCTGTAATTATGTGAAATTTATGCTTTCTTATCTGCAGTCATCTTTTCAGTAGTCTTTACAGGATATATTTATGTTTCATTTTTTCCCCTGAGTGGAATAAAAACATTAAAGTTTACTTTCACTTATAGTATTCCCTTCTTCTTTTGTTTCTAAAAGTTTGTTTTTGTACCGAAGTAGAGCTTCCAGTAGATAAGCACTGATTTTTTTTTTTTTATTTTCTCTAAGGAATAATAACTGTCCACAAAATTGATTACTTTAAAATATTCTTAATTTCTTATTGTTAAAATATTTTTTCTTTTATTCCTAATTCTTTCCTCATCTGGGAAGGAAAGAGGGTGTTATGAGGTAGATATTCTACTCAGGTTAACTCTCTTCTTGTACTGCTTGTTTGCTTTAAGAAATACCATTCAAGGTGTCATATATCCCTGTTGTTTTTGTCTGCTAGAAATCTCTGTTTGAACAAAATTTCTGAGGCGTATCATAAGAATCCTGCTTGGAAGAGTGAGTCTTGAGGACCTGAACAGAACTGTAAAAGGAAGTAAGTATTACCTAGTGTTCCTAATGAACACTATGATCTGAAATAAATATGTTAATTTTGGATGAGTTAAAATACAGAGATTCTAAATAATATCTCCATGAAAATGGGCTTAATAGAAGCAATACTTTCTGTAAAAGTCTTCTGGGAAACCTCGTACTTTGTTCTAATTATCACATGTAGTTACCTTACTCAGTGATTGCTCTGAAACTATATATTTCAAAATAATAAAAATAAAAGATCTCTGATTGCACAGTGCATCAAAAGCAGTGCTTTAGATAGTATTTAATTTAGTAATATCCAGATATTTCACATAAAGGTAAGAGATATTTTTTTCTTTTTTAATTTGGAAACAAAAAGATTCTGGCATTTTATTGTTCTGAGAAGGAAAGAATGCAAAAATATTAAAGTTTTATATTTGGACTATCATACAAATTTTCAGCATGCTGCAAGAATTGTTGCACTAATTTCTGCAACATTATATTTGTCTTAATTTCCCTCATAATCTCCTGAAAGCATAAGCATGGCTTATTAAGCTCCATCTGCCATTCTTGTCCTTATTATTTCAGAAAGATGGTCTCAGTACACTTTTCTGGATCTTCATGACATTGCACACTGAAATGTCAATTCCTGCCTGAAACCATAAAGAAAACCCAAATCTGTGGGCAGCTTGTGAGACTTGACAATCTCACCATTTCATGTTTATGAAGAAGAGAGGTAATTTGTTGTTTTGGCTTTGTTTTGTTTGTTTGGTTTGTTTTTTTTAATTGAAACAAAAATCCACGTTGTGACTATTCTGTTCACACTCGCTTCATAACTGGGTAGAGCAGTGCTGGATGGGTAGCATGGATCTTTCAACTACTTATTGAGCATTGCAACAAGAAATACAACCAGCTTCACATGTGTGTTGCTTCACATGTGTCAATAGATAAGGGAAATTAATTCAGATGCACATTTTGACAGAGATCTCAGCACAGTAGTATGTGCTAAACAGAGTGTAAAAAATGTAGCCAGCAAAGCCTGCACATGTTCATATCTACCCTGCCACAACCAATGGGTCAAATCAGTTCCACATGTGAGGAACTTCTGGTTTATGTGACCAGATTTTATTCACATTTTCAGAGGAATCCTTCATCTCTGTGAGCTGCTGAGTGTTTTCTTTCTCTATTTTGGTCATTAGGTTAGGTGACACAACTGATTTAAATTGCCACTAGAACACTACTGCAGTTAAGAGAGAATTTTTTCCTCATATAGAATATATTCAACCTTCAAATTTATTGCTCTATTTATTTGTCTCTTGATTGTCAAACCACTTGATAGAGGATCCATATAAGAAGAACTCTATGAAAAATATATAGATATTATTTGGTTTACAATTTGCATGCCTGATAAACAGAGTGTGCTCAAATAATCTTCTTTATGTCTTTTCCTTTTTGAACCTGCTTGTCTGTCACAGCCAAAGTTTGGAACTACTAGTGGGTAGATACTTGAAGACTTAGTGTACAATCGACATTCAATATACACATCTGAGAGACAAAACTGAAACTCTTTTTCTATTTTAGCAAAAGATGGGATAACAATCAGAGCTGGTATTACTGGAGGGCAAAGTGTCAGGAAAGCAATCAGCAGATAAGCAGATAAAATGGTGGTGGAATGGTATCACATATCAGATGAGGCTGTGAAGTAATGATCAAACAAGGCTAGAGAAAGATGGAATGGATGTGGAGAATACTTCTGTCACTGGTTCCCTCAAACACTCCACAGTACTTGATATGAATCTGCTGAAGAAAAACAATTGGACTGTATCATAGGAAACATGACACTTGCCACAAAAAAAGCTTTAGAAGCACATTTTATGATATTGCAGAATGTATTGTCTCATTTGCCAAGATTATCTTCATTAGGTGAATGTAACGTTATTTGAACTATTTGTTGGTCTCAGAAGTTTGAGACTAACATGCATTACAGGACCCAGATGATTAGTACCAAAAAAGGATCTTAGAAAAGGCAGTCTTACAATTATTAAATAAACTAAAAAATAATTTTAAAATGCTTTAATTATTTTGAAAATTCACATTATTTTCTTAGTGAAGTATTTAATGAAACCAGATGATTTTGTGTTAACAAGAGATTGATTAATTATTTCTACAGATTTGTTTTTAACAGTTTTCTACAGTCTGCAGTATTTAGCTATTTTGGTGTGAATTTTATTTATCTTACAGGTATGCAAGTCTAGAATAATTCTGATGATTTTTTTGTCGAGTGACTGCATACAGTGGAGAGGCCTTGCCTACTCTCTTCAAAATTAAGGCAAATGGCTGAACTGCAATGAAATATTGTGTTTTCCTTTTCTTCACAGCTTTTGAATATACAATGGTTTATAACATAAGATCTCAGGTGAAACAATTCATAGGTTTTAGAAATCAGATCTATTGCACAATTATTTTCTTAGATCATGTATTTATTTAGTGTTTTGGTTGGATAGATTTTCTACAGTAGTAGTCCACATATGGAGAGTTGTATTGGAGCAGGTTTCTTTTTTTTTTTTTAATAAATGCACAGTATCATGATGAAGTGAGTACTGTATAATTCATATAAGTGCTTTAAAAAGATATAAACAAAGAAATAGTATACTGTAGTTCCTCTATAATGGAATATCTATTGGGAAAAAAATTGCTTCAGAGTTAAGTTGCAAAAGTTAGTAATCTACTCCATAATTTATACAGCTCAGAGTCTTCAAAAACTATGTGTGTTTAATCATTAAGACTATGTATTCATCATTTTCAAGGTAACTCAAAATTAACTTTTTTATAAGAAAATACTTCAAGGGATTTATAAGAAAATACTTAAAATAATATTAAAGCAATGACATTACCACTTATATCCATTAGTTTAGGGTTTAAAGCAATAATCCAGAATATGAAGAGATCTGCATATTCTGTCTAATGCATGTACTCAATACCATTATGTCCCATTCTGGGAATGGGAACTCTGTTAAGAGCTAACTTGGAATAATTAACTGTAAAGAGATATAGGATCAGGTCTAACAGAGCAGTCACATAAAATCTGGTAGAGCCTGGGTCAGATCCCATCCTCCCGTCCAGAAACAACACCTCTGAATTTGGAATCACAGGAACACAGAACCACAAGGCCTCCCAGGTTGGAAGGTAAGCCTAAAGATCATCCAGTCCAACCTTTCATGGGAAAGACAGCCTTGATGAGGTTATACAGCACAATCCAATTGTGTCTTGGAAACTTTCAGTGACAGGGACTCTACCAAGTTCCTGAAGAGGTTGTTCCAGTGAATGATTGTTTTAACTGTAAAAAAAATTATTTCATATATTGAGATGAATCCTTGATATATCTTGAGTATTGTAATCAGAAGCTGTTTCTTGTTCCAAATGGTTTCTGAGGTAAGAACATGGGTCAGAGGGAGGAGAGTCAGTTTCAGGTAAACTAAAATAAAACCATCAGAATGATGAAGGGTCTGGAGGGGAAGCTTTATGTCAGAACCATGGGTGAATGAAGTCAGATTGAATGAGTGTGTCCTACCAAACCTTTCTTTAGAAACAAGTTTGCTTAGGATGATGTTATATTCTCCTAAAACATTGTTTTCTAAATAGTTAACACTCTCAGTGGGTACACGAAATGCTCAGTTTCCAGATCTTGTTCCAAGTAATGTTTCCTGATTGAAGATATCAGTAGAAAAGATTAATGATCCCCTGGCAGGTATTGCATTTTTCTGGGAGCTGGCACTGCAACTTCAAGCTGTCAGAAGAGAGCATTCAAGTGGAGGCTTTAATACCCTGGCTAGAGATCCTGCCCAGCATTTATTAAGTGAACAAAAAGAGAAGAGACACTTTCTTCTTACCTGAAAAGATAGTTCGTGCCCTCCTATTTTTCCACTGAAAGGTTTATCTCAAGTCAAATTCTGTTCTAGGGAGGAAAGCCTATAGTATATAAGAAAAAAATATTCAATATCTGACAAACAAACTTTATGAATTTAAACTAATGTAACAGTTTGTCACATTTTGGCTTGAATTATTGCTGGCAATTGTTTATTAACTGATGGTTATTTTTAGTAGCATAAATACTTTATGTATTTATTAGAACAAAATGTGACATTTCCTGCTGTTTCTTCTTCAGCAATAACACAACAGCCTTTTGAAGGAATGACTGTAGCTTGAAAGGGTAGGGTGGAGAAGGAGCTGCTTCAGGCTTAGTGTGTTTCCTCCATACTTGGCATGTGTCTTGCAGCTCTTTTGTTGAAAAGGGGCCTGAGGAAGTTAGAGTAATCCGTGAAATACAAAATAGAGGTTTGTCTTAAAATAAGAAGTGTTACTACTCACTAAACCTGGTTTTCCTCAGAAAAATGCTGGAAGGCAGTAACAACTTATTTCATTGCTAAAGACACACTTGAAGTCTATTGTAAATATAGGAGAGTACAAATCAATGTATCTGATAATCTAGAAAAGCATCTTTGACATTTAATTTGTCATTGGTAAGAGTAGGTATTATTTATATGCAGACAGGGTAAAGTGTTCTGTAATAAATATACTGAAAATATATTCACCTTCACAGCAGTTCACAGACATAGAGAAGTAATCTGTATGGTGTACCTGGAACTGACAAGATGGGTATTTTAAAACATGAAAACAGTCATGGTAACCTCAGCCCTGTTACTGACTCTTCACTTTGATATATGAGTTAGCCAGAAGTCCTTTTTCTGGAAAAAAAATAGCTCCTATCATAATATTTGGGACATCAGTTTTATTCAGCATGATTAGATAGCTTTCCAGACTTATTTAGGACCATGTGCCTTTTTTTTTCTATTCAAAAAATCTGCACTAAAATTTTTTAATGAAAACTTCCTGTATTAGATATTCTTTCCCTGACTGTGTAAATCAGAGCACACGTTCCTTTATTTGGGGTAGTTTTTACTTAAAAAATAATACTCATGAACAGGTGACATTATAGACTAAATAATTTGTGCTGTGCTGGATGCCACACTGTTCTGTACTGAAGGTGGACTGAAGTAAGGAATTTTCGGGAATGTTCAGATTCGGAAGGCAACTTAACAATGTTCAATTTCAGATTTTCCTGTCTCAGAAATGGAAAAACAGTTGCCTTGAACAGACTGTAAGCAGGAATATCTCTCTGTTTCCAGTACTTCTCTTGTTTTGATTTTTTTACTAGAGGAATCATCTTCCCAGCATGAAGATATTATTTTGAGGCATGTCCCAAAGCCTCAGGAGTAAGGCTGGTCTTGAGGAAAGGAACGGATTTTCATCCCTCCTTGATCTCTCATCAAGGTCAATTTGCCACCAGTCTCAAGATCTACCACCACTCTTTGCTATTGAACACCCTTTGAAGGATAACTGGAGATATCTGTATGGTTTTTGCTCTCATCCTCTAGGCTGTGAAATACTGTTCAAAATCTCACTAGATTTTGAAATGGAAGGTCTAAGTACTTAGCTTCTTATGATAAAAAATTTTAATTAGCAGATCAGTATTGCTTTCAATGGGCTGTGTGCAGCTGCACCCTTAGAAGCAAGTCCTCAGCTTCTGTTGCCTGGGAAAGAAATACTTACATATTCAAAATAACAGGTATTCAAAACTTCAAATATTTATTATTTGGTTATGTCCACAGGAGTATTTTAAATAAGCTTCTCTTCCGTTGTTTCTGAATTTTATTGTAGAGAGTTGGTGCTTTCAGTGGAAAGTAAATAAAGACTGACAGCACTTCTAGTGTTCAGAAAAAAAAAACAAACAAGCTGTTCAAGGATGTGTAAAAATGCAGATTGACATAAATTGAGTCAATATTACAGAAGCCATTCATGCAAAGCAAACAATAATGTCATGATAAACAATAGAGTGAATATAGGGAAATGACTGTTTTATTGATAGTGAGTCACATCATTCTTTTTTAACTGCTTGAACATTAGTGTATATTTGATTAAACATGGGAATTTTGGACATAATTTCAAAACAAAACCACTTCCTGTAGAATAAGCAAAAAATTAAACCCAAAGAGTGTCTTCTAGACTGAACAGTTTGAAGTATGACAAAGATAAATTATCTTGATCCGTAGAGTAATAGAAATTGATTTGTAGCGTGCCAGAATGTCTGATATTTTATTCTGCTTATCAGGTAAGGAGGAAAGATACCTGGATTGAAGATGAGGGTAGGAGCTCAAATCACAAAATTTATAGCTGGTTGGACTTGAAGTATTTCTCTAGGCTTTCACCTTTTGCTCTATAAGTCTCTGCAGTCAGCAAAATGACTCTGTGCTTCTTGGCATTAAATTTCACTGTCAGTTTTATTGCCAAGTGTCTTCCATTGTACCCCTTGTGGTGCTGTGCTTGCTTTCAGTGTCTTAGCTGATCCTCCCACTTTCCACTTGTCCTCATTAAGGCTAATGCACTTATTTCACAGTTACCACTAAAAGATATGGAAGGTATGGAAAGACTTTCTAACTTAAGGATCACAGAAATTCTCTGTAAAAATTACTGTGCTCTTTTACCTTGTTTTCTAAAGATTCTGAAAACAGGTTTGAATAAACCAGTTTTAAAATGTCTCAGAAGTCTGGGTTTTGTCCTGTTCAGAGAGCTATACTTCTCAGGATTCTGCAAGCAATAAGATTTTTTTTTTCTTTGTATTTTGCATAGTTTGTTTCCACCAGTGTATTTGATACCTTCCTTAATGGTGCTTGTAGAACCCATTAACCCTTCACAATTGGTGTAGTTTGGGCTGTCAAATAACCTTTGTAATATCAACGTATTTTGTTACTTTGTAGTTCTCTCTTATTTTCCAAATCATTTCTATGTAGAACAGCACAGGCTGTTGATATTTTAATGCTATCAATATCTGATTATATTCTGCTGCAAAACCAGACCACTTTATTCCTACTATTTTGTATCTGTTAGGTTCTCTTTCAAAGCAATTCTCTTCCATCGTGTCAGCTTATCTTCCTATAAATATTTTGTAAAGTATTCCATCTTTACTCCACCACTAATCTCATCTTCTGTGATGAAATAATTGAAATAGTTTCTTATTGGTGGGAGTTTTTATTTCCTACTGGTAGTTTAAGTTTATCTTAAACTCCTGATGAACGTCCAGGTTATAAAACACATTGCTGTGATAGAGTTTAGGTTTTTATGGCTAAGCAAGTAAGATTCCTATGTTTGAAGTCAAACTATAATTAGGTAGTAAGAATGACTGCACGTGTCCAAGCACTTTCTGTGTTCTCATCACATGAAAACTCTTTAATCACAATTGACAGTTGATGAGACATTCACAATCTTTCACCACTGAAAGACCACGGAAAGACTGAGTTGCACCCTACCTAGTGTAATCTAATTACTTTATACAGATTTTGCATGAGAAAAAGCACTACAAGGCAATCACAGATGAAACCTCTATGCCTGGTTTGAAATTCCTTCCATCTGGATCTCAGCTTATATGTAATCTCAAATGTACTTCAAACAATTTAAATCCTGCCCTGTATCAGATTTCACATCTCTTTTTTAAAAAAATTAGGGGAAATGTGGAAGGGTATGGAGAATATTTTTGTTCATAGCTTAAAGATAAGAAAACTTATGTTTTCTTATAGTTGCTCTGTCCAATATCAGTGACTGGATCTATGGGAACCCAGGCTTCTAGCTCTCAGAGACAAGTTTTAGCTATTTTAAAAATACTGCTTATGTCATTTAGCAGAAAGATGCCAGATTTATATACCATCACACATTTCAAAAGTGTAATGAAGGCAGAATTGTTTCTCTCACTGATAAAATATTAATATTGAAAACTGAGGTTATCAGGAAATCATAAAAAGACAGTTCACTTGGAAAGCCATCTCAGACACATTCCACATCCCCTCTCTCTTACTGATTACATTAGTAACACATCATTCAGAGCATTAAGCATTACATTTAATAAACAGCAATGAAAATATTACTTCCTATATAGAACTGCAGAGGTAGTGGTGTAAGAAAAACATTGTTAGAAAACTTCCTGAATTTTTTGCCCTCTGCCTGCCTCAAGTGTATAAAAAACCAAGGTGTGTTTTGTTTTTTGCATCCCCAACTAAATTCTTCTCTTGTGCTGATGAGAAAGTAAAAGAAATTAATTGCTGAAAAAATCTCAGGCTACATCAATCAGCTTTTTTTTTCTGGAGGGTGTGATGGAAAATGTGTAATGTGTGTGATGGAAAAGATGGCTTATCTTTTTTTCCTCCTAGTGCTTCCAAACTCATATCTAGAGGCCTGACATCCTGTCATCCTGCCTGACAATGCAGGAAGCTCCTAAAAAGAATTAGTAACCAGAGAGGGAGCTCCTCATACCTGATTGCTATGGGTGGAAAAGACCATTCAGTACATCTCAGCCTAGGACTGTGTCAGGTCCTTTTACTAGAGTCCCTAGTTTGACATTCATTGTATTTTTGTTATTGACCAAAGTAATTTACTACAGTTTTATGGTATACTGACCTTCCAAAGGTTGTCCTGCATGCCAGTAATGCACATAACAGGAATCTGTCTTTGTGGACCTTATGAAAAATAAAGGAGGAACTCAGGCACGTACACTCTTCATGTTTAGATTAGGTAGAGGAAGTCATGGAATCGACACATAAATATCAAACCTGCTCTGAGTGGCCCAAACCATATTTTCACTGCTGCACTGAGAATTCCTGCTGAAAACATGTTTTCCTTTATTCCCTACCTCAACCACAAACCCCATATTTATGTCTGTATAGTCTAAGTACTATGAAAAGACAAAACTGCAGGGGAAACACCTGTGTATAAAAAGCATATAATTCTTAGCTGTGAAAGGTAGCAGGTGCAATTGTGTGTTTGTGTGTAAGGTTCTGGAGTGACTGGTTCCCACTGTCCCAAGCAAAAAGTTATCCTAGGACTGACAGATGTGACATAATCTGTACTGTGTTTTATTTTTCCTCATTTTATTTTGCAGTAACTTTGATAGTAGTATATTTTTTGTATACATCTATGCTCCAGATAGGTTTGCTACCAATGTAAATACCATTTTTTTTTCCATTAAGGCCATTATACTGCAGAGTTTCTTAAGGTATGGAGTTGTATTAAAGTATGTAGGAATACCTTCCTCGGATATTACATTGCATGAAATTATACGAGAATGTCTCTGATTTCATGAAGTCTCTGGTTATTGGGCCAAATAATGCTTATGCAATTTGTGTTTTGACAAGAATCACTGTAAGAGAAAAAAATGAGATAAGAGTACTTACTTGTCAGGAGATAAAGGCAGAATAAAATCAGCTTGTCAGATTCCATAGTTGCCTCACAGGAATTTCTTAATTTTTCCCTGTACTTCACCCAGCCTAAGTGAACCCTTTTATTCTCCCCAGATCACCAGCCTCTCCCACTGCTTGTACCCATACCTGACCAGAAGTAACAGTAGAGGACCAACTTCCCTCATTTCCTTCCAGTAATGCTTCCAACACTATCACGTTCCTGCATGTTCATGTTCATGAACTGCAGTTCAATGATTTTCAAAATGGTATTTTTAGTCAAGTTATTCCAAAATCACTAAACTCTGTAAGCTATTATAGGAGAACAGAGTTGTTTGAATATTTGTTGGGCAAGGATGGTAACGGCTATTCATACCACTTTTCAGCAGTTTAGGAGCACCAAAATATGAAGCTTATTGGAAATATGTGGAGTTTTTATCCTCCAGGCAGAAGATGCATTTTATAGTCCTTGTTTGAAACTTTACCTGCTGTTATCCTTTCACTGTCTTGTTGTGATGACAGATACTTCTAGTAACCATTTCAATTCAAGTATTATAATGCTAAAGCTTCAGCTAATAACTCTTAAGGGTTACAGAATCCCCCTCGTAGGCCAAAACATGACTAGGCTTTGCGAACGAAGATTTGGGGCCACACAAAGATCTATCTAAACCAATACCACATTTCACGTCAATAGCACTTAGGCATTTTTTGATGTTCTACCCAACCTGCAGCATAACACAGCTCAAGAATAGGTGTTGTCTTGTGTATTTTTCTTCATATGAAAGGAACTAGCAAAATATGAAATTAATGTTTAAAGGTAATTGTTTTTATGAAGCTTTACTTTTCTCTAATATTTGCTCTAGAAAGAAATATGTGAAAAATCAATCCTACCTATCAAAATCAAAATTGTTAAAACTTAGACTTTGTGAAGATCTTAAAGTTGCAAGCCATCTAAGCAGTTTTTTTGCTAAATATATGAGTGATTACTTTTGTCTTTGTGGGTTATTAGGATATTGTTGAAACACGATGAAATTACTGATTTAATTATCTCTATATTGCTACATATGAAGTTTTATTAAGTTACTGAAAAAAATAATATTAATGGTTATGTTATGTTCTAGCAAAGATCATCTTTCCCTTCTTAAAAGTGGATTAGGAGAAAATAATTCTAATTTTTGTTTAGCTCTGTTACCTGCAACTAATATGAAATAAATTTAATCCATCTCTGTTTCAGGCATTAATTTTGTGACCAGTGATTCACAACAAGCTTTGTTCTCTTGAAAATTGCATTAAAAACTGTGATTATGACCTCACAAAAAATAAAAAAATGACTAATACTTGAGTTATTTCTAAGAGGAAAAACCCAAGTTTGTGTTTCTAAAGAAAAAGTGCATTGGGAAAACAGGAATAGAAGATGATGGTAAAATGAAACTCCTGGGCTTCAGAAATCTGTTTCTGTGCGTCACTACTTTATTTGAAATACATCAGGGAGAAGACCTCTGGTAAGTAACTTCTCCTCACACTTCTTTATGAGAAGAAATACTGATATTGAACTAAATACCCATGATTATTATCTATAACAGCCTCTTTCCAGTAAATTTAGATATCTACCAAAAATACTATATGAAATAAAAGTAAATGTCCAAAAGTCAAATATGGTTCATTATCATAAGAGAAACTTATAAAGTAAACATAAAAGCTATATACTATCAAATTGCAATGCCCACAAATAATACATCCATGTTTGTGGGAAAACAGAGTATTTTCTGTTCGCTGAGTGAGAAAGGAGATATTTACAAAGACTTTTAATTTGTTACTTTTCTATCTGCAGAGTGATTGTAGTGTGGAAATGGATTTTCTGTTATATTAAACATAAAGGAATAGTTCAGGGTTTTTTTTCTATTAAGAATAAATTGCTTTTGTTGTTTATTAATTTAGAAATGTTTATAAACTAATGGCCTTATTAGACTCAGAAAAAATTCATTGTGTTGACAAAATATTTAAATGGCTTGAGACAAACTTGCAATTTTGTCACTACTGCAAATAACAGAAATGTACTAAAATAATTGCCATTCTTTACATCAGAAATATCAGTTAATATAGTCAGATATGCTGTAATTAAGTGCCAGTGAACATGAATAGTCTTTTAATATAGGCAGATGTAAAATGACTATTCTAAATAACATATTCCTTTTTATTTTTCTAAGCTGTAGATAACTGGTTCATTTTTTGGTTGTTGTATGCATTCTTAAAAGTCCAGAGGAAAACAAAACTACTGATATCTGCTGATATGTCCCCTTTTTTATATGCTTATTTTTATATTTTAGACATTGAAAAAAAAATTAAATCATCTCATGGTTTCCTCCTGAATATGTATAATTCTTGCACATATTACATTTCTCTTCTCCCAAAAGATTTTAAAAAAACCCAAAAAAACCAAAAAAAACCCTACCAAAAAAACCCAACCAACCAAAGTTCAAGTTTTGGGAAGAAGGGACTGGAAAAATTGTAAATATCCTTCTAATCTCATTCTTTATAAAAGTATCCAATAGTGAACATATTTGCAAAAAAACAAAAAAGGATTGGTTTCACCATAGACTTAAGTTGTGGCATATATACAGAGAGAGATAAAGCTATATATCTGAGATATATAGATATATAGATATATATCTCAGATATAGATATATCTCAGTATATATGTCAGATAGTCAAGAAAGTCAAGAAAGACCATAGCAAACCATGTCTTAGTAACCAGATTTATATAAAAGTAGAAGAAAATGTTCCTCTGTTTTGGGATTTTTTTTGACTTTGTGCAATTCTTCTTTTTCACTCCCATTTTCAGTGGTTAGTTAATTTTTATAAAAGTTTAAAACTCAACAAATTGCCATTTTTTAAAATAATCATGAATGCTACCCACTACCATATTCAAGCACTGCAGCTGCATTAATAGATAGCAAAAACAGAAAGCAAAAACCACGTGTTAAGAATAACATTCCTAAGTATTCAGAAGGAAAAATTCTATGAAGTGTGACATTCTCTGAAAAATCTAACGTTATTGTCCTTTGGTTATCTCATACAGCTCAGTCTGATGCAAGATCTCTGAATTAGGACCAAGTTTGGAACTAAAGAGGCCTTGTGTCATTATGACACATGTGGCCTCTCAACTCAGCGCTGAGCACATCAATATTGGTTTCAGCAACTACACACTTCTTATTTGTACTGTATAGTCCTATCAGATCACCTCTATTGTATTTGGTTATGTCACTGGTATCTGACAGCCTCCTAATCTCTGGGGAAACTGCCCACTCCTAGTTATTCAGTTATATTAACTCAAGAATGAAATTATAAGTAACTAATTCACAAATATAAGATAAATTTACATAGCTGTATACTGGACCAGAAGAAATTTAAGGGAAGGACAAGAAAAGCCTTATGGTCCCACAGTGTAATTGCTCATTAGTACCCAGCAGCAAACCGGTAAGTCCCAAAGAAGTATCTCCATTCCTCAGTTAGATGTAAGCAGAGTTATTTTTGCATGACCATTTTCCTCCTGTGTTGGTTCATTGCCACTGGTAAATTTGTTTCTTGGTAAATTTGTTTCTTTTTTTGTGTGTGTGTGAGAAATACTTGGTTGCCTAGTCTATATTTTGCTCTGGTCTGGTTAGATCTAGGTGGAGTTCAGGGATGGGCAAGGGAGAAAAGTTTCAGGGATTCAAAAATGTATTGTTTCTGTTATGGTTGTGTCAAGGGGCATCAACATGTCATCTTGATGAAAGTTCTGTGGCACTTTTCTGTTGCACTTAAAATGCAGTGAAACTAAAATGTGTTCTGTAGATAAACAAAAACAGTTTCATGGTATATCTAATAATTAATAGACTTAGTTATAAAGCCTAATACATAAAGGAGCAGTATATGGATAAAGAAGCAGAGAGGTTGAACAATAGCAGAATTGCTTTTTTTTGTTTCACTACAAGGACTTCACAAGGCTGACGTAGCTTGCTGCACTTTAGCAGAGCTGAAACCCTTCAAATACAGACCTTGTTATGACACTTGTTTTGTGCTTCCCTGATCCCATTCTGCTACCTGCCTTACCTGAGGGGAAGGTTTTCTCCTACCTTCTCAAAGGGCTCCTATTGCTCCTAAAACTTCATACCTCCAAGCTGTTTAGGTGAAGAGGCTTCTAATAGGCAGCCTGTTACTAAGTAATGCCACAGGTTCAGTGGAGCAGCAACAGTTTCTGCTTCTTTAAATTTAACAAAACTTTTGAGATTGATTGCACTTTGTTGGCTGTGTTCTTTTTCTAGCCTGTTTTATTTAGTAGACTTTTAATAAAAATAATTATAGACATTATTCAGTTTAACAATGTAATCTGTCATGCAGCTTTGCATTGATTGCAAAAGTATAGAGTTTAGTCAGCTGTATAATCAAGATCTAGCATCAAGTGAAATGTGCACCAAAGATACAGATCAAAAACAGATGTGAGGAGGAAAACAATGAGGTAATAGCAAAGGTAAAGTCACACTCTATTTTGTGAAAATAGAAATTTTGTCTATGTAAGAAACTGAAAGAATGGAACTAGAAGAGCTGTAGAGTAAAATGGATGGGAACAGAGGCAGGGAGGTAAGAAAGGAGAAATTGAGTGTCCAGGCATAGAAACCAAGGGGTGCAATAGATAAGAATAAAAGAAAATCAAGACTACTCTTCTGTTTAATCACAGAGTTATGCTTAAAACAATGATTAATCTCTCATGACTTTGTAAGTAAACTACAGAGCCCTGTGTTAATTTAATACTGCACACAGCCACTCCCTTTCTTTCCTTATGCTCACATGCAGCCAAAGTGGGGTAGATGCAGCAGTTAGGGGCAGGCTCAAATTCTCTGATTGTTCATGGTGAGCAGTGTACAAAAGGACAACAGCAGTGCAGTGACACACAAAAGGGGTAACCTAGACATAGAACAATGCATTATCTTCCTTTAGGCAACTTTCAGGTGTCTGTGTTACGTTTGAAGTTCACCAATCAACTCAGTTTAGGACTTCACTGTGCAGTGTCTGTTCTGGGAATTGCAGCTCCTATGCCCTACAGATGCTTATGCAGTCACTAATGTACAGGAAGGAATCTTTTATATTTTCCTAGTCATTGTATTCTGGTAAAAGAAAGTGATCTGTGTTCACTGTAAGAGCGAAGCAAATACAACTGTTATAATTTCTACATTATTCCTTCCTTTTCAGTCTTTTAATTGTTCATACAATAGTTGGGGAGAGGGAAGGAAATCGAGTAGTTCTCTGTTGTTCTGTGATTTCTGCTCCATGGCACCAAATCAATTGTCTCCTAACAGTTGTCTCAGACAACTGTCTCAGACAACTGTTATATATTTTATTACAATATTGTGATGGTATAGTGCTTTCTGGGGTGGAATCAAGATCACTGTTTCTTCTCCTTAAAGATATTAGTCAGCTTTGAGGAAGAAGTGGAGAAAAACATAATTATCTTGTTAAAATTCTGCAACAGGAATTAAAAGACAAATGACTATCAGAGTATTAATAAACTCTGAGTTACTCTATCTGTAGGTTACATGTACTGTAACTAATCCCAGCATGGAGCTTGTAATTTCAGGATAAAAACATAACTCACCCTTGGGTTTGTCTGTTTTCAAACTGTTTCATTTATGCTATTAAATACAGTGTGTGCACTTTAGACAGACAATGAATTTTTAAAAAACTTTATCTTGGAGTGAAAAAATGTCTTCTGTAATTCTTCTGCCTTCAATATTTCTTCTGAAAATACCAGTGCAATTTAAAATATTTTTAAAATAATTATAATCCTTGGTTGGGGAGCTTGTAAAACAAATGAGATTCCTAGATTAAACTTTTCAGTAGTGCTTGATAAATTTGATTTTAAATGTGGTTCATTTATAAATGCCTGTTCAGTTTGAATTATTTATTATGGTGAGAGGAACATTTATATTCATATACTGAAGAAATAAAAGCTGGCTTAATATGTCAATTACTAATAAAGTATTCACAGAAAATATTCAAAATATACTGATAACATGTAGAGTTTTAACATGACTGTTAAAACACATCTCTGGGAAACAAGAGAAAGGTCTGTTGAACTAAGAAATTAATTTATTGTAATAATAAGAATCTGACAAATGCAAAGAAACTGTACCTAAACTATTTCCCCCCATCTCATTGAACAGTTCTTCAGTGTCAGTACAACACATATTGCAGCATGCAGTCATTTTCAGGCTGGCAGTTTTACAACAATTAGCAAGCATTGGGTTGTCTGCAATATTGTTATATTTATTGAGACTCAATTCCAGCTGGGGTCTGAGTGGGCACTTTCTATTGTTAGATCTATGGCCTTTTGGGAATGTTTCTTAAAAGAAAATTAAATGCTAAAAAAGTGACTTGGCAGAAACGTAATTCTGTTGTTGCAGTTTCTCAGGAGAGGTGTTGGGGTTTTTAGTCTGTAGTCCTTAATAAATTCCAACAGAAAGACTACAAACAATGGTCTCATAATTTTGAACTAGCCTGATTAATACAAGATTGATATTCTTATAATAATCTCCACATTGGAGATAATGTTTATTTAAGCATTTATTTCAAATTCCTACTATCACCTGGGGAAGAGGGACAGTGAATATAACAAGATTTTCTAGTCTTCTGTTTGCTTCTAAATCTTCCTTTAGACAAATTTTCTTTAATAAATACCAGATCTTATTGCGCAAGAAAATTTGGATGAAAATCTAACATATATTAAAAATCTAAATTGATAAAAAAATATGAATATGACGTCATTTTGATTTTTCCTGATAATATTGGTAATTAAACTTTTCCTATACTTACTCTTGTTCACCATTAGGCATGAAACAGAATTCTCTGTGAATCCTTACAAACTTTAGAACTTGTTTTCAATGAGAAATTACAAACAAAAGTTTATTCAGAAAATTAAATTTATTGTTCCAAACAAAGAAGCAAGCAAACTGATTTAATATCAACTAACTCTTATCATCATGATGATTTTTTTTCTAGAAAATAAAAGGTGCATAACTTTCAGCAAAAAATATAACTGGGGAAATATGCAACTTTCAGTGCACAATTCATTAAAAGGAAAAAGGAAGAATTTAGAACAATTTGTTTATTGCAATAAAGGTGTGTGGTGAAAGACAAATGTAAGCTGAATTATTGATAGTAATATGACTGAATTCCTCTTAATGTGATAGGTATTTACATCTTAACCTGCTTTGACCTTGGCTTGCGTATATCACAGTTGAATTTAATTGATATGTGTCAATAAGTTTATTAAATATAAGATCAATTACTTTCTTATTTTTTAAAATTTTCATGTAACTGTCAGTGTCATTTGTAAGTGATTTATTATTCCTCCTTTCCCCTCAAAGTAATGTAGGGTTAATAATCAGTAAGTTAAGGTTAATATCTGTGAATCTTATAATGTGCGATTAATGATATGAAGTTGACATTTTGAACAAAGTCCTCTCAGATCATGAGAGAAGCAGATACTTGTGAATTCAAGATCCTTGCTATTTATTAGAACAGACTGTGACATTACAAGATGGGTGCCTACTAAATGTGTTTCAGGGAGGAGAATAATCTCTGCTCAGTCCACAGGAGCAAATACCAAAGAGTTATCAGAACAGCTGCTGAGGAAACATTACTCACCTAGGAGGAATTCTTCAACTAAATCCCAGTCAAATTCCTGAACAACTTCCTCAAGATATCATTCTCTGGTATTAAAAAGTGATCACACAGCTAGAAAACCACGTCAATGATTATTAAGTTCTATCCTAAAAAAATACAGGGTAAAACCAGGCATCTATTCATCACAAAGTGCTGGATGAAAATGTTAGTTCATGAAGATGTTCTTTTTCTTACAGAGTCACACACAGAACCAAAAATCTTACTGAATTGAAAAGAAAGCCCAAGTCATATTACAATTATATAAGAAAAGATTCAGGACAACAGCTCAAGATTTGAAGGACTGGGAACATGTGATCATGCTTTTATGTCAAGCTGAATAGTACCATAGCAAAAGAAAAACTTCAATAGGAATTTACAAAGAGAAAGAACATAACAAAAAATAAAAGCAAAAGTACAATGAAAAGTTGACCATAGGAACAAATTTACAGAAAAAGGAAGATAATGAAACAGAAATGACAACTGGAGAAGAATGGGCAGTGAAAAACTCATTTTCTGTCCTCTTGAAAAGATGAGAGTTCCAGCTTGTGAACTTTTCTGTTGTACACCAGTAAAAATAAATAGTGCTATTTAGTCACGAAAAGTGGAATTGAACCTGTTACTTGCCTTCAAACTTTATCAAGAAAAATAAATGCTGTGAGGAAAAATTTTATTTAGAGTATACAAAAGCTGGGGAAATAGCAGCTTGAGCTATATAATGAAAATAATTCTTTAAAGAATGAGCTACCTCTCTCCCTTAATCACAATGTACAAATTTGGTTAAAATTCATCTCTATGGGTAGCTCAGTGTTTCCTTTTTGAGGTCTATGAAATATACTGAGGAATATGTGACAATCCAGTAACATACTCTGAAAGAATATACGAGGATTAAACTAAAGTTATAGAGGAAGACACATGGTTTTTGGTAACAATTTACCTCTTGGTAGTCCAGAAATTCAAGCATTCCTGTTAAAAAAAAAAGTACAGCATACTTTCACATATTGTACTTCATGAGTTACCTAATAGGGAAAGAGTTATCTTAACTAGTTTTTCCCTGACATTATCCACTGGATTGACTTTTTTCAAATAGATCCTGATATTAGTTGGATATAAGATAACAAGATCTTGATATAAGCAAGAAATCCCAATATTAGCTAAAATAAGAAAAGGCACTATTAACCATCATGACTAGTTTTGAGAAATTTTAATGCTCCCACATTAAATTCCGAATTTAAAAAGGTAAGTCATCACACAATTTTATGTTTTTAGGCTGTGCAATACTACCTTTTAGTTTAGCAGTTGTTTTATTCCCAAACAGCATGTAGACCCAGACAAAAAAGTAAATATAAGTAATTGAACATATTGACAGCTATTAAATGGTAATTATATCTCACTAGAGCATGGTTGTTTGGTAGCTGCAGAACACAAAACATAAGCCTGATAGTCAAAGAAACACTTTTACTGTTTGGTGCTCTTTCCTGCCTTTCATATTGTTCCATTTTCTGTCCTGTTGCTTGAGCATAATTTCCTAGCAATTTCCATAAATAGAGTTTTTAAAGCCACTTCAAAGTTATCTAATAATTTAATTTGTAATTGCAAGATCTTTGCTTCAGTAGATCTATTGCATCAATCAGCACTGAAGCAATTACTTAATTTGCAGTTAGACATTAGATTACATAATATTTACAAAATTAACATGCATAAACAAAAAATTATAACTTCACGAGAAACACTGTAATTCTGACAATGATAAGGAGTGCAAATATTTCCTCTTGAAAAATACCAAGTACATGACAGTAAAATGCTTATAAGGCCTGGAGGTACAATGGCTGTCTGAATCTAACTTATTTACCATCAATGTGATCAATACTTTAACTGAATTTAATTAGATAACACTGTGTTAATGAATGACCTTTACCTTGTCTGTCTTGTCATCCAGCAGTTAATGATAAGTTGAAATACATACTCTGAATAAAAAGAAATTAAATTGAATAGTAAGAGCTATCGGCTCTTACTCCAAGCTTGCCAGATAGCTATGGACTTCATAGCTAAGGGCTATGAAGCATGCTTCAAACTGGCCTTTGCTCTGCTGGTACAGGGTGTTTTTTGAGTTTACTGCAGAGGATTTCATTACCCAGCAAATGATTCACCTTAAGGGTGAATATTCAGAACAGCTTCATTTCTGGTTTTGTATACCTGCAATTTAGATAGAAGGTGCTCATTAGAAATACAGTTTTACTTTACTGTAATCACATCCATCTTTTTTCATTACTTCTATTAGTTACAAAACATAGACTGTTGCTCAGGGCCATTGCAGACAGCAGAAAAAGTTGTATAATTTCTTCTCTGAAGAGTATGTGGTCTTTTTATCTGTCCAGTTGATGTCTTTCTGGTAACAGGAGATAAGTACTGGAAACTTTTGAATTGTTGAGAATTTAATCAGAAAGTTATATTTGGTCAATATATAATTTTCACAAAAATCAAACCATAATTAAGTAGCAGTAACATTATGGCATTCCATTTATGAAAAATCACTGAAAATAATCCTCAGTTGTAAATTCATTTACTTACACGAGTTCTGTAGAAGTTTTTTCAGTTCATCTAAGAGGAATTACAATATAAGATAAAGGCCACAACATAAGATTGGACTTGTGGAGTCTGGAACTGAATTTGTAGTTTGCTAGAAGCAAGTCACATATAGCAAGAAAGATCAGTGCTCTTTTAAAAATTGTTTTCTATTATACAGGGTAAGGATACAGATTTTCTACTGGCTTTGACAGAATGAATAACATCCACTGTAGACAGACACAGCAAGATGTATTTTGGCTGATATTATTTTACCAAAGTGTGAAGTGTCCTCCTTTAAAGCAAATCAAAACTCTGAAGTAAAATGAGACTCCCACTTCAGCAGAGTGACTGAAATGTTCTTTCTGTACTAACAGTGGAATCATCATCATAATAAAAAGCATAGTTCATTTTGTCTTGCAGAATTGACTTTCTCAACTATCTTTTTGTGTCTTTTACCTTGGAAAATCAGGTCTTTTTTCCACACACTGACTTATTTTTCCTTTTGCTCTAAAATGTATTTTTGAAAGACTACCCAAAATTTGTTCTGAATGCAAACACATGTCAGATGTCTAAACTATCCCAGTTTTAGGTAATGTCTTCCGTAAACTTATGTAACATTCATCAAGAACATGCTTCAAGTTCACAAGGAGTTGATCTTCTAAATAATCTTTTGAATTAAACTGAAATCCCTGTTTTATATAATGGGAAAATAGGTCTAAATAGTCACATTACTTGTATGGCTGCTAATCAGTGCAAAGAAATGGCATCTTCTGATTCTCTGCTTTACTATCATAATCTTACCATCCTTCCATTTTAGAATAACTATAAAAATGCCTCATACATTTCTGTCGCACATTTTTCAAAGTCAGATTTCCAACATTTTATGGTAGCATCGTACTTAGGGAAAAGGATCGATAATGTTTCCTTTTTTCCAATCTTTTGCTGCTGAAAGGCAATTGTCATTAGTGAAAAGGTCTGCAAACATGAAAAAATTTCTTTGATGGACAAAATGACTCATAAACTTCAATGACTATTTCATTAAGAATTTGTATAATCCCACATATGTTGGAATTAACATAATGATATGGACCCAAATTTATTGGTTTTAATAGACAAAAAGCTGCAAAATTCTTCAGTGAAAAAAAGGTTTGATCACAAGACCGATGAGGAGATTACACAACCAGAAAATCTTTCTTGAAACATGGCCAAAATTTCCTTTCTTAAAACTGGCTGGATGGAATATTCATAGTATCCAGATCAAGGTCTTGCTAATCAAATTATTATTTTAAGATTTAATCTGAGTATAAGGTAATGTTCAGAATCATGAGTGGCTTGCACTTTCCGTTAGCTAAATCTAATGATGTTAAATTGCACTTTAAGAAGGAAAGATAGTAACTTACTTGATCACGTGGACAGGATAAGACAGTGAGTCCAAGGATATGCTTCTTAAGTAAAATTATTTTAGGCAAATTATGACCTTAATTCAGATTTAAAACGAGGAAATTTTAATTTAATAAATATATTTAATTTTACGTTGAATTTGCATTTATTTTTGAGAGAGATCATCAAATTATTATGTACAACAGTTTTACTTGATATAAGCAAATTATATGCCTGACACAATACATAATGTAGCCCTGAGACTGCTTTTCCTGTGTTAAATTGGTTTATATTGCTTCAGCAGAGCTCAAAATTATTAGAAGGAGACAACTGCAAGAAACACAAGAAAATGAAATTTATTAACCTAGATAGAAAAAATATAAGAACAAGGATTACAACACATAAAAATTATGAGTAATATTAGGAAATATGTGGAGTAATAATTACTTTTTTCCTCATATTTATTGATGAGATGAAATATGGTTTCTTTCTTTTAAGCAAGATAATCATGGCTGGGCATCGCGAACAAAGATTTGGGAAGGGCTCTACCCACGTTTGTTACAAGCGCGCTGGTGGCTAAAAAGGCCAATACGAGATAGACACGTCCGATTGCAAAAGGCACAGCAAAAAGACTCCTTAAGGTGGTATATTCTGCAAGGCATGATTCTTTCTGCGTTGTTCTGCAAGGCACGATTCTTTCTGTGTTGTAAGCAAGATAAAGAATAACCCAGTTTTGACATATTTACTAGTTCTCCAAAAGCTCTAGCTTTTTAACCTCTTCAGAGATCAATCAGGACAGCCAAATCATTAGTGTGTTCTTGTTAACAAATGTTACTGTCTCTTCTATGGCATTTCGCTCAGCCTTTAATTAGCTAAAACATGTAACTGAGCTCCAACAATTATCGCCACATTAATCTGAGTTAATTTCTGAGCAGAAATAGCTGTCTGGAGCCCTGTATCAGATTATATGTCGTAGCATTATCTGCAATACATTTTCTCATGAAGTAACAGTGAGCCAGGCTGACTAATAAAAAGGAAAAAAAATTATAGCTCTTGCTGTCATTTGGACAATAATTATATTATTCCTATCAGAGTCTCAGTATTTGTTTCCTTTCTTAAAATTAATTACTTTATCATTCTATAGTTAGTAAAATATTTAAGGAGGATTCAATACAGCTTAAGAAACTGAAAATAGTAGTCAGTGGTCAGTTTTAGACACACAGCAATCACAACAAAAGAAAGGAGTACATTTTTGTGCCCCCTGAAATGTAAATTTAAGTTTGTATTGGATTTGCATGTCAGTCCCGTGGTGGTTGGGGGATTACAGGGTTGGTTTCTGTAAAAATCTGCCAGAAGCTTTGCCTGTGTACAACAGAGCCAATGCCAGCTGGCTCCAAGACAGACCCACCACTGTCCAAGGCCAAGCCCAACAACAGTGGTAGAGTCTCTGGGATAAGGTATTCAAGAAGTGGTAAAAAAACCCCAGACACCACAGGTGCAGATTGAGAGAGAAATGAGAATATGTGAGAGAAAGGGCCTTGCAGGCACCAAGGTCAGTGAAGAAGGAGAAGAAGGAGGAGGAAGTGTTTCAGGCACCAGAGCAGAGATTACCTGGCAACTTGTGGTACAGACCATGGTGAAGCAGCTAAGACAACTGCTCATTACACACTGTGATGCTGGAACTGCCAATAAATGCATAGTTGTTTGCCATTGTTCATTTAATGTGTCTTTTAAAGCTTCAGAGTGGAACCTTTGTGCCAGACAAGTGCAGCAAGCAAATTAGTAATTGCCAGGGAAGGATCCATTGAAAAATTCTCCTCTGTGAATTGTCCAACTGTTAAGTGAAGGATTATCACTTCTTACATGATGCTCACTCTCAGAGCTCAGACGTGCTGTATGGATTAAACTGACAACTTTCTGCAAGTTGTGAGCATCACCAGTTGAATCATTTTGCTTCTGTAGTTCTGTCCTGCTTGTATACTTTCAGGCTTAGCACCCACAAATAGTCCATTGTCATATCACTGGAAGTATTTCATCTCTTGACAAACTATTTTTCATCTGGACTAGTGATCTCTGTAAGCTTGCATTGATCTCCTGGAAGGAGAAATGTAGTATGCCCAGTGAAGAAAAGAGAAATCAGGCAATGAAAGACAGAAGAATACCAGCCAGGTTGCAAATCTTCTTATGTTTAATGACTTTGACCTGCTTTATTATCAGTGACTTTACCAGGGACTTTTGTGTACTGCAGACAATTACACTGACTTTTTTTTTCCCTAAAACTGTTGTCTAATTATGTTCCAGAATCAAACAGTTTAAACATCTGAATATGCAAACACTGCATTTAGTTTCTCTATGGAAGGTTACCATAAGCCTTTAAAATATGCAATCTTTTCACTGCTTCAGAAACTGAAAGATGAAAGATACAAAGTGACCTGTCAGATTTAAATAAGTGGTCAGAGAAAGGAGTTAAGAGTTCATGTCTCACTACTTTTAGTCTAGTATTCTTTCTACTGAATCCTCCTTTTTGCCAGCTTTTAAAATAATTATGTCATAGATATTGGAATTAATGAATTGGGGGCCACCATAATGTGTATGGAGTTGTGGACCGATAATAATTCCCAGGAATTTTGTGTGGTTTTTAATCTAGAATGTTTCACTGAACAATGGATTACAGTGCACAAGCAGAGTTCATCTGAAGCAAGTTACTTGTGTGCACTCTGTGCACCAATTATTAGCAACTTTGTTAGAAACTACAGCACAAAGGAATCGGTGAGATACTAATGATGCCTAAATATTCTTAGCAGTTAGACATGTAAATAAACCAATTACTGATGGAGCTAAGAAAGTCTGCACTTATTCTTTTCTGCCATAATGAAAAAAGTCTAAAATATTTCATATAATTTAATACTTAGTTTATATTGCCTTACAATTCTTTCAAAGCAAGTAAAATCCCACTAGATGGATGAAAAAGGATGTGTTTTTTTTTCTGCTACATGACAGAAAACAGTAATTGCATGTCTGTGTTAAGAATGTATGATATCATCATGAAGTTATATGAAAACTTATATTTTGAATGGATTTACCCTATCACTGGAAATTTTTGAAACACTTTGGTTGCATTGGATAAATATTAGGTTATATGTCATGTTTATGCTTTTCTCTCACAAAATACTAGAGAGATGTAAGAAAAGAGATAAACAGATCGAATATTTAGTTTCAGAAACTCTGTTGCTACGTGTTTTTGAAATGATAAAATTTTGTGTCTCAGAAACATTGTCAGGAAACTGTCACAAAGGCAATATACACAGGCTGGTTTCTTCTATAACTTTTTTTTCCTGCATATTAGCTTACTAGCATGGGCCTTAAGAATAATTCAGGAGTTGGAAATCCGCAGAGTGTTTGAGCTAAAAATATCAGTCTGTTTCAAACCATGTCCCTAAGTGCCACATCTTTTAAATATCTCCAAGGATGGTTACTCCACCAATTCCTGGGCAGCCTTTTCCCATGCTCAACAAGCCATTTGATGAAGAATTTTTTCCTAATATCCAACCTTAATCTCACCTGGCACAACATGAGGCTGTTTCCTCTCCTTCTATCACTTGTTACCTAGGAGAAGAGGCTGAGTACCACCTTGCTACAACCTCCTGTCGGGAAGTTGTAGAGAGTGATAAGGTCATATCTAAGCCTTCTTTTCTCTGGACTAACAAACTCCAACTCCCTCAGCTGCTCCTCATTGTGTTTCAGTTTCATGTTCAAGGTCAGGTTGGATGGGGCTTTGAGCAACCTGTTCTAGTGAAAAGTGCCCCTGCCTGTGGTAAGGTGCCTGGAACTAGGAGATCTCTAAGGTCCCTTCTAACCCAAGCCATTCTATGATTTAATGATTCTATGATTCTAATCTATGAGCTTATCTTCATGAGCTGAAAATATAAAAGAGGGAGATAGACATACTTTGAATACAACCATTTTTCAGATCTCTGAGTTTTCACACAGTAACTGAAGGAAGTAGGGAACTACACAGAGTCTAATGGAATGTGACAACTGGTCTGTTTCTAATGGGCTCATAAAAATCTTGAAATGCATATTCCATTAATTTCTGATTTATCTACCAATATCCAGGAACAAAGACACATGGCATAATAATTAAGTAATGCTGTAATGCAACAAAGCTATGACTAGACCAGATGACCAACCAACTATTAGTGCAACATATGTGTTCAAATAAAAATTGTCATGTTTAAGAAAGGAGTTGAGTTTCATAAGAAATATTTAACGTGTCTGCATGGACATGGATTGAAGAGTTCATGCTTGGTCTTGATCTTGGTAGCTATTATGGGTGCCAAGTTTTATCTCAACGTCTTTACATCCGCATATTTGAAATGTGATTTCTCTCCCTCAGGCGGGCAGGAATTTTCCTGTATTGCAGTCAGAAGCTTTTGAGACCAACAGCTCTGTCTGAGGTTAGAAGAAGTACCAGACTTCACTCACTTTTACTACATAGTATAATTAAGTAACCTTGATTTTTTTTAATCTCTGTGAGTGAAACCTTATGCATAGGTTCAGATTCAGTACAGGAAAATCTATCAAAATTTAATGTGCTTAAAGGTATACTGACAGCCTTCTCAGTTTATTAGCTTGAGAGCTAGTGAATTATGATTATTTTCCAAGAAATTACTTTGTAACTGGTTATTATTTTTGTATCCTGAGAGATAGTATATCAATACCATGTAGTTCTTTCTTATCTTTCTCATCTTTCATGATCAGAGCTTAGTTCAAAAGAAACTCTTCAATGTAGCCCAGACTTTCACATTCTTTCAGAGGGTTAAGCTATACAGATAACTTTATAAAAATATAAACCTGTGATGACTTTCTACCCTCATAAACCGCAGTTCTTGAACTGATTCTTTTAAGTCACTAATCCCTGAAGGCTGAAGGCCAGGCCAAAGACAGAGCAAAGACCTCTACATTTCTATCAGAGTAAGTCCATGAACAAGGTTCAAGGTCTAATTATCTACCTGTCATAGTATTACTTGCAGCAGTGCTCTTGGCAGTAGTCCAGGGACACACAGGTGTGACCTATTCATGAACTGACACAATAACAAGAGTTTAAGTGATTTGGAGGGGCTGAAAAATTCATGCAGCCTGCAGCCTTCCCCTCTGCCCTTGCCATGATGATTTTGTGTAGAGAAGACAGCTGAAGACACTTAGCGCGGGTGCTGTTTTTGACACTGGCCATTGCAGAAGTATGAGGAAGCAGCACATAAGATTAATTCAAGTTGCCAACAAAGGACATGATGTTTCCTTTGGCCATGAACAGTGTTTTAGGGACTGGTTGGACAGTAGAGAGCTTCCTGTATTCTTTTTCTATCTGGCACATTAGAGATGTAGATAATGAACCCTGTCAGATAAATCCCTGCAATTTCAGATGTTTCACACTCCCCCTCCAAGAAGACAAGGATCTGATTTACTTACACCTTCACATTCACATAACATTCTGTTTCATAGATGACCACTTATTTTTCTACTTTGTACCATAAGTGCTGCAGCAATTTTTTTTTCAGCAATTGTACATAAAGAAAACTCCATGGAAGGGGTGTGTTCCATTCATGCATGTAATGTATAAAACATTATACCTGGTTTTATGAATGACATGGATGTTTATGCATTATCATATCCATTATATGATAATGATATTTACATAATAGTATTTTTAAAAAATAACACCCCATACACATATTTCTACATGAAATAAGCATACTTTAAGAAATATCTAAAATAACAAAGTAGATAAACATAACAGCCTTGATTCCCATGGGAGTGATGAAGCAGCAAATCAAAACCATTTCTAGGCACACAAAGGACATTAAATTTACCAGGACTAGTCAGCATAGATTCATCAAGGAGAAGTCATGAAAATACTGATCTGGTAGATGATAGGAGAGCAATGAGTATTGCCTACCTGACCTTCAGTAAAGCTTTGGACACTCTCTCCTATAAGAGCCTAATAAAAAAGTGTGATGAATATGGGCTGGATGAGCAGACAATGAGTGACGTGGTTTGAAAACTGGATAAACAGCTGGATTCAGAGGGTGGTGATCAGTGTACAAAGTCTGATTGGAGATCAATAATTAGAAGTTTACCATAGATCTCAATACTGGGTCCATTCCGGTTCAACATCTTCATTAATGATCTGGATGATGGTGCAGAGTGCAACTTCAGCCAGCTTGCTGATGACACACAGATGTGAGGAGTGGCTGACAGGCCACCTAGAAGGATCTGGACAGGCTGGAGAAATTAGCTGGCAGGTACCTTATGGAGGTGCCTGGAGAGGAACAATCCCATGCTCTGGTATATGCTGGGGGATGCCCAGCTGGAAAGTAGCTCTGCATAGGAGCATATAGGGGTCATTAGGAACACCAAGTTGAACACGAACCAACAATGTGTCCTAGATGCAAAGGTGGCTAGTGGTATCCTGGGCTGCATTAGGAAGATTGTTGCCAGCAGGCTGAGGGAGGTAATACTTCTTCTAGATACTTCTAGGTACTTCTCTACACAGCACTGGTAAAGCCACACCTGAAACACTGTGTCCAGTTCTGGGCTCCTCAGAGAGACATGAACATACTGGAGAGAGTCTAGTAAGGGTCTATTAAGATGTCGAAGGGATTGGAGAAGTTTGGGAAAGCCTGGAGAGAAGGCTCTTAGGGGAATCCTATAAATTTATATAAATACCTGATGGGAGAGTGTACAGAAGATGGAGCCAAGCTGTTTTCAGCACTGAAAGATCAAGAGGCAATAGGCACAAACAGAAACATGGCAGGTTCCCTCAACAACAGGAAACACTTTTTCTGATGGAGGAGAAAAACAGGAGACTGCCTTAACACTGGCACAGATGGCCTAAAGATGTTTTTGATGATATTCAAAAGCCATCTGAACATAATCCTGGGCAACTATGTCTGAGTGGCCCTTATAAACAAGGGCACGGGACTAGGGGACGTCCAGAGGCCCTTTCCAATCTCATCCATTCCCTAATTAAAATACGTATTTAATTTGAACTTCATAAAGCAGCACAAGAATACAGATCTGAATTATATTCAGTGAAGAATGTTGAATTTGAAGAGGTTGTTCTGATTAGATTCTAGATAAAATATAATAACCCATTTTTGTGTTTATAGAGCAATACACCATAGAAATAATGACTTAGACCCCTAAAAATAGGTTCAGATACAGCAGTCTTAAACTGTACTCTGCAGATAGCTCTGTGAAGATCCTGACAAAACTAATAGTTCTTCACGTGCAGAGTATGACCAGAGCTGTATTTCACAAGTACAGTACTACTCCTGCCCACAGCAGAAATTGTGGGTGTTCATATAGCATTTTTATATCTCCAGATATTAGACACCTTGTCTCAATCAATTAAATTCCAAAAAAAAAAAAAAAGCTTTGCCCAAATTCCATGTTAAATCTGTCTATTGGCCCTTTCTGACCTGATTACAGCATGTACAGTGCTACAGGATACTATGGGACACTCATCTTCAGAGTTAGTGATGAGCTACAGAAGCCATGTCTGAATCTTCACTAGATTTTCCCTGAATCACTCATAATTTATTTCACCAATGGGGTATCCTACTTTTAAATATAAAAATATTTAAATATAAGAATAATCAAATGCTGTGGTCTTCTGTGTCTCCAAATGATTGTAGCTTTCTTTTTTCTTCCATTACACACATATTTTTAAGTAATTGCCAGTCAAGATAGGGGTAACTCTGATTCACTATACATTAGTAATTATGGATACAAGTTTGTTGATGTATTTCCATAAGCAGAAAGTCTTATGATTCATCTTATGTTTCTGATCATGCCATGTACGTCACTTTTTTAGTCAAAGTACTCTTCCTGGTTTTGATTTTTGACAGTCACATATTTTAGGTCAAAAGTTAGCCAGTTTTCTGTAAAGTCTTATGAGTAGTGAAATAAAAAGAAGCTAAAGTAACTATTGTTGTTCATAGGCAGCTAGAAAGTGGAATACATGATTTTCTTAACTTTAATAGAAACAGAGAAGTGAATCCTATGGTTTAAAAACTGGAATAGCAACTAAAGATTTGTGAAATAATTTAGTGTGCGTTAAGCAGCTACATATACATGAGTTTACCAAACTTATTTGCATTTATTTTTTAATAATTGGAACTTCAGAAATTTATTAGAGTTACCATATTCAAATAAAAATGAAATGTATAAAATCCTTTAATTTTACATTTTTCAGAATCTGGCCAAAGTATTCAGTAGAAATATACTTTTATATTATGCAATCTAAATTTTTCCTCTGATGTTTGCCATGAATACTCTTCTAGTATATTCTTCCCCTCCATCCTGCATGTTTCTGCTATTGCTCATGAAATGTTTATTATTATCATGTTCCTTGTATATCAAAACAAGCCCAATTGCTCCCAAAGAACTAAAAAAATCACAATAAACAATAAAATATTCTGGTTTATGGTAACTTTGACTTGGAGAATTATGTAAATCAGTGTTACTTGAGGATTCTGATATTTTCGTAATATTGAAAAATTTATTCTTGTTTATCCATTTTTAATAGAATTACTATGCTTATTATTGCTCATTTGTGCAGTAGTAAATACTGAAATCCAAACCTAAATATTTGGGAGATATACATATATTCCTTTGTTGGAAGATCTTTTCCAGATTCTATCTTGTTAATTTTTGCCCCTATTCTGTACTTCCACTTGTTTAAATAAAATTGACTAAAACTACTGTCAGAAGATTTGGATGAGTAAAAGAATAATTTAAGCAAAAAAGCACTTTTAATCATGGCACATGCATAACTGGGGAGTCAATATTATTGTTGCAGAAAAATCACATTAGAGCCAGGAGAATTTTAGTTGTTTTTATAATTGGATCACAAATGTTATAGGTTATATACGCAGAGAGAGAGAGATATTTCTTGTCAAAGTATAATTGCTAATTCACATCATATTATGTGTCTGTCTAAAATGCATTTCTTCAGGCATTGTCATACCCAGCCATGGGGAAGTGAGAATGTTGTCTTTTTTTTTTTTCATTAACGTTTTATGTGCCTTTTTTTTAAACTGTGTAATATTATACTGCCTGGCTGGCTAGTATTAAATCAAACGACTTTGTCCAAGAAAAACTAACAAAAAGAAAAAATGAATGGGATATTAAGCCTTATAGAGACAGTGTAGAGAACAAATAACTGGTGAATGTACTTTCTGCCTTCAGCTAGATGGTCTAGGTTTACTCATTATAGGAATGAATGTAGGATCAGTCTAAAACCACAAAGATCTTAGAGCTGGGAAGACACTCATCATCAATCTAGTTAAAACACAACCACACAGCTCTGGAAGGTTTAGGTTAGATATTCCCAGGACCAATAACAGGATGCCCAGGGCAGACAGAAAAAAATATGTCAAAGAGCAAGGTATTCTTAAGGTGTTCTAAAAGGTCCATACACACACACACACAAAGGAAGCGTAATATTCTAATAACCTTGTCAGAGGCGTGAATTCCTGCCCTGACCCAGGCCAGGGCTGTCACCAGAGGGCCATCAGCCACACAGCCTGAGAGTGACACGCTTCAGCTTTACTCAGCTTGTGGCACCTCTCCAGAGCACCTTTCAAACTGAGAAGGGTTGCTGTTTGTGCAGATATGAGATTACAGAATTCAGGCAAAGAACATTTTTAGATTTTACCACATCTTGGGATGTTTAGGGGAGAAACCAAAGGTAGGGAAGAAAGGCGTGAAGGTGACTTGGGGAGGAAAAGGAGGGGGAAAAAAGAGCCTTAAAGGGATAAGTGAGACCAGCCATATTTATACAAGTGGTTGATCACTACGCTTGTCTGGCCATGACCTGCATATAATCAGCACATTCTATCCTGTCTTATTATTAAGCATAATTTATAAATTTTCCTGAGTGATGGGACTCTTTTATTTGTGTGAATGTATGTGTACTGAGGTCTATGTGCCACTGGCAAATGGGACCACATGTCACAGGGGTCCATGAGCTTATGGAGCCAGCCACTGAATAGGCTGGAGTGTGCATGTGCGTGTGTGCGTGTGGGTGTGTATGCATGTCAGTGTGTGATTGGTAGCCAATATTAAGCTGCACTAAACTGGTGAATAGGGTAAGAAGCTTGAGTGCCAACTATTGGAAAGGCTGTAAGCCTGGTATTGATACTGGAGAGACAAGAAGGATTGCAGGTCAACTGCTGGAGGGACTGGGAGGCCAAAGCAGCTACTGTAGAGACCACTACTCTGAGACCAGTTCAGCAGAAGTAGAGCCATAGATCTGGACCAGCTACTGGATAGACTCATCTGCATGTGTTTGATTGTCCATGAGGCAACTAGGAGACAGGGGATGCAGCTACCATTAGCTGGATAGACCTACTATCTAATGCCAGTTGCTATAGAGCTCCATAGTGTATGGCTGGAGAGTAGCCGGGCAGAAAAAGATCTGGGAGTCTGGATTGACGGGAAGCTGAACATGAGACAGCAGTGAGCCCAGGTGGCCTAGTAGGCCAATGACATCCTGGTCTGTATCAGGAACAGTGTGGCCAACAGTACCAGGGAAGTGATTCTACCCCTGTACTCAGTGCTGGTGAGGCCACACTTTGAGTACTGTGTCCAGTTCTGGGCCCCTCAGTTCAGGAAGGATGTTGAGGTGCTGGAGCAGGTCCAGAGAAGAGTAACAAGGCTGATGAAGGGAGTAGAACACAAGTCCTATGAGGAGAGGCTGAGGGAGCTGAGGTTGTTTAGCTGGAGAAGAGGAGGCTCAGGGGAGACCTCCTCACTCTCTACAACTCCCTGACAGGAGGTTGTAGCCAGGTGGGGGTTGGTCTCCTCCCAGGCAACCAGCAGTAGGGCATTGTCTCAAGTTGTGCCAGGGGAGGTTTAGGTTAGATATTAGGAAGCAATTCTTTACAGAGAGCATAATCAGGCATTGGAATGGGCTACCCAGGGAGGTGGTGGGTTCACCATCCCTGGAGGTTTTTAAGATGAGACTGGATGTGGCCCTTAGTGCCATGGTCTAGTAGCAGTGGTGGTAGTGGATCAAAGGTTGGACTTGATGATATCAGAGGTCCCTTCCAACCCAGCTGATTCTTTGATTCTATGATTCTACGTGTCTATGTGAGTGAGAGGAAGTCTGAGAATCAGTAGCTGGATTGGGACTGTAGAGTTTACGCACCCAAATGCCATCACCTGGGAGGTCAGAGGCTGCAGTTACTGGATGAGGTCATTTGTGTTGTTTGTGCTTGTGTGAATGCTGTGTTTCCCGCCTGTGCTGATCTCTGTGCATATATGTATATATGATATGGGTGGTTGTGGCTGTGAGGGTGTGCATCTGTGTGTCTGTGAATGCATGTCTGTTGGGACCTGGGAACAGGGAACTGTGGTAGTCTTGCATCTATTGGACTACTGCATTTAACAGCTGCTAGGGGGCGTAAGGTCCGTTTTAGTTTAATCCACTTTAAAAAATATACCTCTTCGGGCAAAGTAATCTGGGAGGATGTGGGTGCTGCCTGGCTGCTAACTTGCTATTTAAATCACTTTGTCTTAAGAGTTCAGATATACATTTGTGTCGTGCTGTGACCAAAGAGATGTGCTGTCTTAAGAGGCTACACTCCTAATCCAGACACAAAGCAACTAGAACAAGAGAAAGTTCATGTGAGGCTTGCCTGGATTGGAACATATTGTCGTCTTTATCTACCTCTCTAGTCATGCCAATAAAGGTGTTTAAGACTGAAGGGCAAGATCTTTCCTGAAAAAAACCCAGAATATCAATATGGTCAGTGAACAACTGACTACAGTTCAGAGATGTGTTCTTTGGTGAGGTGGAGAACTTCAAGTCTGTAACTTGAAGGGTGCTCTTGAGAAGTGCTAAAAAAATTACAAAATTTATATACATTTATGTATCTGTATATCAGTATGGTGAGCTTTCTTCTATTCATATCATTGAGGGTTCTTTAGATATAGGACACAGCATATTCATTGCTGAAATAATAATGCATCTTCATAACAAATAGTATATTGAGCTATTTCAAATCCCACTAAGCTCATCACTCTATGGGTTATAACACAGTGCTTCACTGCTAGCTTTCAGTCACTGAGATCTGCTGTTTCTGCTGGAGATTAAGTCTTACTCAGTATCAATTTGTCTAAAAGATCTGCTGAAATAGCACATTATCTCAGATTGGAATTTGGATACAAATTCACCAGATATATTTATGAGTTTATTACTTAATTGATAGCACATAAATAATAAATACAAGGAGGTAATTCATTGATGGTTTATACTTGCCAAATACCTTTACAAACTGAAAAAATCTGAAGCTATCTGTTAAATATTTCAGCACTTATATGTATTCTCTGGGCTAGGTGTGAAAGTACCCCATTTTCTAACCAACTCCCTATACTGACCTTTCTTGGAAGAAGGACCATGGGATGATTTCATGAATTGTGTGGTTGTGGTTATTAGTGACACATTACATTTCACTATTGGTTTTGATGATGTCCTGGACCACTTGGACACTTTCTGATGGTCTCCTTATGTTGAATATACTGCAACAGGTATTAGCAGGCAAGTTGAGAGGATTAAGAAGTGAATGTCTTGATGTAACAGAACACTGCTAGAGTTGTGTTCTAGTTGGGTCATTATGATATATTATCACTAAAATGTTCAGATTCAGAAAATAAATGCTTCTGTCTTTATTCTAAAGGTCTGAGTAGCCTTCCTTTACAGTATGGAAAATGCCGGAAGAGAAAGTATGGAAGAGGAAACTCCTTATGAAGAACCCATTATTTTCTGAAGATATTGATTCTACAGTATACGTCAAATCTTTGCTCTATATTTAAGAGATTTTATTGAAGTCTACAAAATAAAAAGTCCTCAAAACTTTACATTGTCCTCAAGGTTCAAGGTATGATTCTACTGTTTTTCTTTAGAGTCGTGTTCAAGACAGTTTATGGACCGTATCTTTGAACTTCAGTATAGGAGCCATGTGTGACAGTTTCCCTGGAATCAGAGGAAGGATATTGATTAATGGTCAGGGCAAGAGACTTCTATGCAAGAGAGAATTATGGAAAGAATACTTCAGTTTGGAAAAGAAATAACTGAGATGAATCTTGGAAATATATATAGATACAATGAGAGGGGGGGAGAAAAATGTACAGGTTTTTATTGCTTTTTCCTCTTTTAGTAGAAAAATTAGGTAGAATTAAATGAAGTTATAAATTAACAAGTTCAGAATAAAGGAAAAGTGGTAGTCTTTTCCACAAACTTTAAGTCAGTCATGCAAATCATTGAAGCAGGATGCTATCAATGTTGCAGTCTTCATGGAGTTTAAAAGGATCCTGAATAAGTTTATGAACAAAAAATCCAATCAAAATAACTCAGTGCTTAGAAACTATATCTGCTTTAGGGAGCACCCAGAGAACAAATGCCTGAAGGTTAGAACAGTACATATACATAAATACACCTATAAATATGTTAGTACTTTTATACTCATGTGAGTATTCTTATACTCCACAAGCTTACGTTGTTAATTGCAGCCTTGGCCTGACCCTCTGCAAGGATCATTTCTTTGACTGATGTATCCCTATAACCTTATTACTTCAAGGATTAATATCATACTTTCACAGGGTGTCCTTGTTTATTCTCTTACCTATTAGAGGATAGAGATAGCAAAAGAAATACTCTTCCGTTGCTTGCAAAATATCAGGTTGTATACATGTGTTAGTTTCTTTGCATCTGTCTAATGGATACAGACTTCAGCACAACCCTACTTAGCATACTCTTTGCATGAAATATAGGAATCTTAGAAGCATTTGAAGATAGGATCAGATCACAGCGTTCTGTCCTTTCATATTACAGAAAAACCCTACAATTCACTTAATAAACTTAAGAACTTAATAATAAAATCATTCTTCCATGTTAGAGCTAGACCACTCTTCCACCTCTGTCACTTATACAAGCAGACTGCTCCACAACTGTTTTCTGTGCCACTAGGTTCTTGTATAGTTTCTTTCCTTTCTAGTAGCTATATTCTGCTGTGTTTAGGCAGAAGAGTTTTCCCTCTTAACTTTTTTGTGCTAAGATGAATAAATTTAATTTTCTTCATTTCATTCCATAAACTGAATCCTCTATTCTCCACATGCAGAGAGCAATTGTCTCTTCCTCACTTCCTATTTAAATTCATCCTCTTGAACCCAGTTTATCAAAATTAATCAGAGTTCATTTTAGATTAACAGCAATATCTCGTATTTTTCACATTTAATACCACTATACGTGTCCATATACTTCTGACATACTTCAGGACCAGGATCATTTCAAATTTTCAGTACGATATTTTACTGATGGTTCATATTCACCCATTTTAGGTACTTAACACTCCTGATCTTTCCCTTTCCTTGGTTGTAGTGGAAAGTCTTAGTTTATAACAGAAAAGCTCAATATCAAGCTCTAAGTGCATGACATGGCACCTTTTTCTCTACTGTCATCTTGCCATACTACCTTTCTCCCTGTTCCTTGCAATTGTAGCCTTTCATCTGATGTTTCCTCCAAGTGTTTTGCTCTTTATCAAATCCTAAATTTCAATATGTATATATATTCTTATATATATATATAAAGAAAATGCTTTATTTAAGTTTTCCTTAAAGCAGTCAATGCTTTCTCTGCTCTGGTCAGTAAATATATTACATAGCTCATCATCAAAGCAAGGATGCATCCACCATTCATGTGTATTAGATAGGTTAAAAGTGTGTGAGTGTATATATATATATATATATATATGTATGTTCCAGCTTTTTGTTCTTCAGCTGATCCCATAAGATGAATAAAATGACCATTTTGCTTCATCTCAGTGGAGGTGGGTATGATGGAATCATCTACTGCTATCTTTTCCCTTTTTAATTGAAGCCTACATAAATCTTTATAAAAGCAATTAACAAAGACTATATTTACCATGCGTTATTTGACATTCATGAGTTTGCCAAAATCTTTTTGTATAGAAACAAGATTTAAGGTTGAAACAAACAGCTTATTTTTTACAACACCCAAATGCAGTCATGCAGTGAATCAGAAAAACTCCCATTACTGAAAGTAAATTAACAGCATTTACACTGTTCTTAAAAGAGATGTTTAATTTGTTAGAGGTTTTGTGTTGCTTTTCTCACTTGGCACATGAAGTGTTAGAAGAGAATGTTGTTTGAACAAAATTGAATTTGCTCTGTTTGTATTGGAAAGTGTCTAGTTTTGAAATGAATACACGTAATGGAACTAGACAGGAAAATGTACGTATTTTTCTCTTTAGGGAATACTGCTCAGAGTTTTACATAATTGCTTCTGTCTGCTATTCTTTATTTACTTCTATCTCTCACCATATAAGAAAAAGATAGTTTTGCAGTCTCAACTGACGGAATATCACATCATGTGAACTCATAAATCTTTTTGCCTGTTATAATATAATAAGACAAAGGAGAAAAAAGATTGACATTGCATTGTACGTGGCTGTTCTCAGTGTAAGTTCCAATAAGATTGAACTCCATGTCCACAGCACTGAATACTGGTCGATATATTTAAATAATGTTGAGCTGCAAGGTGGATTCCTATAATGAGGCCAATTGAATTAATCACCAGATTTTTTTTTCTTACTCATCCATACTTAAGTTCTTCTATATTTTAACAATAAGGATCTGGTATTACAGAAATAATAGCAGTTGCTTTATTCTCTTGATCACTCCAGAAAGACTTGTCCGTTCTCATAGGGGTTTGTTAGTGCTTTGAGGGTAATAGTGCATCCGTTTTGAACCCATTTTTTTTCTAACTGGTTGTCAGGTTCCACTTTCCTCGACCTTGCAGAAACTTTAAGCTCAAGCCCCTCTCCTTGCCCTTCATCAGTCAAATGTCATCTTTAATTTATTCTGACATTGGAGCCTTTTGTTTGAAAAGCTGTGATCACACAAAAACTATTACCTTACTTGTTTTGGACATGATTCACTATCTCCAAAGAAAATAGACAATAAAAATATTAGTGTGAACTTTTGCAAAACACCTATTTTAAACTCTGCTCTCAGTACTTACCAAATCAAAGTTTATGGAAAATTTATACTTCAGTGTACAAATCACCTTGCACTTTAACTGGACAACTAATTAAATCATAAGTGGAAAAGAGAGCTACATGATCTGCAAAGCTAGAAAAAACAATTGACTCTTTATGACCGTCATCTTTCATTTTATGTAGGTAGTTGTTCATTATAATGTTAACCAGACCAGAAGATCAGTGCTACTTGAAGCATAACTTTAAACAAAAAATATAGTTCTTCTGCAAATTTTATATCTTCTCTCCAAAACAACCTGCTAAAAAAAAAAAAAAGTTCAAAAATGTAAATACCAAGTTTATGCAGGTTTAATTTATTAAATCATCCAAATGTCATCTTGAACGTATGTGGCATGCACAACAAGACAGCCTAACTGGAGAGCAAACATAAAAAAAGTGGTATTTTATGTATTTTTCTGCTGCTATGAAAAGGTGGAATACTAATCAAAGGCCTGTATTTTTTCCTACTGCATTTTAATGCCATTCTTTTTTGTCTATGATTGTTTCATAAGATGATCTACAAATAAAAGAAAATTATGTTTGCAAGTTAAGTACTCTGGGCCCTTGCTAAATTCTTTAGGTTTTCTTTGTATTTCTTGGTTTTTATTTTATATATTTACTCTTTTAAATTATGAAATTATCTCATCTGTTCTGCCCTCTTTTTGTTTTACAGCAGGTAGCACACAGAGATTAGAAAACAAGCAGGTAGGTGGATACTTTCACGAGTTCTGCATGTACTCTGTTGTATACTCTAGTACTGCTCCTAGTTATTCTGGAATTAGAGACTGCAACAGTATATCATACTAGCTGACTTACATAAACACCGAATCATTTGCTGTAATTCTTCTTTAGTCTTTAGTAACAAAACTTTTGTTTCACTCTATCTGCTAAGTTCTCTTCTATCTGAAGAAGTCTTTCTGGCTTCTGCTAATATCCTTTCTCTTACTTGTCGTTGTCGTGGAAGAAACAACGCACTTAAGAAAGATACCACAATATACTTTATTAATAAAGTTATTATAAAATGCAATGGTAAATGTTACCATGGTTTAACAAGATTTCATGGCAAGGTACACTTGTTTATTTACTGAATAGATAACAGAGTCAAATCAAACTCTCAGGGAGATGATCTCTTTGAGTCACAATACTCAGAAACAACCCACTTGACTTCTAAATTCCTTCTCATAGAGAAGCCTCGGTGCAGGTGGATCTGTACTTCATCCCAGATTCGATCAATGTTTTCTGTCTAAAGGAGTACAGATGCACAATCAATCCTTTGAATCACTTAGCTAAAATTTTAGAGATTATCATGCCATAATAACTTACTGAGAATGTATTGTGTCTCGAGGAGTAACCTTGAGAGATGTCCCTACTCAAGGGGAGATCCTGGTGTGCAGTCGTTGCTGTGCAAGAGAGCTTAGCAGGTTCTGGACTGTCTACTACTTATGGAGTAAGGTGATTAGCTTGTAATCATATATGCATGCCAACAAGATGTGTGGGACACCCTTCCAGACAGCCCTTGGGTACTGTGTTTCTATTTATCCCTCAAAGTCCGCAGTAGGCTGGATGCAGCCGTCATCCACTGTGGTGGTTGTAATGGCTTGCAGTTGGTTGTGACGGTCGTGTGTGGAAGCAACACCCCCACAGTCCTAGACAGCGACATCCATTTGTTTTTCTTATTGCTTCCCTATTCCTAGCATTCATTTTCACCTTGTCCCTAACTTTGAAAGGTGGAAAGCACACAGCTAGACATTGATTGTCACCTTTTAATTCTGACCCACTTGTTCTCACCCGGAACTCTCACACTGCACCAATTTCATCATTACAGTATAAATTATTTTTAATAGTAATCTTTACTGCAAAACTGTGCTATCTGAAAGTAATTACAGGTAATTCAAAGAAGGCAGGCACAGGGGGTTAAACTTAGGTAAAAGCCGAACTACTATCTGTTTGTTCACTATGCCTTCACCAGAAAGAGGGGATGAAATAGTTAAAACAGGAACAATAAAGCTCTTGGGTCGAGATAAAGACAGGAAGGTTCCTCACTGGGACTTGACTTGGGGAAAATTAATTTATTACCAATTAAAATAAATATTTACAGGTAGTGGGAAACAACACAACAGATATCACACATCAGACAAATAAAAACATATTTCTTCACCCCATTCCCAGGTTCAGCTTTATCTCTTCACTCCTGACTCTACCTCCTCTCCCAAGAGGGGCACAAGGGGGTGGGGAATGGGGAGCCTTCATAACAGCTCCTCTCTGGAGGTCCTTCCTCCTCACATTTTTCCCTGCTTCAACATGGGTCTTTCCCAGGGGCTGCAGGGGAACACCCACCCCACCAGGGTCCCTGCTGGAGCCGCAGTGCCGTCACTGCCGGGGTCTCTCCTCCTCTCCTGCCCTCCTCCCTCTCTGCCCTCGGGGCTCTCAGGGCTGTTTCTCACCCCGTTCCCCTCCCTCAGCCCTGGTTGCCGGGCAGCGTTTTTTGCCCTCCCTTGCCCAGGCTTTCCCCGGGACTCTCTCCCGCCCGCCCGTGGCTGAGGGGCTCAGCCGTGCCCCTGCGCTCGGATGCCGCCTCTGGAGTGGCCCGCTTGAACCGGCGGGGTCCGGGCGAGGCAAACCCCACACAAGGGGCCGCCTCACACCCCGGCAGAAATCCACCACCACCATTTGGGCTTGTAAATCCCATATAGAAGGCAGAGGAGGAAGGAAGTCAACAACTGATTATATCAACACTTTTTTTAAACTAAATTGTACCTTTTTAATTTCAAAACATGAAATCTAACAGGCATGCACAGCTCCCTTAAGACAGTTTTGGGAACATTTCAGTAGCTGACGAGCAAATATTGAGATGGAGAATTATCTACATAGGTCAAAAATAGTGTAGATCTTTTTCTACTAGATAGCTAATAAAAATCAATACATCATGTCTGTTCTGTACTACAGAAAGGGGATCTCAGTCCTTTAAACCATAATGATGATAAAAAAAAAGGAAAGCTTGAAAAGTATGAAAAGGACAGGAGCAGAAGATTGACAAAACGATATTTTATGACCTACCTAGTTGAATAATCTTCTTTGGATGAAATATCTTTCCAGATTAATATCACAAAAGAAACATCCTTCCTAAGAAGAATCAAAGGTTTTTGCGGAATGTATGAGAAAAAGTATATTTTATTTGAAAAAAAATATATATATACACAAAATAAAGGTCATTCATATTAAAAAGAAGCCTCAATGCCTATTCAGTGAGAAAATCTGTCTTTATGATATGTAAACATATAAGAATTCTTTTTCTATTCTTGTTAAATCATAAACTTTTGAAGAGGAACAGTGTAAACAGAAACTTTACTTAACATTGCTGTGCTTTTTTTTTTTTCCAACCTCCTATTTAATTTAAATAATTGGCTCCTGATACCCTTTGCTCCTAAAAGTTTTTTTTGTTTCTTTTTGGCCTTTAAATGGTTTAATTTTGAACTGCATATGTTTCCCTTTAAATACATCTACTGTTGGGTTTCCAATGTATTCAAAAAAGATAATTTATCCACCTCTTTTCTTCTAAAAATTATTTTCTGAAGTACTTTCTGTGTTGGGATAATTTGAAAAGTGACTTTGCATAAATTATATGAAAATCATCTAGTCTTTCCTGAAGTCTGAATGTATTTGAAACATGGGCCTTGCAAATTGGCACTATATGATAATTAGGGCATGAAGTTCTGCATTGTGTATAACTTGGCCACTTTTATCAACATAAACTTTGAACGATTTATATCTAGTACTAGTAGCAACTGGGAATCACATATTTGGAGGCAATTCCCAGCCAGTGTTAGTGCTAAAAGTGCTTCAGACAGAGTGGGAGCTATTAAACTTAGTGGTTTCTGTTTAAATAGTCAGATTTCAAGTTACACTGTTATCCTGAATTTCATTGAGGTAAATATTGAGCAAGGTTAAATTCTAGTAATGTTTGACAGGACCTACTGTGAATCAATTTTTCTCCTAATTAATTAAGATGACTATGACTGAGTTTGATTAATGCAGATGAATTGAGTTTCTGAAAGTCTTTCAGTGAGATCCATCATCACAGATTTTTAAAGATATTATGGAATAATTTTGCGTAAATAAATAACAGGTTAAAAGACAAGAAGTAGAGAGTACAAGCATATGTTTGTTTGGTGTTTTAGAGTGGATGGAGACCACTAGGAAAATCCTGAAGGCGGCTGTGCTGGGACTAATGCTGTTTAATCCATTCAGACATAATGTGAAAAAAGAGGTTAAGAATGAGATGGTACTAACATTACTAAGTTGTTTTGTTCAGTGCAGATAGAGGGGCCAGCGTGAAGAACTGCAGAAGGATCTTGCTAGGTGGGATGATCAGAGATTGGAATAATATGGAATTGAATAGGGACAAAAGTAACCTGAAACTCTGCAGTCTATCCTAACCATGTACCTGAAATATTGTTCTAAGCTGACAGTTATCAGTCAGAATGAAATCTGTGGGTTTTAAAAGATAACATCATGAAAATATCAGCTCAATGCTCCTTATTGGTCAGAAAAAAAAAAATCAAATGTTCAGAGTTATTGGTATAGAAAGAGAAATTTGAGAGCAACATTGCGCTGTTACACTATCATATAAATCCACGCTATTACAATATTGTGAATTCAGTTTACTGTTCTGTCCATCCTCATTCTAAAAATAATATAATAGGACTAGAAAAGGTCATTAAGTACAATCAAAGTACAAGGCTTCTGCATAAAAAATGAGTAAGTAGATGACTATTGCTCGCCCTGGACAAGAGATGGAAACTATGACAGAGGCCTTTAAAAATATAAGTGGCACACGGGAGGTGAATTGGGTTTTACTGTTTGTTAAGTGAACCGGAGGCGTCAAATCAAGCTGGTTGGAAGCGGCTTCAAAATACTTCACAGAACTATGGTTCTTCTGTCAAAAGATGTTAGAGTAGTGGAGCTCTGCGGCAGGATGCTACAAATGGCATCCAGGTGGCCCAGGAAGCTTCACAGAAGAGAAGCCTGCAAGGAACTATGACATAGCAAAAATTCTTCCTCTTACATGGAAGGTTCCTCAGGTAAAAATTGCTTAAGTACAGGAAGGTTCCCAAAGACTTTTGCCCTCTTATGTAATAATTTGTTTTGGAACACCATCAGTAACCAATTAGTAAGGAAACACCTTTATTTTTTGTGTCTTACAGTCTTAGAGGAACGTTATCTATTGACATTTTGCCTCTTCAAGACTACTGCTTTTCCAAGTGTACAGGAAAGAGACTGATTATAGTAAATGTTTGTAGCAGCATGAAAATGTGAACTTTTCCATCTTATGGGTGAAAAGTTATTTTAAATTAAGTTTCTGAACCTAAATAAGGTGGCTCTTTTGAAACTGTTATAGTTTAACCCTGCTACGCAGCTCAGCACCACATAGTCACTCATATGCTTAAGCTGATTTAATTCCGAGTTGAACATCAGACTGCTGGCATCATGATGTGTCTGCATAATTACAAATATATTTATTGTTATGCTCTATGGTATCCTGACTGCTACATCTATAATGTATGCTGAGAACATTTTAAGCTAGAACACCAATAATTCAACACAAAGAAAACAAAATTTTCATGAGGAAACCAAAATCTACTTGTATGTAGTGGTACCCACACAATTAGATCTACAGTTTTTGATCGACATCCAGTCAAATAGGTATTAAAAGGCACCTGAACAGCAACAATAAAAAAAGGGTAGTTCCATATTGAAAAGGCTACCAAATTTCCGTGCCTGATTGCATTATTTTTCACTTCATTTTAGGTACAGAAGATGCAGTGTTGATCAAGAAAATGCTCTTGAAAACTTTTACTGAAAGATACTTCTATAGGATATAAATTGATGAAGCGAGGTTGGGCTGTCAATAAACAAAGCTAAAATTCAATTCAGTCATAATCACCAACTTTGTGTATAATGCACCATATAATAGATGAATGATGAGGAATTGTCATGCAGATACAATTTTACTGCTCAGCTTGGAGAAAGAAATAAAAGGAGACAATATTTTAAGTGGAAAATACTCTCTGTTTTAAATGGGAAAGAAGATTGATTTTATTAGGCAGTTTAGTAATATACAATTTCAATATCTCTAAGCAGTGCAAACAAAGAAAGAAGTCTAATTTTGTTTCTATTTTAATCTGTTTTGATTTTTTTTAAAAGATATGCTGACTCTTTAAAGTTTGATACATTCTTCAGATAATGTAGGAGCCAAAACCCAGCTGTCAGCAGAAAGGAGCTTGGTGGGTCAATGTGGTAAACCTTGGGTAACAGAGGCTGAGAGAAATCCCTTAATCTAAAGGACTAGACATTCCTCACAAGACCTGCTGATGTACAACCATGTGGATTAACCTGGCTCCTGCAGCAGGATAAGGAAGGACTTTGAGATGAAGTTATCGAACCGCGTTGAAACCCCTTTGTTTTCTTCCCCCCCCATTTAATCCTGGTTAAGAAAAATATTAATCAATTGTGTAACTGTAGCAGAAACCTGTGTAATCCTCTAGTTAACGTAAAGCCATCCCCTAATTAACATAGCTTGTCCTCCTCATTAACATGCCCAGCCCCCAAGACCCTTAAATTGCACTCACGTATTCAATAAAGTATTCCAGTTTTTTGCCCCTATATCTGGGATTGTCTTAGCATTATTGGACCCTTAAAAGATAAGATTTTGAACAAAATAATTTTAAAATAATTAGAATTGGTATGTCTTTATTAAAAAAAAGAACCTGTAATTTAAATACATTAAGAGAAACTAATTACAAATATATTTTTCCTTATTCATTCTTGTGAAACACTACTAAGATCTAATTTCTGCTAGAATTAGAATTGGCATTTGTAACAACACAAGGTAAACAGAGTTTTGTAAGTAATTTTGGTTTTTTACAGTTCTTATATTAGTAGAAAACCATTTTTACCTTCATGTGGCTGTTTCATACAACAAATTCTGAAGTACCACTATGATCACTGATAGTTCATATTTCTGTTTAAGTAATCTGTGTACATATGTAACATAATTCCTTTCAAAAACGAAGCTTGCCACAGAACATGCCTAACTCCACATTTACTGTTACTCCCAGTTTGTCAGTCCCATCTTTAACTTTCCCTGCAAACATTTTTAGTGTCTATTTCAAAGCCAAACACCTTTTTTCACTGGAGACAGTGGCTTTGCCCAGCAACATACTGTGGTTAGTGATATATTTAGAAGATAAAGAGAAACTCCAATGAACTAAAGCTAAATACATAGCTAATTTTTCTGTGTTCTTTTTTTTTTCTGTTTAGCTTTTACTGATCGTTAATAAAAACTCAAGATGTGTCCCTCTCTTTCCAACATCTGACTCACACATTAGAGTAACTAAGACAGGGAGTCAGAGCCAAACAGGGAAATTGCTGTTGGACATAGGCAGAAATGTTCACAAGTTCCTATCTTGACATAAGCAGACATAAACATTGTTTTCATAAACTCTTTTACACTTGGTATTGGAATTTGTAAATGCAGGTGATGGACTACCTGATCACAAGTAAATCTGCTCATAGGGACCCCTCCATCCTCATGTCCCTTGTGAAATCTTACTTCATATCAGCTGAAGCTCAGTCTTGATACTCAGTCAGAATCAAAGTACCAAAAGTACATTTGTGTCAAGCAGTAGGTATTCACCTCATACACAAAGAAGCAGATGTAAAATCTAAGAATTCACACAGGTGTTTTTATTGAGTGCATCCTTTTTTCTATTCACAACTGATCGCCTGTTTTTGCACTGGTGCCTTCCATACTGTGTATCTTGTACCCCTCAGCCATGAGAGAAGAGATGAGAAATGGGACTATCTGAATGAAATCCATCCCTGGGGGCCTTTGCTGTAAAAACTATTAAAATGTAACTGCTGTAGCACTGGGAAAGAGGATTAAGAAAGACTGAGCTGTAAGATTTTCTCTTTCCTATCACTTTCACCACAGGTTAGCACAAAGGAAATGAATTTAAAATCAGTTGAAAAAATAATAAAAAACTAAAAACCCCAAACATATTTAAATAAATTGTGGGCTGTGAAGTACTACATTCTATTTTTTAAAATAAAATAGTAATTGAACTAAAACATTCTATATCCTAAAAGTGTCTTTTTTTTTTCACTAGATTTAACCTATCTTTCTTTAAACTGAATTATTTTCCATGTCACTGTACTGTCTCAAATGCCCTTTCCCTTTTTAATCGCCTATCTGTTACAATTGTATTTTTTCTTCATCTGATACTTACGGTACAATAAAAAGATATAACTAATTCCTACGTTTCTGTGAATATGATGTTCCCTGGAAAGAAACAAAAAAACCCAGGCAATCCACTAATTCATGTAGAGAAAGAGGTTGAGGGTCAGAGAAAGCATGAGGAATATGAGTTTGACCAAACTGCTATGATTTCCATTTAAATTGCTATATTTTCTGAAAGACATAGAAGATGACAACAAATCTTATATGTATTTTAGACAATGGTTCATTTCCTAAGCTGAGATAGGGTGCCAAAAATATAACACCAGTACAAATTTTCCTTATCTAGGGAAAGGCATGATCGATTATTTTTCCTGGTGGCATATATTCAAAGAGCACAACTCTGGATAACTTTGACAATCAAACTTTTTTTCCAAGCATAGCTGAAGCAAGCATATGGGACTGAAGTAAAATTGTAAAAATAATTCTAGCTGACACCACTCTGACTAGTGCAGCTTGTTTATCAGCATTACATGTGTTCTTTTAATTTGAGTTTGCTGTCACTATGAGACTCTGATGAGTTTAATTTTAATTATATACATATAATAAAGATGCCTTTCTCTAGAATCTTCATCTCTGACAGAGATGCCTGTGTATTTTTTTCTTTTCTGTGCTTGGAAATAAATGATTAAATTAGGAGGACAGAAACATTAAGAATAATATTTTCTTTTTTGCATAATTCAATATTTATTCCCATTTCTCTTCCTCTGTTAGCACTTTAAAAATATGAATCCAGTGCTTCCGATTCCAGATGATCAGTTTTTTACTGTCTAGCTGATGACTAAGAGGATAGTCAACCCTTTTTTTTTTTCTTTTAAAGAATAGTATGGTCACCATATCAGTAGAGAAGGTGAATCTTTCTTTCTCTGTCTCTCCTCAGGTTTCTACTTGTACCTGATTCATTCTGACAAAATGACTTAATACAGTCACATTAAAAATATAATTTTATGTGTAACTGGGATTCAATACTGGATTCAAGACTGAAGCAAAGTCAATTTCCTTCCCTCCTTCCTTCCTTTCTTCCCACTTTTCTAAGATAAAACATTTTCCTCTGTGTTTTTTCCTGCATATTAGTGACTAGTTTGCTCTGTTTATGGTGGATGGTTGATCAGGAAAGAAATCTGATTTAGTTGGATTACACCCTCAATGTAACAGAAATTCACCTTCACAGAAATTCTTCATAATACTGCATTGTGCATAAGCTTTCTCAATGATCAAATGTTTGTCATCATTTAAGAGCAGTGAGTAGACTAAATGGACTCAGACACCAAAACACTTAAATGAGTGACGTATATGCAGTTTTTGGAGGCAATGATTTCCATGTTCCTCAAGGGAGTCATCATGAGGCAGAAAGAAAGTCAGGAAGTCAGGCCTGCCAACAGGTAGTATGCAGTGGGATCTGGATGCTGGGTATGTAGAGGACTCTGACCCTCTCCCCATGCTCTATCCTGAGTTCTTCTGCCTTCGATACCCTGGAGCCTCCCTCTGCTGACTGATGCAATTGGCTATGGGGTTGGATAGGGAATACTCAATTCCCCACTGAGACATGCATGTTCTGAAGGCACTTGACATTGACCACGCTGCAGCCTCTCCAAGATTCTTCATATCTCTGCAACTGTCCCAGGAATTGGTGGGTTGTGTATGCTGTAGGAGCTCCTCTCTCGTAAGGAATTGAGTTCCCTGTGCTGTAGGGTTAACAAGAGCTCACACGCTACTGCAGTTGTCAGTCATACCCAAGCCACCCAAACATCACAGTGCTGCAGTTCTAGGCTAAAGATGTTGTGGATAAGTTTATGGCGTTGCCACTACCTTAAATATTTCTGCAACTTGTGTTGTGGACATATCTACTTTCCTATATTGGGTTCATTAAAACATTTGGTCTTATTAAAAAAAAATACATGGATAGGACAGCTAAAATTAATTCCTTTAGAAGTTCATTCTACATGAATTTAGTTATTTCTTTCAGTGGTTCACACATATATCGCACATACTCTGTTTACAAAGCTTAGCGGTGAAGTCTTGAGAGAAAATACTCTTATTTCCTTCCAGTTTTCTGTTCACCAATTCCTTTGATCTTTGAAACACTTTGTCTCCCTTTCTTTTTGATGTCACCTGAAGAAGGAGGCAGATCAAAGAAATGTCAGAAGAAGCGTTGGAGAATTGACTAAGCAGTAGATCAGCTGTGATAGGAGAGTAATATTAGCTTTAATCAATTAATAGTATATACCAGACACTTTCTGCTGCTGATATAATGATTTAAATGAAGGGGATATGAAAGATTGGGCTTCTGGCTAAGCAGGAGTGATCTAGTTGTTAGTCATAGCTCTTTAACACCACCCAAGAAGATTTAATGGAAGTATCAGCTACTTTAAAGTATGTATCTTCTTGTGCAAAGGATAGGTTTGAGTTTAAGGATAATTTGGAACTGCATTATAGAGGGTTTAAGTAATTTTTGTGGCTGGGAGGAGCACAAAGCCATTAAAATTAAAACTACCTAAAGTTACTAGATAGGATATATTCAATAAGAAAGAGGTGTAGACAGATGTAGTCACCCTTTAGGAATAATTTAACACAAGTAGTGGGTTGTGTTGACATGTTTCCATTTCACATCATTAGTTTAACAGCTATAAAGCAGAAAGGAACACATGGTAAATGTACTCTTTACTACCGTTATATTTTGGGGTACAGAACTCTCTTAAATCTGCATTTACACAACTTTGCTTTCAAAAAGTTTTTGAATAGAAACACTTAGTGAAGGCTATAATGAAACTGTCACTTTGTGTTGGAATTAATTGGAAGAAGATACTAAATACATTTCCATTTTCAATCTGAGTCATTTTAATGTTGAATTAACTTTAGTTGAAACAGTAAAATCATTATAGAATTTCTTTTACACTGTGTTCAGATTCACATAGAAATTTAACCTTTATAAATATCACCATTTGAAGGGGGAGAAAGGTACTGAAACCACTAGGAAGTCACAAAAAGACAGTCAACCTGCAGCGCTGTTTCATAACTGTTAATATTCACCTGACAGTCAAACTTGGGATTCATAATTGGCTTTTCTTGATAAGACTCTGCTATGCAGAGAAAGAGAAGACATGGGTAATTAAACAGGTGAAAGAAGCTGCTTATTCGGTTGTCTGCAGTTTCAAGAAGTGAAATGCACACAGAGGAGAAACACATTTTTCATTCATGTACTCTTCTCTGAAATAAAGATTAAATAATAATAAAAATAAAAAACAACTGAACAAACCACTGAAAGCCAAGATAGAGGGATTTGTCTGTATACAAAATACCTGGCAAATAATATATGATTTCTAGAAAAAAGACTATTTTTTAAGACTGTAAATAGATCGTGAATTTACATTACCATATTTAAAAGTCTAAACTAAACAAATAGCTAAAAGTATGAAAAAATTAGTAATAACAGATAATGCTAAATATAAGCTTAAAAAATGAGAATGACAAAACATAAATTGCTATCTTTCAGTGGAGGTGATGAAGTTTGAAATTTTATTGTCTTTAGATAAACTACAATGTGCAGATCTGGATTTTGATTCAAAGAAATTTCAAATTAAAAAAAAAACATAACTCCTTATCAGCTGCAATCTTGCAGGAAACTACTAGTGCAGCGTAGATGCATTTTACATAGAGGAAGCACATACTCATAGAAGAGTGGAAATATTCTTTCTTCATTTTATGTTAGCAAAGTTTGATTGTAACATTATATATTCCATTTAGCAAATTTGCAAACTCTTATATATTCTACTATCAGACTCTTAGTGGAATGGTTCTATTTGTGTTTTCAGGAGAATTTTGCTGCCCAATAAAATAGTATTTCTAATTTATAAATATCATACCTCACATTTTCTTCCATTTTATAAAATATGGAGATACAATAACTTATTCATTGTTCAAATCCACAAATTCCATACAGAAAAATTCCAAGATCATTTTGCTAACATTCTATTTTCCAGCTTTTTTAAATTATCAAAAGTTAACTGGATAAAACCATAAAAAATGACATTTATATTACTTTGCTGCTTTCAGTAAGAGATTGGACAAGATAACCTTCAGAGGTCTCTTCTAACTAAGGTTGTCCTATGAATCTATTATTCTTTCTCCCATCTTCTAAGCCAGTATTTTAAATAAAAATATATGCTAAAGGGATTTTACACTGGAATATTCACATGTAAAGTTGTTATGCATGTTACATTTTCAAAAATTTCTAAATATCTGTATGGTTCTTTCATATTAAACACTTCATAGGTACTGGTAAGTATCCTTTAAATGATGGGAGCATTACTACCTCTATCTGACAGATACAATTTTAGGTGAACAAGTAATGATTATTCTTAATTCCATGCCAGACTAGAACTAGACAATACCATGCAAAAGGAAAGGAAGGGAAACCTTAAGTAATTCAGGTTAAACAAAGGTTAAGTGTGTGCATGTGGGGGGAATTAGATACAGTCAGGGCATAGCTAGCTTAATGGCTGTTAGATGCACCAAGCCTACTATTGCCTTTGACTCAGGAGTTCATAACCTGATTGCTGGAAGCTTAGTGGTTTAAAACAGGAGAACAAACAGGTGTAAAGAACAAAGCTACTCTCTGACTGCTCCATTTTTAATTCTGTTTGTTCCATTTTGTCAGTGATGGACTTCTAATCTGGCACAGTATGGTTATATTGTTTTTATACTGTCAAAATGGTGTAATGGAAAAAAATAATAAGAGATACATTAAAAAAGAGTTTAGGTTCCACACGCAAGCTTTAGGTGAAATGACCAATTCTACGATCTCAAGAATTTCAAGCATCTTTACACTAAGTTTGATCCTGAGAGCTTCCAGATTCAGGAACTAGGAATTTTTCTTCTTAATTCCCTGTGAATAAACGAATGCAGTCCAATAAACAGTTTGAAAGTGGTGGTTGTTGCTTTCTTTCTGGAGGACTATGAGAAGGTGCCTCTTTATCTTCTTTTCCTTTGGTACAAAGAAATTCAGGTACACAGTATTCAGGTGTGCCCTGTCCAGAAGTCTGTTGGCTCTTTGTGGACAAGAAACATGTCACCTTTCCTGTGAAAGCTGTTTTACAATGCCGAAAAGAACTGACAGCTAATTAGTCTGGAAAAAAACCTGTGAGGCAGAGCACAACTGTGTAACGTTTCCAGCAGAACAAATCCAAGGTTACAAGTCCACACTGAGCATTATTTACACATTTTTCAATATTCGTAAGTATCTTTGAACTAGGGACTAGAATTTAGGTCTCTTTGCTTGTGAATAAAAAAAATTAAAAAAATTTAAAGTTTATATTGAAACACCTTAGTATATTTCCTATTAACAAATTCCAGCTGGCTTTCCACTGGCTATATTGCTTCCAGATGACTGTGGAAGTGTCCAAAGTGTGTTGGCTGTGGTGACAACATTTTATAGGTGCCTAGCACTGACTACTATCCTCTGGGAAACCTGGACACAGGACCTACAATTCTGGGAAGTTCATTTCTAGGAATTATGTTACATTTCCTTTGGGTGTCAGTCAGCGGTTAAAATAGTGTAGCTTTAGGAACTAAAGGTTCATCTGCCGTATCTTAATCACACAACCATTCTTTACAATAAGCCAAAAACATATAAAGGCAACGAAATTACCTTAGCTCTCTTCATGTTTAAAAGGAGCAAAGAAATTTGCTAGAAACTTCTTAAATTTTAGGAGCAAATTATGTCACAGATGCCTACTTTAGGTATATGATTTAAATACAGGAATGGTTTTTCTTAGGATAACAAGTTTTCTAACTGATTGCCTCATTCCACCTTCAGTGGCTCACACCTCTGTTATAGGCCCACCTCATCTGCTGTGTCATCACAATTTTATAGTACAGAATGATGCATAAAATGATATTGTTTGGTTTATCAGTGCCCAAACTGATAGCAGAACATAATTGTTCGGATTGTGTAAACTGTAGCAATTCATCAGCTGCTGGAGGGGTAGGAACCACAACAGTCCAGATGAACTTAATGGAACCACACCTTTTCTTCCCTTTTTCTGAGTCAATGCCTTTAGCTGATATGTTAGACTGCAGCAACTTAGCTGATTTATCTGGGGCTTAGTCTTCCAAAGTCTTTGCCAGACTCTACAAAAGATTCAGGCAAAAGAATAACATGTTCAATTAAGTTTTGCCAATTCAGAATCAAAATTTTGATACCTAGCTGGTATTGAGTGGAAATTGTTAACTTTTTTCTCTTCCATTTGTAAAGCATTCTTATTTTAGCAATTCTATGTAATAATTTTTCTTTTTGTCTTTTATGTATTCCTGCATCTAGTGGTTCTAGACCTCACAATTCTCCAATTCATTTCCAGCTCACAACTGCTACCTTATCGGTGCTATTATTTATCAAACTATTTGGGGAAAAAAGCCTAGATTTTGCTTTTTTTCCCCCAAGCTTTTCAGATGAACTGTACCAAAACCACAAGACAGTATGTAAGTCCCAGATTAATTGTATGTGATATTGAACAATTAACAGAAACCAACCATTTGCATTTTAATAACATTCTAACCATCTGGTAAATGAATCCATTAATCTTTATTAGCTGGGTATCAGACACTGGATTTTAGAGTACATTGATGTGTGTATGAGTAAAAAGGAGAATTTAAGTCACAAAATAATTTTTCCAGTAAAAACTACAAATAACAAGTTGAGCTTGACTAATATGATGTAAGATACTGATCTACACTCACAGTAAGAAAAAAAAAGAAAAAGTTGATAGGTTTAAATAATGTGGCGGCTGTCACATGAATCAAGTGACTGGATCATCAAAATGAAACTGATACTTTCCATTGACCTTATGATATTAAGATTAAAAGAAAAACCCTCTTTCCAGATCAAAGTGGAAAATCAGAGGTGCATTTGAACATTTTGGTGTCTCAGGATTGAGTCTCAAATTAGTCACTGACTGAGAAGACTGGTAATGTTATGGAATTAACATACTATAATGTGTCTGTGGTCAGGAAGAAGGTCAGACTGCTACCGATCTCTCATACAGAGTACCTCAAAGCTCAATAGATGAACAGCATGAAGTATACATATTAGTGCAAGGAGATATCTTATTATTATTATTATTATTTTCTCCCACAGGTCTCGTTGCATTCTCTTTTATACATTGTAGTCATAGTTGCACAACCAGAAGTTTCTAGTTAAATAACCTATTTCAAGCTAAAGTCTTTGTTTCTGCAGAGGGTAGATCTTGATGGTGTAACCTTTAAAGCTGCAACTTGACTGTATCTGTGATTATTTGCAGGGTTTGCATCTGTACTTATTATTCTTTCATTGCTGCTTACTTCTCAACTAATTACTTCTCAGAGAAATTACAGGACCATCAAATCGTTTTCAGCACCTCTGTACTACCCAAGGAAAGCAACTTTAGTTCTCATTTCTTACCTGATGCTGAGATGAAAACTGGATGAATGGCACAACTTTACCCCTTTATCCCTAAAAAGGTATATGGTCTGTTTTGCTCATGACAATAATTAGTAAGTGATCTCCCACTGTTTCAACCCACAAGTTTTTCCAGCTGATTTCCCCCATCCTCCTCCATCCTTGTTAAGGAGTGGGAGTGAGAGAGTGGCTGGGTGGGCATCTAGCAGCTGCTCAAGGTCAACTCACCACAAAACCCTAACATCTAATTTGCTTTATGAATACCTATTGAGTATCAAACTGGTATTTGCGTGGAACCAGCTATTAAACCCCCCAAGAATCCTAACTGGTAGTGGCTCACTGATAGCACGTTATGTGCGGATCTTGACAGGTGTGAGAGATGGGCCCGTGTGAAGTGTGAGGTCCTGCAACTGGGTAGGGACAATCCCAAGCACTACACAATCTGTGCAGACCATGGATTGAGAACAACCCTGAGGAGAAGAACTTGCAGGTGTTGTTGACAAGAAGCTCAACATGACCCAGAAATGTGTATGTGAGCCCAAAACGCCAAATGTATCTTGAGCTGCATCAAAAGAACCATGACAAAGGTGGTGATTCAGCTCTTCCTACTCCATTCTCAGGAGACCCCATCTGGAGTGCTCTGTTCGGCTCTGGGACCACCAACATAAGGACTTGGACCTGTTGGAGTGAGTCCAGAGGAGGGCCAAAAAGATGATCAGAGGGATGGAGCATCTTTCCTATGGAGACAGGCTGAGAGAATTGGGGTTATTCAGCCTGACAAAGAGAAGGCTCTAGGGAGACATTAGTGCAGCCTTCCAGTATTTAAAGGGGCCTACAACAAAGCTGGAGAGGGACATTTTACAAGGGCATTTTACAAGACAAGGGGGAATGGCTTTGAACTTGAAAGAGGGTAGGTTTAAATTAGATATATGTGGAAGAAATTCTTTACTGCAAGGGTGGTGAAGCCCTGGAATGGGTTGTCCAGACAAGTGGATTGATTCAAGGACAGATGGGATGGGCAGGGATGGGATGGGTTGAGCAACCTGGTCTGGTGGAAGATATTCCTGTCCATGGTGGTGGGTTGGAACTTCATAATCTTAAAGGTCTCTTCAAACAAAGCCATTCTATGATCCTATAAATTTAAGATTTTTATTTTTTAAATTATTTTAATGATTTTTAATTTCATCTCCTTCTGTCCTTCTGAGTTGTATATCTTTTAAGATCTTCCCTCAGTTTTTCACACTCGGTTCTCATTCTTGCTACTGTAAATAACTCATTCATCAATACTTTTTTTTGACAGTGTTAGTCATTCATTTTTTTCAAGTTATCTAAAAAGGTTTTTGATATAATACAGCACACATCACAGGTTATACCTCTAGGAAGGACCACATTCACCTCCTGTCAGACCCCAGCCCTGGAGCCACAAGCTCAACTGGGAGTTTTACTTTTAAAAATACACAAGGCTCCAAAAATTTGCCCATTGAATTTTGGAAGAGCACTTGGTTCTTTAATACCTTGCGGTAGCACAAAGAAAATATGATGCACATGTTTTCTCAGGAGATACTTTTATTGATAATTTTAAAAAATAAGGGAGAAAATAGGAGGTGTTGTCGAAAGTTTAAAATGTAACATACAACCAAAATTCCACAAAAGACTGACCCAGCACACATCAACCAAGACAACTTAGCAAAATACAACCCACCAGTTTTAAGTTACCCAAAACATTAAGAAAAGATTAAGAGAAGAAAAATGAGTAAAGAAAGAGAAGAGGAAAGAGTAAGATGACAGGAGAATAAGAGAAAAATAGATACCACCAGAGAATCCTGTGCAAGTCCAGCTTTCACATGGCCAGGTGGCAGGTCTCAAGCAAAAGTTGGAGGCCATGTATGCTGGTTTTTTGTACTCTGGACATCTGGCCCACTGGCCACTCAAAGGCTTCAGGGTGTAGTGAGGAGCAGTACTACCTCTGTGCCAGCCAATTTAAGCCTGGGTTAGAGGCTCCAGAGGGTGTAGTGTGGGTGTGCTTCTAGGCTGCCTTTGACTGACAGCTGCTCCAGGGCTGCCCCATGAGGCTGCAGGGGTTGCCATGTGGGCCTGACCTCACCTCTGTGAGATTTGACCTGATCCTTCACCCCAGACACACACACTCCTGAGTTGGTTCTGACCCAATAATATAATAATGTGTCTCACACCTCCTTCCACTGAAAGAAAAGACTATTTATTCCTAGGACTGGTTCTTCTCTTTTTATTGATTATTTTTCCTATTCAAGTACTTTTGTTATTTTGCCATGATTTCTTATTGTACAGAAAGCTTATGCATACTTGAGTCCCTTAAGATTACTTAACAGGTTTAAATTTCAAAAATGAACCACATAATGGGCTTTAAAACTGAAGTTCAACTTAAAAACAATTCAGTTGTTACTAGCCTGATACTCATGTACATGTTAACACATAACAAGAGAATAAAGTATAGAGTACCTTATTTTCCTGCAGTTTTTAGCATGGCTTCTTCATCTTTTTCTTTTTTTTTTTTTTTCCAAAAAGGAAAAGGATGAAAAAAGTAAAGCTCCCTTTATCATTATTTATCTTCCTCATGTTGGTTATTTCTATGTTCTGTGAAACACTAACTGCTAAGTTTATATTTTGAAGTTTTGTATCCTTTGCACCCAAATATCATGTCATATGACTGTCACTGTAGGGCACATTATGCAAAACATTATGCCCTGGCCTGAAAGACTGAATACAGGGATAATTCTGATATGTATTGTTACTTAAACAGTAGAGGCACCAGAAAACACAATTTCCCTGAAGTTTTGGATTGAGATAGAATTAGAAGATCTGTCACTTTATAGCATCTTACCCAATTACTGTCTTTTTATTTATATTTTCTTTCCTATAGAACTGAGTATCATAATGATGTTAGGGGATTTAACATTGGTTGTCATTTCAGTTTTGTAATTCAGCAGCTAACTGTAAATATTTGGAAGAGGAAGATAGAAGTAAAGTGAAAAGTGTAATTTCTTTGTTATCAGATGATAGTATCATGTAATATGCACAATCTACCCTGGGCAAACTACTTTGAATATATTATTTTCAAAGAAAACATAATGTCTTGCAGCAAGAAAACTATCATGAAATCTGGAGTGAAATTGAAAATACTTGCAAGTCACTCATTTCAATGTTCACAGCTTATGCAAAATGCAGTATTATGAGGGATTTCTATGCAGTTGGAAATTTATTTTTTTCAGTGCATGCCATTCTCCAGTGTCTTTTCTGACAGAATTTGGTATCGTGTTTATTGAACTCATTAAACAATATATTTCTTGGACAGTTTTATGGCACTATTAGTGAAAGGTCAGCAAGAACTGTCTTTTTAGACTATCCAGATAGATGACAATTTATACCAGTTGCTATTTGTGTCACTGGCCTGCAATGGAACCACAGTGAAGTTGTTTTTATTGTTTATTATTCCTGTTGCACTTTTTCTCCTTTTTGCTTCCTAGCTTTCTATATCTGTTCTCAGTACTGCTTAATTTCTTGTCACGTTCCTTGGCAGAATACCGATTTTTCCACCCATCTACCCATCTTGAATATGTCCAAAAGATGAGATGTTAAAAAAATGAGAAATTATGATGAAAGCACGATATAATGGCTTATGGAAAGCTTTTCCAGAAAGGCTGACCTTTCCAAGTATAGTCATGGTTTTTCAGAAAAAGGTTCAGCAGATGTGACTGTCCTTTAAAATGTTTCTTACGTTTCTGAAGCATTTTGTGCTTGTAATTGCTTCAAAGGTACTTAAAATTCAAGCAGACAATGAGATGGGATTCTGCCTCGCTCCAGTTCTGCACCACATGTAAAAGAATCTGCCCTCAACAAGAAGCAGTTTAATACATTATGTATGAGAAAATGTAGCAAAGTGGAAATTAGTGTATAAAGTAGGAACATTAAAACACCTGGCCATTTTAATGAATAGAATTTTACCTAGCTGCACTGGGAAAAGACTTATTAAACAGAATATTTTTAATACATCTAGTACAAATGCAGTTTATACAGTAGGAATATAGGATGATATGTTTGTAACTATTTTCTTGGTGGAATAGTATGTGATCACATGGCTCTGTAGACAATCCTGTCCCCACTCAGGAGTCAAGAAATATTTTTTGAAGAGAAAAAGTAGTTTCATGTTTAATAATAAGAGCAAGTTTTTACAGGTAGAGGTTTTCGCATGGAAATTTAAAACTTTTGAGAAATTTAATACTGAAATTAGTCAGTATTTCAATATGCTGTAGAGATAATAAAGTTTTTCAGTAAATCAGAAGGATAAAATATAATTAATTCATCATACCTCTGCAGTTTATCCCATCAATCATTTATTAAGTTTTGTAAAAGGGTATGTTTTTCACAAACTTTTACGAGGCTTTTAATGCACCTTGCTTAAAAGGAAGTAGGAAAAGGCAAATTTTTGAGAAACGTATAGGAATGTTTCCTTTAAGAATCAGTGCAAATTAAGACTAGTTCCAAAACAGGGCATCTTATAAATAATGATTAAGAAGCCTTCATAGTACATAGCCTTTCCCTATATAATTCATAGCGTTTCCCTATATAATTTTTGTGGCTAGACTACCAGGAGTGTGTGAAAGGCTATTACCTTCTTAGCAAATCATTGCTGAATATATGTAGTTTTGATTACAAAAAAGGGGATATTTATTTTAGGGATTTTACCTATTTTCCAAAAAACCATTAGAAAATACCTATAATGTAGTATAAAAGCAAAATAGAGTTAAAATCAACATTCCATTTCAGGGTACATCGGCATGTTTCCTTGGGAAGGTCTGTAATTAGAACCTTATCCATTTATCTAACCATTTCTCAGGAATCTTATGAGTAGAGATAACAATTTGGTAGCATTTGTCAAAAATTGTTGAAAAACACACCTTTTTTATTTTTTTCATTTCTTCCATGCACCCAAAACTCTCAGCAACATTTGCACTGATTTTTATTGCCCTTTTAAATCACATTGGATTGAGATCAAATACGGAAAATATCACCTGGAAGGGTTTTGCATGATAATGAAGCAGTAGCTGAAAGAGTTTGATTAGAATAAAAGTTGAAATTCATCCATATTAGATCCTTATTATCACAGACACTATTGAGATCTGCCTTAGAATATTCTTTAGAACTCAAGCGTACCTGCTAAATGTTACATTCATTACAAACTGCCTATTACTAATTTAATTTGAAGGAGGACTGATTCCAACTGTGATACTAACAGCTGTGAATGTAAAAGTAGAGATATGACTACCTCCATTATGATTACAATTCCTAGGAGGCAGGTTAAGCAGTTCACATTTTCATTGCATTATTTTTCTATAATAATCAAAATTCTGATAGACTTGACAAAAATGTTGTATAGTAAGGTCCTAAACTATGCTAGAATGTCTCATTTTAATGTGCTCACTGAAATATTAAAAAAATACTTATTTTATTTTTATTCCTTATACTTTTTGAGATAGTAAATCCAGTGAAGGTCCAAAGTTTCTTTAATTTTCTCAGTGTATGATTGAAATTGTTCATCTTAATAGTCTTTGGTGGATGTGTATATATTTCATTCTCATGTACCTCCCCTGCAGAGTTCAGATGACTGCCAGTGTTTTATTCTGTCTGCACTGGTGATGCTTTTATCCATTTTAATGTTGAAGAGGATTTGTTTTAACACTGGTCATTTGCTGTTTATTAACAGACTGTTTATTAACAGACTGATTCATTAAGGTGGTATACATACAATTAAAAAAGAAAAAGAGAGCCCTCTTATGGCAAAACTCTTAGATTCCTTTTACACAAGACAGAAGTATCTTGAATCAGTTTCATCCACACCAGCTGCACATTTTGATTTTAGCCATTCCAGTAATATTGCTCTCCTCATTTTCCCTTTTGCATTAAACTGTATAAATTGCTAGGGCTCAAATCACTGTCTCCACGTCTATAATGCTAAACTGACCGTGCTAAGGATTATTATCCAATGCTGGTGTCATCTGGCATAGAATGGCTGTCATCCATGTTGTTAAGTGATCTGTTGGGAATGGTCTCTATCTATGCCAGCTCTTGAGGCACAATCAGAAATGGTTTAAGAAAAATAAGCAAAAGAAAGAGATTGTGTTAGTCCTCCGGCAAATTTCCTGGCAGTGTTTAATTTAACAATTTGTATCTTGTAAAATAGAGTTGATGCTTATGACACTAAACTTTACTGTCCCACACTCCCAGGCTGTATCTTGCAGCCAGGAACTTGGCACAAAACTCTCTGTCAATAAGGTAAAAGTGTCAAGTATCTAAGAAAATTCACCACACCTAGGACACTGACTGGTGGATGCATTGAAAAAAAAAAAGATGAATAGAGGAGTATCTAGTCCTGAGGACAGAATTAATGCTCATTCACTGCTGTGCATCTCTTTGCCTCATTGCTTCCTCCTAGAACTAGACACCATGTTTATCTTCTAAAGACTGACCCTTTCTTCCCATTTATAAAACATGGAAGCAGCAAGAGGGAGAATGAGATACTTTAAACCTTTATATCTCCTGTTTTATACCAAAACAAAACTTTATACTACAGCAGTGACTTTAGAGCCCCATCCCAATCTAAGGTATATCAAAACACGTGCCTTCCTTTTAAACAAGTACAGTAGCTACCTGGTTCTAGAATAGAAATTTATGGGCAAAACATTCTTTCTCAAACTGTACATAAAATATTTCAAAGCTAACTGAACAAAAAGAGAAACACTTCATGATTAAGATATTCACATATATGGAAGAGCAAGGTCTGACACCTTAATTATTTATTTTTTTAACTAAGAGATACAGGAACAGAACACTTTAAGTATTGTAAAATTTTGAAATTATGGAAGCAAGACATAGATTTAAAAAAAAAAATATCCTTATTTAGTAGAACTTAATAAATCTCACTTTCACATCACATGTAGACACAATACTGTAATGTAACTACAATAATGTTACATTGCTTTCAAATGTTCATGCTCTGTTAATGAGAATTAAAGATATTCAGCATGGGATGTCATTAGGTTAACTACTGCTAAATTTCTATAGACTCTTCTACTCTGGAAAAAAAATGAACTATTTCTCATGTGAGTTTAGCGTTCTTACCCAGACTAGCTCTTGCTTGAGACCTCTTCCTCCATAAAGGAAAGGACAGAGACGACTTACCTGACACAGAGCAGTTCCAGTTGTGTTTCTTACCTGAGCTGGTCAAAATATTTATCTGGCCACAAATCAGATAATATAATTTTATCATATTATGCTAGGGCTTAACCACAATGTAGCGACATATTAAATCAGAATTATTGTTATAATAAATATCCAGCCAAGATCTTTATTTTAGAGAAGAGGAGGAGACTATGTGACAATATGTGAATAAACATTCTCCAGGGTATCCTACTCAGGCCTCCAACTAGGAATTTGAGCCAATGACAACTGTGAAGTTCATTTTCCTCAACCCTCCCAGCTTTGTCCTTAGTGCTATACTTGTCACACTATTTTTGTTAAATTTAAAGAACCGGTTGTATTAGACACAGAGTGAACAAGTAAAGTCAGGCTACACAATGACTGTATGATGGTGCAGGTAATTGAAAAGCACATTAAAAAGCGTGTGTATTAAAATAATACTCATCTTCCACCCCTCATAGCTACTGGAGCGTTATACATCAACCGCACAAAGAATTTGCCTATCTAGACAAAGAATCAGCAGTTCTTCAGTGTAATCTATCAATCTGTCCCTCAAGGCAGTTTCTTTAGTCCTTGTTTAAACTTTTATTTGTTTCACTTCTTGAGGCAAAACAATCAAGGGTGTCAACTTAGCATGTACATAGCCCAATGCATTTTCTCAAGGTTGCTTATGTTATTTACATGGAGTGAGTCAGGTTTTCAAAAGTGCATAATTCTTCTCCTACTGACACAGGTCTTCCTGAATTACACGTTCCTTATGTTGGTGGTGTCTATCACAATATAAGTCTTTGAAGTTTCCGTGCTTCCAAAGTTTTACATGTGTCACAGTTGCTAAAATGATTTGTGCAAAGCTTTTTCAGAGAGTTACTCTGTAATATTCAACAGCTTAGCAACTTTTGCCAAGTATATAGATGAACTCTCAGAAAACACTTTGAAAATGTACTTTGCTTGTTTAAAGACTGCTTAAATTTCTGACTCTGTCTTGAGACTTAGTGCTGAAGCATGAAACAGTATTCATATAAAAGTGTTATTAAGAACTCTTAAAATAAATTTTAAAAATAATAAATTCCCCACAAATCCAGAGCAGAATATGAAGGTCTGGAACCTAACATCACCTGCTTAGATCCCCAATAGCAGATGAAGAATTTTTAAAATAATATACATTGTGGCTACACTGAAAGGCAAAAAATTCAGGATTAGACACTTAGATTAGATGGAAAACTTAATCGCTGATTTATAGCTCTAGACATCAAAAGGTATTTTCATTGAGTTTGAACTTTTGTAACTACAGAAGGACAATTCCTGACGTGTACAAGGAGGGTAACTCTTTCTCACATCAGTCTGAGAACAATATTGAATTCAATAACTTATGGCTATAAAACTTTGTGTCTTAATGCAATAAAAATAATTTTGGTTCTGGAAACATTTCATATAGTTTGTTTAATGCATAACGTTTGACAAGGGAAAATATCTTTTTGTGGTTTAGGACTTTAGCTCTTACAAGTCAAAAAATGTATTTATATAGTAGCAATATATTAAAATATTTACTTTACACTTCAGTAGGTCAAATGGCTCTGAAATTTCTTCAGATAATAAAGGATAGAGTTTGCATATGCTGAACAACTTTTTCATTTAATGTTAAAATGAGAGAACTAGGAGCTGTTCTATTGCACAAACCAGTGTAGTTGATGCTTTGACCAGAAATTAATCTGATCTCATTGCTATATACAAATATATATCTGTATGATGAGCATTTATTCTTTTGCTATTTCTATCAATATAATATAAGCTATTATAAGAGATTCCTGGGAAGATGAATTAAAATTCTCTTTTCACCAAGAGATTTTTCTTCATTTAATTCTGCAAGTTTTTTTGATAAGTTACTGTCAGTCCAATAAAACAGTTATTTTGTTTGATCTCTCTTAATGAGCCTAAATAAATATCTGATCTTCAGAACTATGTGAATAAAACAAACACAGTCACATAAAAATTAGGCAAAGAAAGTGCATAATGAATTATTAAAAGATCAGTCATACTAATTTTAAGACTACTTAAGACTGCTAAGCACAGTACTATAACAGCTAATTTGGGTCCTCAAGTATAAGTGTTTATGGGCTGTTTGGTAATGTTGTCCCCTTTTAGAGTTAGACTTTTAAAGAAAATTCAAAAGGGTAGGATTCAAATACTTGGTCCAATAATATAGCTCATGGCTATATTATGGGCTGGATGGGTTAAACTACAGTAAATTTAGTTTTATTCAGAGGCTAATGGAACTGCTTTAGGCAACTAAATCATCAGGGAGGATGTAAGTATGCACACTGACCAGCAGAAACCCCAGTGTTATTATCCTTACTAAGAACTCACCTAGAGTAGGAAGTCAGGGTAGACTTGGGGCCCTGCATTGATTGTGTACATATACTGTGTTCTACCTATCATGCACCAATTCCCTGTGTGCTCTTAACTAACTATTTTTTAGTGGCAAAAAATGTGCACAAACATTTCATAGATAATTGAACCCTCTCAGACCATATTAATAACTCAGACTGTGATGTGATGTAATATAAGGATGCTCAATGTAGTTTGGAACGAACCAGTTTAATTACAGGAAACATTGGAGCCCAAATGGCGCAAGCAGATTGCACACTTTCATAGAAAGGGAAAAACAGTAGTCTGTGAATCGCATGCTGGGAGGTATATTTGTATAAGCATGAGGCAGGCATGATCTTTGCACGTTGAAAGAGTATACAGTGGGTTCTTGGGAGCAATAGCAAACAAATTCACACTCTGTTCACCTGTTCCTAAATTCCTGTGTGGGTAAATACTAAAATTACTAGGTAGATAGATGTCTGCTATTAAATGTAGAAAGTCTAAGGTTCTTATGTCTTCTAAATTCTCAGAGAAACAAAAAATAGAAATTGATCTAGAAACTTAATATTAACTGTCTGTGGCAGTCTTTGCTTTTCCATAGTTATTTTGTGAGACAAATGGTGATAGAGCTCCTTGAGAGACTTAAGTTATATGTGGAAAAGATGTACAGCAGAAGTTTTATGGAGAGGAGGCTAAAGCATAATAAATCTGTTTCAAGCAAGCACCCAGCAAGTCCAGAGTGATGAGGCAGACTGAAGTTCAAACCAGAAAGTCAAGTCTGGATCAAGGAGGTATGAGTTGGAATGTAGGTACAGTGGCAATGCAGCCTTTTCTTGTTCAAGAAATGAACTAGTATATCTTTTATTCCTTTCATAAGAAGGAGAGAGATGAAAGGAATTCATGTGTTCAAAACCTCATCTGTTTTTTTGTTTTCTTTTTTTTATGGTATGTGTTTGTTTTTAGGGCTTTTTTCTGCTTCATCAGTCTGTTTCTAACAGATGTTTCTTGAGTCCTTCTCACCAACAGCAGAAATTCCAGAACCTCTCCAACCAAATTATTCCAGTCTCATTATTATTTTTCTTTTTTCTAATAGCTAGATGGAAATAGACATTTTTTTGTTGTTATTACTGTTCTTGATATTTGATACTGCTGACTGTTCTTTAGTTGTGTTGCTCTCACCTCGAGTGTAATTCAGCTGGGTTCTGACTAGTGCTGTGAATACTGGTATTTTCAACATCTGGTATCCATGCTCTTGATATATATCCCATATGATACTTACATTTTTTCGGTGTTAGCTGAAATAGTGACCTCCTGGAATGCCTGTGTTCTTTTTTTTTTTTTTTTTCTGGAATGCCTGCATTCTTTTTCTTTTCCTTGCTCTATATGTGTAAACTTGACTGTTTTGTTTAAGTGTAATAGGTTTTCCCTCAGTTCCATTTGCAATACCCTCACCCTGATATCCTTATGTTGTTTTTCAGTGCTAAAAGTGGTTTTGTTAACTTTAACTCAGGAGGATGTAGCTGCCTCCTGTTTATGACAATATATGAGGTAATTTTAATTAGGAGACACTATCCCCTGCTGATTCATAGGTCTCAGTGTCCCTGAAGGATCTATATTTTTTGTTCCTGTGATTGATACTACTTCTAGTGTGTGACAAAAATCTCATTTTCATCTAAAAAAAAAAAATCCATTCAATTTAATTTTTCATACTGCTTCAGATAATTTTGAATTCTAATAGTCTTTTGATAGTGTTACACTCCTCTGGGGTTGCTATTGCTAGCAATCATAATAAACATTCCCTGAAAGATGGCATGCATTATTTCAGTGATACTTTGTGAGCCAATAATTCACTTGAAACATCAACAAAACTGAAAACACAATACCTTAACATCTGAGCTGTATTGACAGAAACGCAGATAGTACATTGGAGGAAGTTTTAGTGAGCTTTTTGGCACTTTTTAGAGTGTTTCTGTAATATCGTATCTGGTTTCAGGCACCTGAAAAGAAGAAAAATGTTAATGAACTGGAGGAACATTAGATCTGGTGCACTGTTTAACTTGGAGAAGAGATGGCTTCAGAGAAACACATGGAAAGAAACAATCCAAGCTCTTTACTGCAGTGCTTTGCCAGGAAAAAAGAGTCGACATTCATAAATTTAAAGCAGTACATTCAGACTTAATATAATAACAGATTGGATATATTTTCCTGAGGCTTGACTGGCTATTTTGGAACTTTTGGAGACTGCTGCACTCCAGACCTTCCAGGTTTCCTCTTTGCTTGTCAGAGCTGTTCCTGTATGATTCCACCTGCCTGCTCCCTGAACAAGCCTCAGGCTGTTGCCTTGATGCCTGAGGTCTAGGCTCTCCTACTCTATTCCTTCTTTCCCCTTGGGATCCTCATGTCAATTCTTCATGCTCACTGTGGCCAAGGCTGCTATGGATTGCCACACCCTCGCTGTGTCATTATTCAGCTTTAAACTGAAGCTCAACAGTGCTGATGAACTTTTTGCTTATAAAATTTGTATTCATAATGGAAGGAATAATCCGAAGAGTATCTTCTGCACAACTTAATATTAATCTTGTTTTGATGAATGTTTATTCATTTGTAGAAAATAGAAGAAAGTAAGAAGGTGACTGGAATCTAGATATACACTTGTGGTTTTATTATTGTTCATTCATTTTTGGTGGGGGTTTTTATTGGTTTTGTGATTTGTTGCTTGTTTGTTTCTTTTCAATTGATGGAGAATATTGTAATAATATTTCTAGTAACTGTTGCAAATTTTCCCATCTGTTTTAGCTTTTAAAATAATGTGGTAGGTGAAGCTTCAAGCTGTATGCCTGTGATGTGGGTCTCTGGCTTCTACAGTCCTGTATCATCCTTAGCTCAAGTCTCCCTGAGATTCTGTGACCTGGCTCTCAAATAAATTGATGTCTGTGGCATGTACAGTATGTTTTACATTGTTAATGATACATGGGAAGGCCATTTAAAATGATAAGCATTAACTTTTAAATAGACTCACAAATGGGTGAGGTTTGTCCCTCACTCCATTGCTACTAACATGTCAAAGAAGAAAACAATCCCCAACATAAAGTAATGAATTATAGAATTAGAGAATTTTGAGGGGTTGGAATGAACCTTGAAGATCATCTAGTCCCAATGCCCCCTATAATGTCTGTGATGTTCATTATTAACCATTCTCTTTCCTGTTGCAATACAAAATTATAACCATAAAATTATCAAAATAAAATTTTGGAAAATTATTCATTATAATGAATATAATGGTATCAAAGAATAGTATGTAATGAATCAGCTTCATGACAACTTGAAGACCAGTAAAACTGAACAGGTCAGGACTTCTCAGCAATGTAGAGAATTTGAGGACAAAGTTAAGTTCCTTTCTGTAGTGTTAGCTTATACATGAGCTGTAACAGAATCTTTCATGTATTGAAGATAACTGTTGTGGATTGGAGAACATGTGTATCATTAATTTCCTATAAAAAAAGACTCTAGGCAGCTTTTGCTACTTAGTTGCAGACTTTATTACAATGTCACATGAAATACCCGGCTAATACACGTTCTTTTATGATATCAAAACATAAGCATTCCTGATAATAGTTGCTTCTTCAAAACTCTGGAAGCAAATCAAAGCTACTCTCATTTTACAAAGGAGGTTCTGACTAACAGAGAAGCAAGGGAACTTACTGCAGTTTATGTTAATAGGCCATGGATGAACAAGCAGCTAAGCCCAGTTTTCGAAGGAATACCAATGCTCAACAGAGAAAAAGAAAAACAGTTCTTTGAATTGTGAAAGAGTCCTTTGCAACAAGATTGCATGCTGCAGTAATTTTGTAGGTAAATTGACCTATATTTTCTGCGCTTTGCTAAAGCTCTCATTGCCACATTCTGCTACTGTACATACCTACCTAGTGGTTCAACTAAATATTTGCTTATTATAGGAGTGCATTCAGTTAGCATAAAGGAATTGTACTTGTTTGAGTTGTAATGTCCCCAAAATCAACTCTTGGAGCACGAAAGAATATGATTTTTTTTTGCAGCAAAACACTCCTGCACATCTACCAGCCTTGCCCTAAGTGCACTTTTGCACAATGTAATGTCCAATGGAGCAGCATAACTAAATTCTTCACTGTGAATAGAGTATGTGAAAATATTTTGTGCAAATTGCCTTACTCCATGGTGAACCCTTTGTGAGCAGATGCTAAGTTATCCATCTATGGACAGCATTTTCCCTCCAAGGTATTTCCTGATGTTTCATCAGAATAATGCCACCTTCTTTCCTTGTATCCAGAGGATACATACTAGTAGATGGGCCCCTCTTTCCTTCACTACAACCAGAATATCTATAAGTACTGCTTTTGTCCCTCCTTAAAGTTGCTACAAACGATCCAGAAAAAGTCAGCTTGATGTTTAGGAAAGGATTCACAGAACTGAATGTGAAGTATTCCATTTATGCATAGAGTCAGTTTTGCCTTGGTATGGCCAGAGGTAATAAATGAGATAATTTTAAATTGTTTTCACATCATGTAAGCGAGGGTAATAGAGTAAACAATCACTGTACAATAGAAGTTCCCAATTTCTATATGTTGTTTTTCATTGCAGAATAGAATGTGAAAATGTGCATAGGAATTAGGCATGTTAAAACTAAAGTATGGTGCCAGAGGGTCATTAGAAGAGATGACAGTGTGGTTTTGGAGTTTTTCTCAGGAGGAGAGAGCAGAAGAATGGTTCCTAGTAGAGCAGCAGTACTACCAGCTATGGATCACATGCTGATAGCTGTTAGACTGGAATGTGACTATACTTCCATTGATAATACCTATGTGTTCTGATTCTAATGCTAAGAAGTTACACGAGTTTTCTGAGTTTCTTTTTCCATTTCCATCATCCAAATAAGTATTGTTCAAGAAAGCAGATGGCTGCAGTAGGTTGGGGATTTGCAGTTTTCTTGTAAGTTAGGCAAGTTTAATCCTTCAGTCGAGAAGGGAAAAATCAGGTGGGTTTAGGCTCATTAAGCATTATTAAAGGAATAAAATAACATAGAGGGAAATATCAGATAGCTAATAATGTAGTTTTTGAATTTTAGATTATTCAGTGATTTCAAGTAGAATCAAAATCAATAGATAATAGATGTAAAATCAATTTTTTTGATAGATGGCAACGAGTAACTATATTATTTTACTTTGTCTCTTTACCTTGGTAGTGACAGTGGGCAGTCACAGCTTTTTTTAGTTATGTAGCTTGTTTTGTGTATGAATATAAGTGTTTTCCAGTGTGTAGGAATGTAGATTCTGCTTCTGTTGACTTTGAACCATCTGTTCCTAGGTGTCCTGAGAATCTCTTTTCTTTGACAGACTATATGCTGACAGAGTTTGCCATGCTGTCATTTTATATATTCTCTATTTTTAATCTTAACTTTGTGGGGGATGGGAAATGAAGTCAAAAAAAAAAAGATATGGGAAGGTGACTGCTAGTGAACACACGGGAAAGACAATCTCTGCTTTGTCAGAAGTCTCTTACTGTGCTTCTAAAATCTCATATGTGCTTTGCTTCCATGGGATAATAAAAGAAATTTTGCTGCAGTTGCTAAATTTTTTTTAAAGAAATTGTGATGTATTTCTTATTACTGTTTCCATATATATATGGAATGTTATAATGTTAGAATGTTAGAATATGAAAATATCCCTCTGATAATATTATCTGTAGCTATACTAAACTTTTCTGTCTTTAGCTAGGAAAATCAGTGGTTTTGTAAATATTTCATGGCAGGGAGTGGAGAATTGTCCAAGTGCAAATTGGAATCATCCATCACTGGATTTGGCCCTTGTTATCTGTAGAAGCTGGCTCCCTTATCTGTGAACTTTAAAGCGTTAAAGGGTTTAAGTGAACTGTTTCTTGAGATCTAATCAGTTTCCAATGAGCTTTCCAGATTTCAGCTGAGCCCTCCATTTTCTTTATGCTAATCTGACTGCGGAAACTGACTCTAGCAGAGAGAATGTAGGGACATAGGTCCTTCTTATTATTTCTCCTGCTCATTTATTATTTCATTCACAAGGTTATTTCCCCTCCCCTCCTCTACTGTGGTTTTGTTTTACCTACTTTTCCTGGTTTTAAGTCCCTGAGAAGGGTAAGTGTCAGAACTTTTGAAAATCAAGCATGTAGTTGCTTACCTGTCTTTCAGAGGAGCACAGTATCTACCAAAAGGATCTGAGACCAGCTGCATATTTGTGAATCACATATCACACCACATTTGAAGATAACAGAAGCTTATAACATTATTATCTCATTAGATGGTTGCTTTACATTTGATAATAGCTTCCCCAAACAACAGAAATATCAGATGAGGGGGAAAAGGTATCAGTAAAATTTTTCTTTAAAGGACAACTGAAAATTGTGATAAACTGCGGCTGGACAAACTAGTCAACATCCCTTAACCTTTTCCACTTAAATCAAGATTAAGGCACCAAACGAATACTTTTCCTACCTTTAGCAGTTATTTTCAAAGCACAGTATTTTCTCTTCTCTTGTGAATCTTGGTGTTATTGAAAAGCGAGAAAGCAAAGTGCAGGAAATGAACAGTGTCTTTTCCCTTTAGATCTTATTTTTATAATATGTTGTATTGGTCCTTTTTCTAACATGTAGTGTTAGAGAATTTTAAACAAGGGCAAACATCTCAGTGACTACAGAATAGTTATCTCTGCCAGGGGAAGAAATCACACTTCATCAAATAGTTTCTCATGGATTGAGGCTAACTCACATTCTTGTCCTTTCAGCCTTTTCACCTACTGGTGAAATAATATGTCTGGAGAGATGGCACGTCTAAAGAGATTTGTTTCTAATCTTTTCTACAATTTTGACCTTTTAAATATGAAAACAGAGAGAAAAACATTTGAAAGCTACTTTGTGCTTCTGTTGTCTTCAACATGAAGGCCTATATCCCTTTTCCTCATTTGTTTCCCTCATTTGTTTCCCACACAGAGGAAAAGCTATCAAAAGCTGAAGACGTACATATACATGGTTTTGTTGAAATAAGTTTGCATAGTACACTTGGCAAATGTATTCAAATTTTCTGTTCCCTGTGTAACATTCTGTTGTGTTTATCCTGATTTTAACTAACACTTAATAATGTTCAATTTTTTTCTGAAACTAGAGTGAAAATTGCAGGAGAGGTAAATTAAGAAACGTGACGGTTATTTATAATTTAGTGTTGTTTGAGAATAAGCTAATTAGATCTTACAGTGTTTAATCCATCCATAAACGTAAGAACATTCACTGTTGATTAATTGCATCTCATAAACATTCAGTTGCTGCACATTTGATTTAAAATGTCAAGGAACACAGTAAACATTTTAACCATGTATGCAGTGCTTTTATAGAAACAGCTAGAAGTTCCCTCCTATAAATAAAAATACTACATTAAATATGTTTAGAAATAATTTGGAATATTATTCTGTTCCTATCCTCTTCGATTAGAACATTGAAAGACTACTACTGTTGAAATATTATCCAATTATGTGATCGACAAAATATTGACTAAAGCTAGTCTTCTTTTTATATTTTAATGAAGTTTGAGAGTGAGTGGTAACAGACTAACTGAGATGCTCCTTCTTTCACTTTATGATAACTAATGAAATTGCTCAGATCAACTTCCTCATTGTGCTGTTGGGAATCTAATCCTCTGTGAACACCTTCAGCAGAGGCAGAATAGTGATTAACATAAACATTCAGTTCTTAGATAAACCATACCTCCCAAGATAATGGACTTTATTGTAGGAACACCTGAATTTAGCTGAGATGACTGAAAGTTCATTGATTAATGGGCATAGGGAGCAGGAGTGACTCATCGATTTTTAACAAACACTACTCAAGTACAGTTTGCTTATTAGACAAAAGTTTGATTGCTCTTGTGGGTTTTTTGTTTGCTTTTTAATTTGTATGCAGTATTTCTGAACCTTTTTAGTTCAGCTCTGCTAATAAAAGTTTACACCCTACTTATAAGTGATGGCTAGCATCCCACCTCTCCATTTCCCTTGGTCTGAAAAAAAAACAAACAAAACACTATCCCTCTGATAGTGCTATTCATGAATGAATTACAATTCAGTGAAATGGCAATAGTGATGAACATTGCTCTGTGTGGCTGTGCATTCTTTACACACAATCACAACATTTGTGTTTCTAGAACTTGCAGATATTGTCATAGGCTCTGGTATTATGATGATAAAGAATGCAGAAGCTGAGGCAATCCTCTGCATCACAATATTAAAATGTGTGAAATGTGTTTAGATGTCTGATTACTTATTTATTAAAGACAATGTTTTATTTTACCAGACATTAAAATATTTTTTTACTCTCAAATAACTTCTTTACACTGATTGTTTTCAAACATTAAAAATTGAAGGAAAAAAAATCACTGAAAAGCTAAAATTGAATAGTAATATATTTACTATTAGCAAAAATGGTAAATTTCATTATCTGAAAGTATGCACTTTCTTGAAAGAAGGTATGAACCTCTATTGGGATTTTCACTGATTTATGTGTATGTTTGCAATGACATTTTCAAGAAAATTGAACATTAACCACAGTTATTCATAGAATTATAGAATGATTTGGAGTGGAAGAGACCTTAAAGATTACCTAACTGGTAGAGACCTTAATCTTTAAGACATCTTAAAGATTACCTAACACTTCCAGGGATGAGGCATCCACAGCCTCTCTAGGCAGCCTGTTTCAGTGCCTCACCACCCATGCAGAGAAGAATTTCTTTCTATTGTCCAATCTAAACCTGCCCCCTTTCAGGTTGAAGCCATTAACCCTTGTCCTATGAAAAGTCTCTCTCCAGCCTTCCTGTAGGCCTTCTTTAGGTACTGAAAGGCAACAATAAATTCTCCCTGGAGCCTTCTCTTCTCCAGACAGAACAACCTTAACTCCCTCAGCTGATTTTAATAGGAGAGGTCCTCCAACCCTTTGATGATCTTCCTGTCATCCTCCTCCGAACTCACTCCAACATCTTCCTATGCTGGGGGACCCAGAGCTGGACACATCACTCCAGATGGGGTCTCATGAGACTGGAGTGGAGTTGGGAGAATCACCTCCCACAGCCTGCTGGTCACATCCAACCTGTGTTTATGCTTGGGACTGCCCTGACACAGGTGCGGGACCTCATACTCAGTCTTGTTGAAATTCATGAGGTTCGTATGGGCCTACCTCTCAAGCTTGTCAAGGTCTCTCTGGATGGCATCCCTTCCCTCCAGTATGTGAACCAGAGTGTACTAAATTCATTTGCGGATGAAAAAAATTTTACATTAGCTTGAAAATTCAATTGTTTGAATGCATAGGAGTTTCTCCAGAAAAAGCTCTAATGCTTCTGATACTTTCTCTGTAATTCATTGATAGTGATTTGATTTTTATGTTTTATTAGATTTATTCTTAAAGAGAAATGAAATTACTATAATTCCAAATCAGAAAAGAAATAAAATTAATGTGGCTTTCTATTTCCTTTAATTATAGGAAACACAGGTAAACATTTTCCAGTTACTAATGTTTTAGATCAGACCTTTCATCACAAACAGGCCATGATATCACTATTCACAATGGTTTGCACTACCATAGTTTCATTTTAAATTTGACTTATACAGGAGTCATCCCTCTGTTCCTAAACAGAGGCTTCCGGTAATAAAGAGAAGCTTCCTAAACCAAAAAAAGCCATGTGCTGATCACTCTGGAAAGTGCAGTGTCAAAACTTTACAAAACTTTGTTTCTTGAACCTTCCTGAAAAGGAAAGGTCTAGAACCTTGCATACTTTTAGAAGACAGAGCAGATATCAAAATGTCTGGCATGTTATTACTATATTTTGTAATATGGGTTAATATGGGCATAAAGCACATGTCTCTGTATTCAGTCTGAAGTCCAAGGCATGGTCTCCAGACAGAGGTTTCACACCTTTGCTACCAGTTTTACTGGCCAGTTTTCAGTAAAGATTTGTAAAGAGGGAGGTAGATGTTGACCAGCTTTTCCTCCTGCTTATGAACACTGACATTGAGACGCTCAACAAAGCCACTTCTGACAGTGTTAGTTTACTTAATAGACAAAATTTGATTATGCAATGGTGTGTTTGCACAGAAAATAAATATTTGTGGAACAAATTGTTGTTTTCTGGGTTTTAAGTTGGAAATAAAAGTGTGCAATGAATACAAAAAAAGAGGAAGCTGTATGTATGAGAGAGAGGAACATGCTTTTATATCTGTTATGAATATATTACCTGTGCGAAGTGTTTGGTGGATAATGCAGGAAAATAACTTTTCAGCGTGTAGGTTGCTGTCAAATTGTGAATCATCACTATAAAATATTTTATTTTGAGCTAACATTTTTATTTTCTAAGTAAATGACTGAAATACTTTGAGTAAATAACAAATAATGTAAAAATACATCCTGGATGAGTTTCAGCTTTTAATGTAGACACTCAAAATGTGTATGAGAATTAAATCCTATTCATGCAAACCTCTAGAACAGAGAATCAAAGTGAGCAGGAGTACATCTGTTTGAGAAAATCTTCATGAGCATTGACTGGTTTATGTGGAAGTTTCAGACTCACCAACCTCTCAGTTACAGAATGGTATAAGAAGTATCACAAAACTAATGTATCTGGCAAAGTATGACCTTAATTGACAATGCTGCTTTTCCTTAAATATATTGCTACATCAAGAATTTTATGCAGTAAACCACCATTTTTTGAAGCTCTAGAACTGAACACAAACATTTCCTTGAAGACTGTAAAAATCTTATTGAAGTTTAGATCTATTCATGTTGAAAAAAAAATGAGGAGGGAGAGTGTGAGAAACATCGTTTAACTCTGGTTTGCTGTTTGAAGTGTTATCTCCCTTAAACGAGGCAGAGTGGTGGAGAAGACAAAAAAAAAAGTCAGTGTCACCCACATTTCATCATGGCAAAGACTTCTGGGAAAGGTGTCTCTGCCTTTCCCCAAGAGTAATCAAGCAGACTCAGCTTGGAGTCAGACAGCTGGACAAAGAGACTGATATGGAACTGTCAGAAGGAGTTAGGGAAATGGTTTTGCAGCAAGCACCACATTATCTCTGAACCAGAGGGTGTGCGCTGCAAGCAGAGAGGGCTGGATAAAATATCTACCCATTTCTTTTGCGCAGTCATTTTTGCACCTGATTGTCAGGTTTTCTACTCAGTCTGTCTCACTCTCATTAGACTTTGATAGTCTCAGTCTTAGTTGTTTAATTACTTACTCTGGGAAGTCATTATCTTTGAAAATTATCTCACCCTCTAAAACCCACTACTTGTAGAGTGAAGTGAAAGCTTTTGATAAAGTGCTTAAAAGAAAAGCTGGGGCAATTGTACCTCAGGCCCTGAAGCTGTGAGTCTGTATTGCTCGGTTTGTGAATCAAATCATCCAGGATGGTTTGGAGTAAGTTAATAAAAATCTTGAAAACAGCAGATTTTTTTTTTTTATGTTGCTGTTTGCAAAAATCTATTAAGGAATTTTCCAGTGTTTATCACTGACAACAGTAAGCACTTTAGAAGAATAGAAGAAAGCTTAACATCATCTTCAGGGAGAAGTGCAGAAAATCCTTCTTCTTCTACTCTTCATAAAGGAAGTAGAAGTTTATAATGTTACTTTTTCTTGTTTAATCAGTGTTTCCATAGAGACAGTGGTTTTTTGGTTAACTGCTTTTTTTCACCTGGCTTCTTTAAGGAATAAATTTTTTTTGAATCATAATTTGTCTTATTTCTGTTTTCATGTTGTGGTTCTGGGTTCACAGCCTTGCTACTCCTTGTGACTAGCTTTTAAACTTACAAAGAAGTTTCAGTGTAATATCTAAGTGGTCTTCAGTAATGTTGAAGGATGTTGTCTATCACTTCTTAGTTTAAAAAGTTGTTATAGTAAGTGCCCTGTTGTTGAAAACAATGAAGAAATGGCTAAACAAATGATAAGATATTGAATTCCACAGTGTTTACTTTTAAACCAGTCTAGATTTTTTTACCATCTAGGCTGATGGTAAACTAGATTTGGTAAAACTAGATTTCCACTTTCACAAACTAGATTTGGGAAAAACATCAACAGTTTCCTTCTCATGTTTTTCATTTACTAGGACTTATCATCATTTCCAGCAATCAGGATACCTTCATCTTACTGTCTGGAATAACAGGAGCCTTTTCTGGTGATGTTTTATGCAGGAAATCAATATGCTTTTTGACATCTTTATTTTCGCTATCTTGGAAGCCTGTATAAAGAGCTAAGGACATTTAATGGGCAGCTTTTCCTCCTTCTATGGCAGTGGTCATTGCAGACTACAGTTGCACTCAAGGCGTGGCTGAGCCATTAAAGGTGCTGCTGTTTGCCAAACTTAGGCATCTTGCTTGTAGGCTTTTAAGGCTTACTCGTAGACTTTGATTCCTCAGACATTCTAATGCCTTTGGTCATTTCTACAACTGGAGTAGCTTAATGCAAGATAAAACTGACCCATGGATACCCAGGAATGATTCTTTGCCAAATAAACACCTTGAGTCACATAATTACTCTTTCAGCAGTTTCTGATGGATGCCAGTCTTAGAAACAAAACAAAAAAACCCCAAAGCAAAGCTAAGCAAAGCAAAACAACCAATAAAAAGACCCCCGAAACTCCAAAAGTTATATAAGGACTTAAATTTTGGTTAACTTGTTCAAATTTTGAACCTATCCAAGTTTTTTGGTTTGGATTTTTTTTTTAAAGTTCAGAGGAAGAGAAAGTGAAATATAATTTAACATACATCAATATTAAAACACAATGGATTAAAACTCTAAGCTCTTTGAGGTCTAGATAAGCATTATCTGTTTGGGTTTTTTCTAATAGTGACAGCTGAAGTTCAGCCTTGACTGAAAGAATACAGGATGAACTACAAAGGTGAGTTTTGTTCACTGCCACAGCATGAATTAATGCTGTGATTTTAAAGTAATTGATAGTATGATGAAGAAATCAGTTGAATGCACTTCTTGCTTACAAGGTATCTGTTCCCTCATTTTTAACTCTGATTTTATTAAGATATGCTTTCTATCTGTAACTTGTCCCAATGTATTTGCAAGGTTTGTATTTTGCCGTACTTTTATGTTTGACCATGTCAACATAAAATTTCAGAAACACTGTAACATTATAGTTTGAGCTTCAACTCTTTAGCATAGCTGCAGTTTTGCTGATAATGATAGATTTAATAGATGTGTGGAGATACTAGTAGGGAGATATAGCAGGTGTGCAGAAGATGTCTGTACCTCTTTGACCACCTCTGAGATATGCATTGAAAAAGCTGCTTTGTATATAATGGATAATTTTTGTGTATTAATAAAACATTAGTTTTCCATTTTGGTTTTCCTCACACAATTTTCTAGTGCCACAAAAATCTGCTGGCTTACTTATAGGTCTTTTCAACATACCTGAAGTACAGTAAAGCCTTAAAGGATGGGATAAAAAGTAATCTGTATTTTATAAGCCTGCAATAATAAAATGTGTGCAAAGACGTGAGGATCTCTTCTACTAAGAAAAATTTAGTAGCATGGACTTAAAGGTTGTAGGGCTAAACTGGCTCTGGCACCTCAGCCAGCTTACTTCAACTTACTTGGACATTTCAAGGATGTGTTGTTGGTTACAGTGTTTTATGCTGAAGTATTATTGAAAAAAAACAGTGTGACACACAGAGTGCAAGACAATGTGTCAAAACAAGTAGTTAAAACAAATTTATTAAGAAGTGTCCTTGCTTTACCATTACTCTGTAGGGCTCAATTCTGCTCCAGCTCATATCTGTGTCTCACTTGGGAGTTCTGCTGCTCCTTTCAGAGTAAACTCAACTAAGCACTCTGCATTATGTCTTATTTCATATCATTTTGCTTCCTGGTTTATGACCTAGACCACGTGACTAGTCTAGGATGTACATACGGACTGGGGAATGAGATGCTGGAAAGCAGAGCTGTGGAACAGGACCTGGGGGTCCTGGTCAGTGGCAAGTTGAATATGAGTCAGCAGTGCCCTGGCAGCCAGGAGGGCCAGCCTTGTCCTGGGGAGCATCAGGCAAAGCATCACCAGCCGGTCGAGGGAGGGGATTTCCTGATCTGCTCTGCACTGTGTGGCCTCACCTTGAATGTTGTGTGCAGTTTTGGGCATCATAGTATAAGAAAGATATTATGCTCTTGGCAAGCATCCAAAGGAGGGCAACAAGTTTAGTGAAGGGCCTTGAGAGGAAGCCGTATGAGGAGTGGCTGAAGTCCCTTGGTCTGTTCAGCCTGGAGAAAAGGAGACTGAGGGGACACCTCATTGCAGTTACAACTTCCTTGTGAAGGGAAGAGGAGAGGCAGGTACTGATCTCTTCTCTGTGGTAACCAGTACAGGACCAGAGGGAATGGCCTGAAGTTGTGTCAGTGGAGGTTTAGGTTAGATATTAGAAGGAGGTTCTTCACCCAGAGAGTGGCTGGGTGATGGAATAGGCTCCCCAGAGAAGTGGTCACAACACCAAACCTGACAGAGTTCAAGAGGTGTTTGGATGATACTCTCAGATACATGGTGTGACTCTTGGGGATGGTCCTTTGCAGGGCTAAGTGTTGGACTCCATGATCCTTGTGGGTCTGTCCCAACTCAGTATATTCTATGATTCTGTGATTCTGCATAAACAAAATATCTTTTCTCAGCTGTACCTCTCACATGCTCTGGCTGAGCTGGAACATTATACTTTGTCCCTCCCATCTCATTTTTGGAAAATAATATTAACACTATTTTCCTTTATAAAATGTTTTACCACACCCCAGTGAAACCTACTAAGATCACTGAAAAGTGTGTGAGGATCCAGATATTAATACTAGTTTATAAATATTGGAAGAAAATTTTGGTTCACTTTGTATTGTGGTTTTCAAGACACTTAGTGAAGAAGTAATAAGTAAGACATGGGTTTTAGCCCTATATTGCTGAAAAATTGCAAATAATTTGGAGTTGGGTTTTTGGGTTTTTTTGTTTGTTTTTATTTTAGGCCACTAAGAAAGTTTTGAAGGATCTTATTGCATTAATTTCTATTACCTTTCTAAAAAAATCATCAGTTAATTTACATACTGATTAAACATCTTCCATTCCTTTCTAAATTATTCTTAATTACAAAGGCTGTTTCCATAGTTACAATTTATAACTTAATTTCATAGTAGATTTCTTTCCACTTATTCGGCTCATTCCATTTATCTACCTTATTTGTTATTTGAACTACACATAAACTTCAGGGGTGCTTATCTCTTACAGCTTTTCGGAAGGAAAAAATGTATTAAGGCAGAGATAAAAGTGTTTAGTATGCAGCTAGTTCAATTACCACAGATAGACTTCTCTCTTTAACAGAAATACAGGTCTTTGAAGAGAGTCTATGAGAAAATAAGCCAAAGAATCAATTAGATTCTCCTAGAATTCAATAAAGTGAAAAAAAAAAAACATTTAAAATGCATAATATTTTTTAACAAACAGACAATTTTTACTATGTTTTTGAGAAATGGATAAGTCTTGGAGGCATTTAAAACACTTCTAAATAATTGTAATGCTTAAAGAAGCCCATTAATATTCTAATAAAAGTTGAAAAAATATTGTTCATTACTCATTATTATTTTATTTCTTCACAGAGGGCAAACTTATTTAGAGCAAACCTGAGGAGAAAGTACTGGGTGCGTTGGTTGACAAAAAGCTCAACATGACCCAGTCAAAGTACGCGTGCAGCCCAGAAAGACAACAATATTCTGGGAATGACCAGCAGGTCAAGGGAGATGATTCTGCCCCTCTACTCTGTTCTCATGAGACCCCATCTGGAGTTCTGCTTCCAGCTCTGGGGTCTTCAGTGCAGGAAAGACACGGACCTTGAAGCCGGTCTGGTCCAGTGGAGGACCACGAAGTTGCAGGCTGTACCCAATCAAAAGATGGTCAGAGGGCTGGAGCAAAGGTCAAGATCTGCTTGACCGATACTTTCTAGTGTGAAGCCCATAGTCACTCAACAGAAATTACCTAGCAGCTGACTTGTGAATAACATATTTATTCTAAGGCTGTATATAAAACCTTTAAATTCTACTTTATACTTTTGGTTTCACAGTCATAGCAAAACAGCTTTAAGCTTATTTATTGACCAAGTTTTTATACATTGAACTCAGCTTTTGGCTTTTTGATAGTGATTTAGAAAAGAAGGATGAAAAAAAGGAGAGATGCCAAATTTGTAATAGGCCTCAGCCATTTCTAAGTGATAGTTCATGACTAATCTCATATTTGACTAAAAAAACAGACTGTGAAAACAATTTCGTACCATCCATCTTAGTTTGAAAACAGAATTGTTTCTTGAATATCAAAATCAGCTGGACTTACTCTTTTATCTTCAGCATGGTGCTCCAAAGGGACACAACAGACCTCAATGAAGAAGATGGTATCTATATCCGATATCGTACTGATGGAAACCTATTCAACCTAAGGCAACTGAAGAGGAAATACAAGGACTCCTTGAAACAATATCTCAGCCTTGACCATATTGATCATCATTGATCTACTCTGGCCTCCAATCGGGAGGTCTGGAGACACACCATCTATAACGCTGCTGCTTCTTTTGAGAACACACACAGGATCACTCTTGAGGAGAAGAGACAACGTAAAAGAACCGTGTCTTGTCGATACCACCTAAGGAATCTTTCCATTGTGCCTTTTGCAACCGGACTTGTCTATCTCACATTGGCCTTTTTAGCCACCAGCGTGCTTGTAGCAAGTGTGGGTAGAGCCTTTCCTAAATCTTCATTCACGAAGCCTAGTCATGATGATGACTTTTATCAATTTGTTGCTTAGATAGCGTTGCCGAAATGACTTATGTCCTCCAGTATATCTGCAGGATGGTGCTGAGGAAGTCTTTGGTTGCACAGTTCAAGATGTGAATTTTACATTTTCTGTTACTGCTCACCCATTCAGTGGGGAGCTCCTGTGCCCTGAGGCTTAGACTTTAGGAAAGGCATAGACTGAGCCTTCACTGCAATCACCAAACTGGTAACACTGTGCAGTTCCAAAGGTCAGATCAAGTTAACCATAGCCAGAGTGTGTTCAAGCTGAATCTAGAAATGCCATGCTAGATATTTTGTTTTTCATATCAGGAAATGATTGCTTGATGTCAAAAGCAGTTTCTTGCACATTGTTTCAAGACAATGCCATTATGATGTTCTCTAATCTGCTTTAGTTTCCAGCATAGCAACAATATTTATTGGCTCTGTCTTCATTTTCCTCTTTATTCAGGTAGTTCAATCTATAACACATTTATGAGAGCTTTCGGTCCTTGAAGTGCCTGGATTTGCTTTAGGGTATACCCAAGTAAAAAAGTATAGCATTCTGATCTCTAAACTGTTTTCTAACCAGTAGGAAGTAAAGGGGAGACAATGCATTTTATTTAAGATTGGCCAAAAGCAATGAAGGAAAAACAGTGCATGCATATTTTGCTATCACAGCATCCATGGGATTTTCAGGATTGGATGTTTGCTGCTGTATTGTGATTTTGAATCAACTGTGATATGTGTTCTAAAACTTTCTGAAGACAAATGAGGACATCTCATTGATCATCAAGGCTTTTAAATTGCTTGGATTTCCAGTTATGCTTGTGATTACACCATAAAAAGATCATGTCTCTTCTCCTGCTCCCTAAAAAGGAAAATGGAGTAAGTTTCTCCAAGGCAAAGGAGTACAATTGATAACTTTCCAGAGTAAAGCTTTGAAGCTGATAGATTTCTTCTCAGAGCTTCATATGACCTCTGAGAACGTATACCTTATAGAAATACAAGTGAGGTTAATTTTATTTAATTTCTTCTTCCTTGAGATTTTGCTCCCAGATAAATTTTTCATACTTTGACAGGGTTTGAAAGACATTATATTGAATGTCTTTCAATTATATTATATTATAATTATATTATAATTAATATATTATAATATATTCATGTCTGCGGTATGAAATTTAAGCAACACTTCATACTCTTTATCTTCGCTAAGTCTAGGTAACTCCACATAATGAAGAGGCACTCTAAATCACCGTTCTTCATGTATCTTTGCTCTGTATGTTCATGCAATGCACTTCTGCTTTCTATGGATTCATCTGAGTGAGCAATATACTGGCAATGGAATACATCAGTGGGTCCCAACTTAATTATTTTGACTGAGTCATCATGGAACATTCCTTTTATTGACTTACAATGAGGTTCTCTGATTGACAAAATGCAAGCTATATGATTCAAATGTTCTTTAAATTAAAATAATCCAAGAAAGGATAATCCATCAAATAGAATATTTGCTTTAATTCCTCCAGAACTTAATTGCTTTTGTTTTTGTTTTAATGTCACATAAGAAAAACAACTGAAGAGTAATACTCTCCATCTGACTATAGTACTGTTTTGAAAATCCTTGGATTTGATACTGATTTCCACGCACAATAATTAATTATATTTAATTTATTTTTTTTCCAATGTGGAGTCAAGAGTTTGAATGTTACATGTACAACACATATTTATTAAGGTAAGAGCTAACATCTTGAAATATTTAGATTGGATTTATAAATTGTTAGCTTTCCAACTTCCTTTTAATTACTGATTTTATGTAAGTGTAGAATGTCTGGAAATTTATCTGGTATTACAATAAAACTGAAGAGGACACTGGACTAGAAAAAGTAGCAATAGCATTTTTGAAATGTTAATACATGTTGTGGGTTAATCTGTTGACAGTAGGAGTTCCGGAAAACACGCAGACGATCAATATGATCAGCAATGTCCAATTTATTATTTAAATGAGTTTAACTTTTATACAGTTTAGTTTCTCCCGGGTACGTGCTTACAACAAGGTGATTAATAGCTCAGTCTGTGCACACATCTCCTGCCTTCAGTTCATTGGATCTGAAGCTCTGTCCATGCGGTCTGAGATCATTTTTGCCACCCAAAGTCCCTCCTATCGATCTGCCTTTAGGGGCTTTCCGAGATCCTGCAGGTGTCTCTTTATCTCCAGTTTTCCCACAACTTTCTACTATAAACACACTATTTTCTCATACCTTATAACTATAAACATACAGCTAAAAAGTATAAACTCACATAGTTTCACACAGTCTGTAAGTATAAACACCACACAGCTTGCAACCTCTAAAGTCATGTCAAGCAAGGCCTACAAAAATGCAGAAGAAATTGCTCACTCAATTTTACTCTCTCTGCATTAATCCCTCTAGGCATTTGAAAGACTCCAAGCCCCGGGAAGCTGGTGTCTCATGGGATTAGCTAGGAGTTTTGCTCCAATATATAGATATAGGGTTCTTTAATACCTCAAGATAGCATCAACAGAATAAGCCACGGGCTTGTTCTCAATTAACTTCTTTACTAATTTAGGGGATCAAATAAGAGAACTTGGCCGAAGTTCAAAAGGACACTCCATAAGCTAGACAAAATGTTCCACCACAATACTGACTCAGCTTATACTATTAAACCAAGAGCATTTAAGTCAAGATCCAATAAATCCACAACACTTAAGGCAAAATCCAATCCCTTCTGCTCCAAGCCACCCTAAGTATCAAGAAAGGAGCAAAGAAAGAGAAGCAGAGGAAGCAAGGAGAGAGAAGGAGAAAGAGGGAGAAACAGCTACCACTGAAGTCTTGTAGAAGACCAGCTCTCATACATCCAAGTGGTAGGGCTGCATGCCCTTGGTTTTATCTGCTCTGGTCCCTGTGGTCACCCTCTCCAGGTGGGGTCTCTGACCCACTGGCCACTCTGGGGTTCTAGGCCAGGGTGAGGGGCAGTGTCCTCACTGTCCCTGCCAATCTGATCTGGGTGAGGGGCTCCAGCAGGTGTGGTGTGCTATAGTATTCCCAGGCTGTTTGAGACTGACAGCTGCTCTGAGGCTTTCCCATGTGGGCTCCAGGGGCCTTCCATGAGGGATATGACTCCACCCCACCTCCGTGAGGTTTGGCCCATCCCTTCCCCCTCCACACACACACATGCATGCTCCCCACAAGGTGGTTCTGACCCAATAATAACTGATCTGGTCTCTAACAGCAGTTAAGCCCCACACAACTGCTTGCTCACTCCCCCTACCACAGAATGTGGGAGAGCATGGGAAAGGTAAAAAAGAAAATTTGTGGATTAAGATAAACGTAACTTTTAACAGGGAAAGCAAAAGCTCCGTGTGCAAGCAAAGCAAAATATGGAATTCATTCACTTCACATCATCAGGCATATGTTTAGCCAATTCCAGGACAGCAGGGCTTCATCATGCATAACAGTTAACTGAGAAGGCAAATGCCATAACTCTTAATATACCTCCCTTCTTCCTTCTTTCCCCAACTCCTATTGCTGAGCATGATGCCATATGGTATGTGATATTCCTGGAATGAAGCCTGGCTGCATAGATAGAAGTACTGAAGCATGATCCCAAAACACTCTAACTTCCCTGAGGGAAAGGCAGGTCGCATCAGGAATCTCTTCAGCAAACTAGGTAGATGCAGGTGGGCCTCTGAGGCAGGATGTGTCTACTGAGTGCCTGGGATGTCCCAGGGGGCAGGTGAGACAGTATCCTTGATTGCAGGAGGTGTGGGTTGTTTGAGAAGCTGGCTTACCATGGTATGGGGCTGCAGGAGAAGGTGAGCATGCTGTGGAGCATCAGGGAGGATGAGGGGCTCAGGATCATCACAGAAGCCCTGTGGAAATGAACGCTTTAAACCCAAGCACCACAGGACAGGGCAGCCAGAGTCCTTGGGTTTCCCTGTATAGCAAGGATATGACTAAGCTGCAATGAGTGCCCAGCTACACAGGCAGATGCAACACAGAACCAGCTGTCCCAATTGTGTCCTCTTCCAACTTCTTGTGCACCCCTAGCCTACTCTCTGATGGAGCAACATGAGAAACAGAAAAAGGCCTTGGTGGTTTGTAAATACTGCTCAGCAATAGCTAAAACATCAATGTAGTAACAAATTGGTAGCAAATCCAGAACACTACTATGTCAGCTATATGAAGAAAATAACTCTATCTCAGCCCAAACCAGTACAATCTTGTCCATGATAGCGTATTTAATGTCTTTCAAGTAATGTGCGTGCTTGAGCTAGCAAAACATTCCCAAAAGCTCTGCCAAAGATGCCTGAAAAATTGCATCCAGAGGAGGGCAACAAAATGGTGAAAGGGTAGGAAGGAATGTCCTTTGAGGAACAGCTAAGAACTCTGAGCTTGTCTAGTTTGGAGAGAAAAAGCATAAGGAGTGACTTCATTGTTCTCTACAGTTTCCTGAGGAGGTGAAGGAGGTGCCAAGTTCAATTTGGTATCCAATGGCAGGACACGTGAGAGTGGCTCAAAAAAGGGTTGTGGGGAATATTAGATAGTGGAGAACATTACCTAGAGGATAGTCAAACACTGGAACAGGCTTCCTAGAGAGGTGGTTGAACCCCCAAGGCTGTCAGTGTTGAAGAGGCATTTGGACAATACTCTTAATGGTGTATACTGGTCAGCCCTGAAGTGACCAGGCAGTGGGACTAGATGATAATTGAAGGTCTCTTCTGGAACTATACAGTTCTGTTCTGTTCTATGACTTCTTTTAGGAATGGGACCAGTTACTTTCTCATACAGTGTTTTATTATTATTTATCTGCATTATAAGAACACTCAAAGCATTTCTACTGTGGAACAAGGATCCAGTAAATGAGATTCAATCAATGACAATCAAATATTCATTTCCTCATGGAACACACAATCTGTCTAAATGGAAAATTATAATTATTATTCTGGAGCGAAGCAAAAAGTTAAAGGCACTTGTTAGCTAGTGAGGGAAAAAATGGAATAATTGTTCTTAAAAATCATGTAAAGAGAATCACAGGTTAGTCACTAATCAGTTCAAATTAGGTTTTTTTCTTGCTCTAAAATTTTGAGCATTTATTGCTTCAACTTCTTGAAACATTGCTTTAAATTTTAACTCTCTTCTGCATTCAATGGTTATATTGAGAGCAGAAAAAAAAGAACGTATAGCACTTTTGTAAATCTCAGTCACAATGTCTCTGTTCCATGTGCTGCCAAAGTAAATGATAGGTTTTCTATTGATTTAATTAAATTTTGGGTCAGGTTTTATTTAGAGATTCATGAAGATGGATTATCTGTCTTTCAAGAAAGTTTGATCAGCCTTCATTCACACACAAATCACATTTTTTTTGAGAGAGGTCACTTTTCTTTCACTCCCTGGCTCCTTCTCATCACCATTTCATGTCCTGCCCTCTCTTTTCTGCCACCAATTATTTCCCTTCCTGACTCATTTTTCTCTAGGTTCTCAGATGGACTCCTTTCTGGTCCTGGGTTCTGATCCATCCATCTCTGAAACAGTACACTAATTTCAACTTTTGTCTCCTGGTCATTTGAATCAGTTCCCTCTAAATCAGCCAGAGTTCTGATTAATGAGCATTAAGGCAAAGACTAGTCTGCGTTTTTGGTCTCAGTTCACACTCCACAGGTCCACAACAGCCACTGCACCAGAAGTGCAATACACTCACTTCTTCCTGCTGTCTGGGGATAAAATATATGGAATTACATGGTTAGTTCATAAACCACTACTCTGTACTATCAGCTGATAAATCAGGACAGGCTCAGCAACAGAAAGTTTTCAGTAATTCTTTATTTCTCAGCTTAGGCAGGTCTTAATAGTATACAAATATATGTATTTTTAATGAACATGGCTGATTTCAGACAACATGAACTCAAGTTTAAAGGCTAAACTCCACTCCCTACACCAAATCCTAGATTTTTTTCTAATGGAAAAAAATTCTCCCACCTGCCCCAAATTAGCTTAGACAATATGAGCAGAATGACTGAAACATGGCAAAATAATTACCAAATGCAAATAAAACTGTGTAATGAAAAACTAATAGATACAACACTAATAGATGGATGATCCAGCTATGAAAATATGATAACTGATTTGCTGCTTTTAGAAATGTTATTGAAAATCTGTATGATAACTGCTGTCTTGTAACCACATCACATTCTCTACTCTTCTCCTACGACTTCTTTCCCCCCCCACCCCAGGAACAAAACTGCTTAATTCTTTGTACAGTTCATTACTTAAATAGTAATTCATGTCAACAAGTTATGTATTTCAAAGTACTAAGCCTCTGCCTCAGATTGTAAGCTTTTTTTCTGGTCACAGACAGTCTTATTATGCTACTTGCTACAAAAAATTTAGCATATTGATCCAACTTGCTGTGATTGAAGTTGAAATATTACTTTAAGAGGCTAAGGAATAAATATGTCCTTAATGGGTTGCAAACAGTAATTATGAACTGTCTATCTTTGTTTCAGCAGAATACAGGACGAGAAAAACTGAGACTTGGCCTCAAAGCAACTATCATTAAAGTTTACTTCAAGGAAACAAACTTTCTCTGTTACCTGCTTCAGAATGATAGTTGTAGCCTTCACTGTGTTTAACTGCAGGTCTTTCAAATTCGGTTGACAAAACTGACATCAAATTGACAAAGAAAGTACTTTATGTATTTTGAGATGTAAGTAGGATATTTTTTTCCTGGTCTTATAGGAAAGACATACTTCATGCCAAATCATCTCATAAATTCACTTTGCCCTATTCATCTTTGCTATAATATTTTAAGGGAAGTGACATCTAAGGAGTCATAACTTACCTGCCAGCAGAGATGAATTAGTTCAGAGTGTACATTTAGCAGTTAGTTTATAAAGGACTGTCTGTGTCACTGAAGAAAGTTGACTATCATCCAGTGAAGCTATGTTATTAACCTGCATATGATGAAGTGTCTCGTATTCTTAGCACATTACGTTCCAGGTATCATTCAACCTAATTCTCTTATTTGCTAACATTTATAAGAATGTCTATAGGCCTTCAAGGTATAGTTGTCAATTTTCTTAGATGTACAATGCACAGAAGAAATAAATGGAAATGTATGGCTTGACAGAGATTTTCAGTCACTTGTGTCTTTTAGAGAAAGGATGCTGATGGGTCTAAGTCAGAAAGAACAAAAGGAACAAATGGTCAATTTTGCATACATATATAGGAAGTGCTGTTATATGTCTGGTTTTTTACTCTGTCTTGTGGAATAGAAAAATGACATTACTTTTACTTGAGTGACCTCTAAGCAATTTGCATGCTGTTTGATAGTATAAACCCTTGAAGATAAAATAAACTGAGGTCATGCCTGTACCTGTACTACTCAAATGTATGTGAGGGTTAAAATAAAATCTTGTTTGAAATATAGCATATGTACATATGTGTATTAGAAGTGTGCAAAATAGTCACAGTAATCTTAAAGTACTTCATAAATCTTTCAAATATGGAGTGATAGTTACATGATACCATTTATTTACTTAGCTTTGGCTTACACATAATAATTAAGCTGTCTTTATTGCTTATATGGTCTTTACCCACAAAAACCCCCCATGTTTATTTAAACCATTAAGGTTCAGCTGACTAGTGAAAACTCATTAAGATGCCTGGAACATAATATTTCATTAATGTAGATGTGGAAAATCTGTTAATTGGTAGGAGGGGTTATGGGGAGGAATTTTGAGGAGTGGTAGTTAAACTTCCTCATTGACTTCCTTATCATGTCATTTTTTTCCTGTTAAAGTAAAATAAAATGCTTCTTCCCAACACACCTGTTTCATGACTTTGAAAATTTGTGAAGGACAACTAAACGCAGCCCAGAAGTGATCACTTCATAACTGACTCTTGCTTGCTGCCTCTCCCTTTCAATAAAGGTTTTGAAATTATATTAATGTTTCTTTTTTTTTATTGGGAGTGGCTATTTTCATATATTATTAAAGAGAAAGTGATTGTTCCAGAAGAATTACTCCTTAAGATTCTGAATGGTCAAGGAATGGCACAAATGGAAGAGTAAGAAGTTAAGGAGGACAGTAGAGAAACAAGCTCCATTAGAAATCCATGTTATCATTTCTTAATGTTACTCATTAACAGAATAAGTGCACGCCTTTACTGTAAACCCAGTAACAGTTGTGCAGTAACAGTTTTTCAGGATCTCTGATATATATCAGTTTTCAAGGAAAAACTGCCATGAGGGAGAGAATTTTAGTGATTTTTTTCTCAAATTGTTGAAGTGAGACGACTAGATACTCTACAGAGGGGAGTATTCATTTAATGGTAGCTGTTTAAGAGTGTTTGTTTGACACGATAGTAAAAATAAGACAAGTATCTAGTCTAGTACTTGTAAGAAAGTTTTATTGAATGGTGAAGTCCTTTCAACTCCTATCTCTGGCATGGTTTTGGGACCTGCATTGTCTTATCGGCTAATTATTTTCCTCTGCCTCCCACAGTCTTCTCTACCTCCTCATGCACTTGGTGTTATTTAGGGTGTGCTCACAACCTACAGGGTTATTAAAACCAGGATATGTTAGTAGCAGGCTAAATTTTTTCACTGCAAGAGATACAAAATCACTTAATAAGTGTTGTTATATTTTTTCACCTAATTCTTCTGAGTTCCATGCAGGAAAAAAAAAAATTGTTACAGTCTTCTGTAACTGAAAATCATTCATTATTGGCCAGCAGGAAACCTATCTACTGTAAAAACTATATTTTTTATTTGATAGTATGTTTTAGATAATTTAATGACAAAATCACTCTTTTGGGGCTAATGATGTGATATTTATACTAAATAGTCTGTAGTAATGAATTTTTAGGCAGTACACGTGTTTTGAATGCCCCAACAGAGGTCCCATTGTTGGGTTGCAGAATCAATAAAAACTAGAACACTATTCTTATCAACTACTTTAATATTGATCTTCAACACAGTAATATTAAGTGACCAGATTACTGAGACTGTAGATTACTTATATAGCACAAATAAAGGGAAATGAAATTTTCCAGTGCAAGGTACCGTCCTTGTTTTGGTCTGAACGCTGCTGAGAACTCAGGGAGTGCAATGTTAAATAATTTATGCCAATCTGTACCTACAGTGAGCAAATGTGTGGCAAGGTGCTTTCAGTCATTATGAACTTCTCCATGAAATTTCTGGCAGTGCAGCTTTTCAGGTACCTCCCTTAATTTTGAAGAAGTCAGCTCAGGAACGAGAAACTGTAGTCACAGTGCAGAAAGTCTGTGGTAAAATTACCCAGGATGTATGTTCACACAGCCATGGACAAACTCCTTCTAGTATTCAAGCCAACTGGTTTACAGCAAATGCTGGTATCTCTGTGCTACAGTTAAAATTACCGTGTGAGGCCATTAAGCTATGGCAAGCTGAGCATTAAGACAGTAATTTGCATCGAAGATTGAAGAATTTTCATGACCCTGTTTTTGCATAATACTACTTGAAACCAGCTGAAATTAAAGCCCAAGTTATGTGAAATATTTAAGGAACAAAAGAGCAAAAAGAACCCCACCCCCAATATTGTGGTTTATACATCTCTATATAAAATGCTATTTGTTAATCATCCTATTTTTTTCAGTTTTTCTGAGAGGCTTTACAGTCATACATTCACATTTAATTAAATATAACAGTAGTGTTTTACTGAGTAATTTTGAATTTCCATTACTTGACAGTTTCTCTTTTGCTGCAGAAGATATTTTTTTCTGAATAGTTCATAGCCGTACTGATAGAAAACTGATTCTATTTTGAGGAGTGTAAAGTTTAGTCTGTAGATGCTCAGAAAGGTGGGATCGGTGTTGACTTTTTAAAGGTTGAAGACAAATGGAGATGTATTGCTTACAACACTGATCTTCTAGCCCATTTATTTTTTTTAACTGTATAATTTTGTTTGTTATCTGCATATGTTTTAATTTCTAGAGTTGAGTGTCTGCTTTTAAATGATGTTTTGCTCAAAAAATAAAGCATCTTGAAGATAGAGACTCTAATTTTAAAACTGAAATGATCAGAAGTAATTCTGCTTATTATAGCCCTGATTCCACATATCACTTCAGTACTGGAAGTGATATTTCTTATGTTAGTAATGTTTTCTTCATGCTTATTTTTTGGGCTATTTCATTGTACTACATATGAGTCCAGTGCACTTAAAAATTTCCATGTTTGTAGAGAAGTTTCCTCTCTTTTGTTATGCTTACTTAGCAGATGGCTTTGCATTATCTGGGCATGGAAGCAACTTACCTTTTTAAAACTCATTAACTGCTATTCTGCTTGATATGCATATTACCAGGTTGAATCCATTGGTGACAGCCAAGTTGGCCACTTGTTGTTTTGTTGTGCGGATGTTTGTTGTATTTAGAAATATTAAGGATTTCTTCTTTAGACAGATCTAAGATACATTTCCTCCAGGCTTTCAGTTGCAGCAGTTCTGCTATTGATTACTGATATAGTGTCCATGAAGTGAAAGATATGTTTCTAGTTTTTCTCTCAAACTGCAAACGCCTGTTCCAAAGTAAGATTTTAGGCAATTGAGGGAAAGGTGATGCAATTTTGTGATAGTTATTGCTGGAAGGAACATTGCTGCTCAATATTATTTATTTATTGATTGATTGATTATTGTTATGTTGCATGGAGTTTAACAGCACTTCTTTCATTGTTCCACAGAGTTTTAACTTCTTTAATTTTGTTGGTTTTTTTATTATTATTTTAAATTAGAGTGAGAATTATTGGCTTTGGACATCCATAATAGACAATTTAGACTAGTAACTGACCACAAAAGTAACCTTATTTTAAGGTAGATGTCTATTATGAGCTGTTCATTGATGTGTTTGCTAATTGCATGTTCAAAAATTAACATTTTATATTTGGTGGTGACCACAGTTAATGAGAGAATGTTTTTCCACACAAACTTTATTTATAATTACTTCTTAAACATTCACTCTTCTAGAAAGAGCTGCATTTAAATATTTGACTGTGACTTTAGAATACAGTTGAGTAAACAATATACACAGCAATTAAACAAATAAAGCCTGAATGTAAATATCCGTCCTATGTCCTCTCAGTCAGCTATTTGTTTCTAGGCTGAAGAAGCTTCTGTGATTTCACTGCTGGCTGTAGAGAATCTCTTCCACCTTTCACTACTCTTTTCAACTCTTCTTTAAGCTTTATCCACTCTTCTATATCCTTTTGAACACGGGGAAACCGTACGCAGTTTAAGGGTGGTGGCCAATGGAAACTTAAGAAAGTCTGTAATGATGTTCTATCTCAGACAAAGTTCCTTAATTATCCCTAAAAATTGATTTGCTTCTTAGACCAATGTTGGACTCTGAATTGATGTATCTTTATTTGTCATAACCTAAACCCTTTTCCATGAATATCAAGGGCTATCTCAGAGAGTATAATTTTTTTTCAGAGCAACATGACTTGGGTGTTCGGTGTGAGAGAGCTCCCTTCACGTTTAACTATGTTATATTTAGTCTTCTCAGTGTGCCTGTAATAAATGTGGATAGAGCCTTCCTTAATCTTCGTTCGCGAAGCCTAGCCATGATGATGATTTAGTCTTCTATTGAATCCTGCAGAAGTCCTCTGCAGTTCTTCAAAGATGTCTTTTATTTTTACTCTTCTAAACTGCTTTGCATTATCAGCAGTTCTGCTCTTCCTCTTCTCCTTTCTCAGTTTCTTTATCAGTCTGTTCAACAGCACTGATCCTAGCACAAATTCCCATGTAATCCCACTGATGACCATCTCCATGGTGAAAACATATAGTTTACTCTCACTTTCTGTCTTTTCATCAATTATTTTTCCATGCAAGGTCCTTTCCTCTCATGCAATAGGTACTTTATTTCTTAAAGAACATTCAGTGAAAGCTTTCAGCTGAAGTCTCTTATAAATTCAGACTACCCCTATTAATTTTGATCTGCATTATTCCCAGGCTTGCTGAAATTTTCAGAGGAATCCAGTGATTCTGTGAGACATTATTTTCCATTTTTTACAAAAACTTGTGGTCTCTTCCCTACAATATCATATTTAGTCAGGTGACCAGACTTCTGTACTTTATTTATGCCCTCTGTCATGATTTGTCCACTGTGAATGTCAGGCTTAGAAACCTATATTTTCCTGAGTCTCTCTGGCTATTATCCAGTTCTCTGCTATGAAGGCAGTTTCAGGGAAGAGGTTAACAGTTTAGCTATTTCATTTTTAAGATCCCTAGGTGATTACCACCTGGTCTTAGCAGTTTGTTTCCTTTCTTTTTATTGATTTCTTCCACAACCTCTCCTGCCACCACTTCATCTCCTGTTCTTCCTCTGCACATACGGAAAAGCTCAACAAGAACAAATACAGAAAAGTCTTTTTCTGGTATGTGTTTTATTCTTGCACGGTAGCTTTTATATTGGTTTCTTTTACTGTTCTTCCAGGTTCTCTGGCATGTTTCCTTAGTAATTACACATATTTTGTCTCACCTGGCAACTAGAAAATGTGTGAGCTGACCCAGTAACAAGGGACATTTTCTTCTGGGAAGAGAGAACCCAGAAAGGCTCCATGAACAATACATAGTCTTTTCACTGTCAGATAATTACTTTAGTATTACTGATTTAAGGGACAAAAATAAGATTCTATAAAGAGATATAAGAAATTTATTTTGAATGTGTTTTGGTTTAACTTCAGTTGGAAGCTAAGTACCCCTCAGCTGCTTGCTCACTTGCCCCACTGTCACTGTTTTGGGTTAGGGAGGAGACTCAGAAAAAGGTAAAACCCAGAGGCTGAGATAAAAACAGTTTAATAGAGATGACAACAACAACAATAACAGTAGTAGTAGTAGTAGTAGTAATAATAATAATAGTGCGTAAGTTTTGGAGCAGGCTTCCTGTCAAGTCTCCGAAATTTAGCAAAAGCCTTTTCCCTCCTCTTCCCTCTTAGGTAAAGAAAAGAAAAACTGTAGAAACTGAAAGAAATGAAAACCAAGCAAATTATACCTATATATATATATATATTTTACATATATCACAGTTATATACAGTGAGAATACTTTGTACAATCCCCCCCCACAAAAAAAAAGAAAGGGAAAAGGGACAAAAAGGGACAAAAAACCCCAGATATGCACAATCGAAACACAGGAACTAACAAAATAAACAACTATCAAAATGAAATCTCAGCACTTCCCTCAAGAAAAGCAGGGTCGCCAGTCATGGCCAGCACTCTCCACCTCCCGCGTGGCAGACAACAGCAGTCGCTGCAGACCTCAACTTCCAGATAAGCGAAACCAGTGCAGGGACCTACTGTTCCCAAACCTCACCGGAAGAGAAAGAGTGAAGGCTTCTCTTCCTTTCTTATTTATACCATGGTTTACATAGAAAAATGGGATGGAATACCTAGATATGACCACTTCCCTACCTACAAGCTGGTTTCCAGGAAGGCTGAAAACTGGCACATTCTCCACCCTTTAGTCCATACCATTTTGCATGTAACATCTATATCTCGCATTTGCCTATATCCCGCACATATATATATAGTCCTTGTTTTATTTTCAAGGCTGTCATCTGTTGTTGAAGATCAGCACCAACAGCAGCTCAGTTCGGATTCTTGGCCCTTTAGTCACAATCATAGTTCTGGTTTTAGGACTGGTTCACTGGTCTGGGCTGTCTCATCATTGGATACCGGCATCAGCTTTGTTCAGGTCTTTCTCATCTGGTGACTCGTTTCCTGCAAAACACAACTCAAAGCACAGAATTAGTCTTTAACCAAGGTTAAATTTCCTTGAGGCACGCACTGAATGTCTCCATCCTTCCTCATTACCCACCAGATGTATCCTGGCCCTTGAGCGAAAACAATCCCATGAATGGGTCTGTCTTGGCCTGAGGCAGGCCTTACCTATCATACATCTCAGGTGACTCGCTGGAACTTTGTCTCCATCTACAGTGTGGAGGGATTCCACTTGGGCAGGGCCAGCTCAATTGACAGAACCTCTAGTGTCAACTAGCCAGGTGGCCTTGGCTAAGTGCTTATGACAGTTTTTGAAAGTTCCCCCACCTAGTGCCTTCAAAGTGGTTTTTAACAGTCCATTACATCATTCAACCTTCCCAGCAGCTGGTGCATTATACGGAATGTGATATACCCATTCAATACCATGCTCCCATGCCCAAGTGGTGACTAAATTGTTCTTAAAATGAGTCCCGTTGTCTGACTTGATTCGCTCTGGAGTGCCATGTCTCCACAGGACTTGCTTTTCAAGACTCAGAATGGTATTCTGGGCCATTGCATGGGGTACCAAATAGGTCTCTAACCATCCCGTGGTTGCTTCTACCATGGTAAGCACATAGTGTTTACCTTGGCGGGTCTGTGGCAATGTGATGTAATCAACCTGTCACACCTCCCTGTATTTATACTTGTCCCAGTGTCCACCACACCACAGGGGCTTCAATCTTTCTGCCTGTTTAATGGCAACATAGGTTTCACAATCCTGGATAACCTGGGAAATAGTGTCCATGATTAAATCCGCCCCTTGGTCTCTTGCCCATCTATAAATTTATAATCAGAAGGATATATTTCATGAAAATGAGGAGCTAACTGAGGGAGCTTCCAGCAAATGTATTATTAAACAAATTTTGAACCCATATTTTAATTGGATATATGAAATATAATATCATTTTGACCTACATCATAGAGGACTTCTGTTTGATACTTTAATTCAAATATTGTAAGCAATATTATAGTTTTGGGCAAAAACTTACAAGCTAGTATTTTAATGTAATTTATTTTGGCGGGAAAGTGCAGTTTCTAATGTTGTTTTTTGTCTTTGGGAAACCTGAAATTTAGGTTTGAAGATGTATTTAAGATTTATTTTATCAGCTGAGGCTTTTAAATTATTTTTCCCTTCTCTTTTTTTCTCCTCAATAAATCGTAATGGACAGTTTATACTTCAATTTGCCTTTTTACCAGATCTAGATTGGTGTTTTTCTAAGAAGATGAAGGGAAAAAAGTGCCTCTAAGAAGGAAGACTAAGTGGATTAGTGATGTGCTGGTTTTGAAAGCAAAAATAAAAGGAACAAGACAAAGGGACTAACATGAAATTGAAATAAAATAAAAGCATAAGATAAAGTCTGTGGAAAATTTGAGATATTAAGTTTTTTAGGTGTATAGACCTAATTTTTATTACCAACTTTGGTCATAACTGATGCTGGTTTTGTTTCTTTTTCTTCTTCTTTTTTTTATCTGTGTCTGACATGCACTTTACTATATAATTGATGTTTTATGTGTGCTCTCTGCCCATTTACACACAAGTAGTTGCACTAAAAACTTTGGGTACTGGCAAGTTCTAATGGCATGACAGGAAATGTTTGATTCTTTTGTAATTATGCTACTTTTGTTACAGTGATAAAAAATAAATGCTTCTCAAGAGAGATGTCCAAAATTCAGATTAGAAGAAAAAATTGTGAAATCTTCAGTCATTTATATTTTAAACCTCTTTGTCCATAAATATTAAGTAAAGACTATAATCTTAAATGTTCTAAATTCCAATTACAGATATTTATTTGCTACCTTAGTAAACAGGGTATATTTACTCTCTTTCTATAGTTTTTCTTTAAATAATGGTGATATGCTGAATTTATTTCCCCATGCAATGGGAACTTTTTGAATTCCTTGATTAACTGAGTAGGTGTCTATAATGATAAAATGGTAAGTGTTAAGTGTATTCTAAATGTATAACAATTAGTGTGTAGGAGTGCAGTAGATTAAAATATGAAATTTGCAATGCTCTGATGTGGAAAAATATCTCATTCACCTGTATTAGAAAATCATATTTAACATCAGAACTCATCTGATTTAACATGAGAAAACTCCTTGTGGTTTGTTTTAAAAGTAAAGATCAGGAAGTATTAAAATGTTTGGAGTCAAGTTCTAATATTCTCTCCATTTGTCATTTCTGTCCTCTAAACAGATTCCTGTGGACAGATTCTTGTCTGCTTCACAGTAGCAGGAAAGATGTGAAATGAAAGGAGAGAAGACGTCAGTGAGCCCTTGGCTTAGGAAGCATATGAAAGTGTGTCTGGTATCCAGGGGAATACTTCCTGCGTACTCCATGAATACTTTCTTCGAATATCCTATTTCTTGTTTCAAAAAATTCTGGTGAAGGCACAAATCCACAAATCCAAGTGATCTTCATTTCTTTATGGCAGGCTAGCTGCTGATATTTTCAGATGGACAGGATGTTGGCTTGGCTGTTAGTTCAGGACCAGTAGACCTTTATTCTTAAAAGAACCTTAGAAGATATTTATTGTCACATACACAATATATTGTTATTTAAGAGCATTTCTTTACAGTTTCACTCCTAATTTGAGTTTTGTCAGATTCTTGAGTTGAATCCCCTTGAGATGTCTTGGAAAAGCTCTGGCAATTTCACTTCTAGAAACATGTAAAAGTCATTTGAGGCAAAAGTAAGGTAAAACAAGGAACAAACAAAAGGAACAAAAGAGGTAAGTGGAATACTTATGTATTCTGAAATGTTTTCTTAAATAAAGTTAAAACATTAAACTGACATGAGAGCGGATAGCTTCCTGTGGAAGTGAGGAAGCTTTATGCTTGCAGAAACATGTGCAGACACAGTAGTAAATATTATTTAACAAAATCACAGGCATTTTAATAACTTTTTTTTAGTTTCAGACAGAATAGTAATGCACTTCTGTAATCACATAATCTTTGGAAACAGCCGGTTCCAGTGGCTCCAGCAGCCCCAGCGCAGGGCACGGCTGAGCCCCTCAGCCATGGGCGGGTGGGAGAGAGCCTTGGGGAAAGCCTGGGCAAGGAGGGCAAAACACTGTCTGTCAGCCAGGGCTGAGGGAGGGGAACGGGGTGAGAAACAACCCTGCGAGCCCCGAGGGCAGAGCAGGAGGAGGGCAGAAGGGGAGGAGAGACCCCGGCAGGGATGGTCCTGCAGCCCCAGCAGGGACCCGGGTAGGGCAGGTGTTTCCCTGCAGCCCCTGGTAAGGACCGTACCAGCTGTTAAAAGCTTCTGTTGGCAACCCTAATGGGGGATTTTTAAAAAAACTTTTTTTTTTTTAAATTGGGAATAATTCTTTATATACCTGAGATTCTGAAAATAGGGTGATATTCATGATGCACTTCTGCTTGTTTGGAAAAAATGTGCACAAAGTGCTATTGCCTAAATTCAGTGAACAGTAAAGTAACAATAAAGTAAAAGTAAAGACTTTTCTTCAGAAATACAGGTCTTTTGAGGAGGAGAGAATAAAGACAAAGGAGGAATGGAAGGAACATGGAAGGAAATATTAAAATAACATCTTGGGGTGTTAGATGAACATTTCATCAGTGGCTATATCCAACTTTCTGTTTCAAGGCAACTTGCAACTTGCTCCCAGAATCAATATCCCATTTGGTAATGCTTTTCTACTGTATATTGCATTGGTTGGAAATTAAACACAATTTTTTTTTCTTTGCTTATTATATCAATTAAACCTCTTGCCTTACTCTCTCTCTTGAAGGATGATTATGGCTAGTAGTGAGTCAATTGAGCCTTTTCAAATTAAGAAGCTCTTTGAGAAATTGTTAAATTGTAACATTTGCCTGGGAAGAAAGCAGGACACTTCCTGTACTGAAAAAGGGTACTTTTGCAAAGCACTGTCAGATGTGGCTTTCCCTTAAAGCACGTACAGCAGGAAATCACACTGGCTTCAGTGAGGCTGGAATTCCAGAGGAAGAGGGTGACATATATTACAATTTATGGAGAAAAAACCACAAACAAACAAGCAAAAAAACTCCACCAAATACCAAACCATCACCAAACAATAAATAAAATCCAAAAGCAGACTCAGGTTTTTGAGGTATGCTGGGAAAATTAGTCTTTAAGCTTATTCATGTATATTTATTATTGGTCTATGAAGAGAGTATTTGGTTTTCCATTCCTCAAAAGTAGGAATTCTGTCTTTGAATGTGGTCAGCATTTTTGGTGGAGGAGTCATCAGTCATCAAATATGTACTTTTGCAGGAAAAACAATTCTAGCCTGTTCAACACATGAAATGGAGGGAAAACTAATTCTTTACATTTCACATTCATGTAGATTTTCTAGCTAGGAAAGATGGCTGAAGAATAAGTTTATGGAGAGTTAATTAAAGCAGCTAAAGATTTAGAAAATTTATCTAATGATTCAGCAACAATACCATAGAAATAGGTGAGAAAAAAAAATTCTATGGTACTATTGCAAGAATATATTTTATAAGTAATTTGGGGTCCTAAGTCCAGGTATAATTAATTCAGAATATGTATTCAGCTGAAGACTAGAGTGAATATTTTAAAATCTCACGTAAAGAATTGGAATGTTTTACACTTTTTTAGATTTGTCTTATGAAAGCACATGTAGATCAATGCTAATTTATTTTGCTTTGACATCACTGCACATGAAAAATATTTGAAGTAATTCAGGTCCTGATTTCTCTTTTTTTTCTTTTTTTAAAGAAATAAATCTGAAATCAGGACATAAGTATTGTTATACTGAGTAAAAGAAATATAACTAATTTTCTTACCCTGACTTGCAAGGATTGTCTGCAAAACTGTTCTGCAGAATTCTGTAGAGTGTTTTGTAGCTATCACTGTTAACTACTTAGCAGACATTTTGATTTAAAGGTCAGGAAAGTTCTCCATCATTAAATATTAAGCAAATATTTAATATATGGTCTTCTGTGATCAAAATAGATTTAATTCCTCTATAATCTTAAGTTAGTAAGTCTTTTTAAGCCTTTGTGTGCTGCCTACAGAAGACAGCTATGATTTTTATTTCTTTTTAAATTATTATTCCACTCTTATCTTTCTGACAGTTGAGAGTAGGGATTATTAGAACATAAGAATTGGAAGGATCTTTAGATTCTAGCTTTCAGGCAATACGTCATATAACCCACTTCCCAAACTTAGAAAGTTCCAAAACGCACTTCAGATATCTGCATGTCGGTTACTCCTACCTTTCTAGGTAAGAGATTAGTTACTTCTTCTGTGCTTAGATCTTTTTCTACTACATTTCTATGTAGTAATTCTTCCCTTTCACTCTCTGTTTCTCCAGGTGAAAACAGTCCTGTTCTTCTACTCTTTGCTTATAAGATAAAATTTCCATTCTTCATATTTGTCTTTCAGGAAGACGTCCGGAGTCACACTCAATATTCCAAATAAACCTTTCTGAAACCTCCAACACTTATGTTACTGCTTCTTGGTCTCTAATGAAAATAATTATCCTGATATTGGGATTTTATTTGTCTTTTTGCAACTGCACCAGAATGCTAATTTACATCGTCCTATGACCATTTTTTATGTTCAGTATTTTTCTGTAATTTTTACTGCAGTCCCCAACAGCAGGGGACACAAGAAATTTTGTGGCTTGGCATTTTTCCCAACAGATACAAAAACAAAGACAAGCATGTATAGAATAAAGTCTGAATACAGTTAGTTGTTACTATTGGAGTAACATGGAGTTTTACATTTATAATGTCATTTTCTGCACATTTACACTTTTTTTTTCGAAATATGTTTGAAAATATTTCATACCTTCCATTTTTCCCTACTCCCCTTAATTGGTTGGTCTCCAGCCATTCCTTGCATTCTTTCCAGATTATTTTGTTAATATTTGTTCTTGAAACATATGTTTTATGTAACAGATAAAAAGTGATAATTTTGTTAATTAATGTTTTATTAGTTGTTAATTGAAACATTCTTATGCAACCAGCTTCAGTGGTCTCCTGGTAACATTTCTGAATTATGACATTCTAAAACTCAATTCTACATCCTATCAAAGTACTCGTGTATCATCATTGGACTATGGGTTAGTTTAGAACTAAGGCTGATCAAGATGAAGTAAAATGTCTTATCCCTTTGACTATTTAGAAATGACTAATCTGTGTAAGTGAAAGAAGAAACAATGAATATGTCCATAAGTTTTTCTTTTAAGATTCTCTTTAAATCTTCTGTAACATCTTACAATATGCCTATTTCATCTGATTTAAAATTTAATGTCAATATAAAGTGCCTAAATGTCAAGTAATATTCAAAGAATTTAAATTGCTGTTACCAGGTCTGCTTGGACAGTCATATTTAACAACTACACAACTGGCAACTGGAAGATATCCATATTTCAGATCATTCTACATAAACAGTCATCTGCACATCATAAACCGTAATCTCAGCAGGAAACAAAATTAGTATGAATATAGTTGTATCCTTGGTGTTGTTTTAACACTGTGACAGAAGCATGGAGTGCTTTCAGGACTTAATAACGTAGTGTGTGTTGTAACTGAACACCTGTGTGTATGTTTATACATATATATATATATGTGTATATGTATGTATGTATGTACGAATACACTGGGGAATTAGGGATTGCCTTAATGGGAGTGCTTGGAAGACTGTCAAATCACACCCGTTAAAAAAGCTAAAACAGCACTTTACTGGATTGATGTGTACTGAAGAGTACACATGGGCACTGGTTAGTTTTTAATGACTATCAATCATTACATACTCAAAGAATTAGTCCTTAACTAGCTTCTCTTTGATCACTGGTGAGTAAAGCTCACCAGGGGGTTCATGCTGGCTATTAGCGCTGACTGACCTTGGTCCTCAGTGGTCTTTGTCATGGAGGTTGAGGTGTCAGGCCTGAGAGCTGGAAACAAAGTGCACACCATTTTTCTTCATTCTCTTCCCTCACTCTGTGTTGAGGGTTTTTTGTTTATTTGTTTTGGTTTTTTTTCGGGGGGGGGTGTTGTGGTTTGTTGTTTTTTTTTTTTGTTCTTTGTTTGTTTGTTTGTTTGTTTTTATACTGCTTGCATCCTCAAAAGAATAGGGGAAGATCCATGTGCATTTTTCTGCACTCTGTTTGTGTAGTTATACCACAAGTCCTGTTACTATGAGTTTGCTTAATCAACATCTGCTTTACAGGTGCACCAACCCCCTAATTTGACGGAACAGGCATTGTGGAGCTCCTGGACCTCATTCTCTGGGCTAAGGGCAACCAGGGACTACTGCTATGCCCAGATGGCTGTGGCAACCTTGTCCCAGCACTCCCAGGTCATGGCTGCTCTGAATGTCAAAACAGAGGAAGTTTTCACTTAGTAATAAAATTAACCTGCTCGAAACCATTCCCAGATTTAGAAACCAATAACTGGAAAAGAATTCCTGCTTCATAATTTCTATAGAAAGAATGGTTGTTCTACCTTCACATCCATCCCTACATCTATACTTTTTCTTCTCAATTTGCTCTTGTATTTATCTATCCCCTGTATTTTAATGCCTTCTGTGGCATTTGAAGAAAGTTGCCAACAAATCAACAGACATTCCTATGTGCATACATAAGATATTCCTTCCTCAGAAGACGATAGATTTGAAATTGAGTGGGCTGAACTTTTTAGATCATATTTAAGAATATTTTATCTACAGAAATTATTCCACTACTACTGGTACTAATGATAGCTGTGTTTCCTGTGTCTTTTTTTTTATTTTTATTTTCTCCTGGCCTACTCCCACTGACCACTATCTCTGATTACTATCTAAGAAAGATTATAGAAGAACTTAGGTATGAGTACAATAAAGCACCCTTTACAGTAGTGACAGTAGTATATGTTAAATAATTATCCTGATTGTAAGAAATATTAGACTGATTTAATACCAATGTAGTTTTCTTCACTCAGGAAAGTATTTTGCGTTTTAGATTTAGTGAACCTACTTTGGATATGTTATCCAAAAGCGATAACAATTTTTGTTTGCAAGGTTAACTTCATGATAGCCTCTTTGCATTTCTCCCAATATTATATAATGTAGTATTTTGGAAATGTCTGAATCCTAAAAAGAAAAATGTATATTGGATAATTTTTGCCATCTTCCATGCTTCCATTTCCTCTGTAGGACAGGAGTGTTGGTTCTCGAATATAACTTTGCCAGAAACTTGCTTTTCTAAGTTTTTAACTTGCACCTTAGTGTTACTCACTGCCAGAATTTTGCTGTAGATTTTTAAAGATCATCAGTGTCATTTGTGTTTCTAGTAACTCATATTTATTTCATGAGTGAGTAGTAAAGAAAATATTTTGAGTGATTCAACCTTTGGAATGCAGTATTGTTGGCATATATATTCGGGTGACTTTCCTTAAAGGTTATCCAAAAATTCTTCAGAAAGCATACAGATAGAGATAGTAGGTTGGGTACTGGGAGGAATGTTAGGAATAACAGTATTCTGGATAAGGAGAAAGCAGAAATTACATTTTTCAATATATACTCAGAGTGTTTTCAGGGCTTTTTCAGATATGTTATACACAGTAAATGCCAAGTCAGAAGCCTGAAGAATTCTGGATCCTGACACCAATATTAACCTATAGTGCAGAAGATTTTTGTGATGAGTCGTATTATTATAATCAGGTTAGCTGACAGTGACATGTTTTGATTTGTCCTGAGTTGGGAAAGGACAGATCTAGCCCATCAGTGCTTAGGACATTCCTGTTTTTCTTCTGCTTCCACTAACAATTTTACAGTCCCATAATGCATCAGATCTTTCCAAAAATCTGAATGAAAAATTACTTAAGCAAAGATAAAACAAAAAGAGAACAAACAACCTAGTTGTCAGCCATAAACTGTTCATGATTGGCAAATAGTGAAATTAGAGTCTAAGAGCGTGATCTGAATTTTTCAAGGCATTATTAAAGTGGTATTCTATATTTAAATTCCAAGAAGTTCTAAGTGATTCACTTTTAAAACTGACACATTTCAGTCACAAATAAGTTTATGCAATACTTGAGAGTACAAATTAACTAAAATTTGAATATATTGAAGTTTTTTCACAAGGCTTGGAATTTTTTTGTATTTTCCTATGAAAATACACAAGTTTCATAAATGAGCAATAAGGTAGGATAAAACTAAACATTAAAGATATGTTTAATAAATGAAAATCTAGCTGGCTAAAATCTAAAGACTAAGGATAAAATCCAAGAGAGATTTATTTTCCCTTACATAGAACTCTAAAGGACTGTAGGGAGAAATTCCTTTAAAAAGTCATTTTTAAAGATTGACCATTCAGTCCTTCAGTTACCACTGCAACTAATTGTATACTATTATAACATTTTTGTTCTCTCCAATTTTGCTGGTTTTATTCTTGTCTTTATCTACTGTTTCTTGTTAGCCAGTGTACTTACTGTCTTCTTCCCACAGAAAGAGGTTTTTTAGATGGAATAATAATCATAATATTATATGTTATCATAATTTATTTTTCTCCCCTTAAAGAAATGTAGCATCACAATTTTTATGCCCATAACCCACAAAAGTATGGATTCTTCTCCTCATCTGCATCTTCAGAAATATTCTCATGTGGAATGACTACAGAAATGCCTGAAATAAAGAGGGACACATCTCCAGAGTCTGGATTATTTTTAGCCCAAAGTATGCACTTTCTGTTGTCTTTCGAAGCGTGCTCCCATGTGTATTTCATTGGTTTTGCAATGGGATGTGTTATTCAATGATGAAACAGGATAGACTTAAACTATCAGTTTTAATTGCAACAGTACAGACTTATTCCATGCCTCTCATGCCATGTCACTGCTCATAGTTGTTTTGTCCTGCTATTAGTACACTGAAAATGCAAAAGAAACAGTAGAAATATGGGCAGTATATGTTTAATTGATCACTTTTACAACATGAATATGTAAAAGGGCACAATTAATGTCTTATATAAAGTTCACATATTCTGAATGAGGTTATTCTTCGATTCTCATTAAACTGAAAATGAGGAGAACTTAACCATACAAAATTCTATGCTATCTAGATCTTAAACTGAGACAGCAGTCTTTCAAACCCCATAGTTAAAAGAAAAGAGAAGGGGGATACTGAGCACTGTAAAACTGTTATTAACTGTTGTTAACTGTTACTCCAGATGCAATTTCAGGTATATTTTCTTCTCAAATACAATTGCATATAACACATACTTGCATTTAAGGGATGGTCTTGATGATCTCGGAGGTCTTTTTCAACCCAGTTGATTCTATGATTCCATTCTATGCTTATGTATGATCCTAAGGAATAAAGTTTGGTATGTGGCAAGATTTTAAATTATGAAAAAAACCTACCAAAATTTGTATTGATAGATAAGATATAATAGTAGAATAAAGAAATTATTAATGTCAAGTCAGAAAAGCATCCTAGGACAAGTAGATAACCGTATTTTTGTTGAAGTATATATAATACTGTTTTTATTAAAAATATCATATTCTTTCTATAGTGCATTTCTCCCTCTTTTAGTAAATAAACATCAAAAACTATGCACTGCAGTTTTTTACAAGTAGTACTGCTACATGTAATTTCTTTTAAATCAGGGAGGTGACTTTTTCAAAAACATGTTATTACACTTAAAAAAAAAGTGTAGCGTTTTCAAGTAATTTGCTTCATATGGGCCCAGTTCTGTTTAATATCTTTATTGATGATCTAGATGAGGGGATTGAGTCCACCATCAGCAAATTTGCAGATGACACTAAGTTGGGGGGGACTGTAGATCAGATGGAAGGCAGGAGGGCTCTGCAGAGGGACCTGGATAGGTTGGAGAGTTGGGCTGATTCCAACGGGATGAGGTTCAACAAGGCCAAGTGCTGGGTCCTGCACTTTGGCCACAACAACCCCCTGCCACAACAACCCCCTGCAGCACTACAGGCTGGGGACAGAGTGGCTGGAGAGCAGCCAGACAGAAAGGGATCTGGGAATTTGGATTGACAGGAAGCTGAACATGAGCCAGCAGTGTGCCCAGGTGGCCAAGAAGGCCAATGGCATCCTGACCTGGATCAGGAACAGTGTGGCCAACAGGTCCAGGGAAGTGATTCTTCCCCTGTACTCAGCGCTGGTGAGGCCACACCTGGAGTACTGTGTCCAGTTCTGAGCCCCTCAGTTCAGGAAAGATATTGGGGTCCTGAAGCAGGTCCAGAGGAGAGCAACAAGGCTGGTGAAGGGACTCAAGCACAAGTCTTATGAGGAGAGGCTGAGGAAGCTGGGGCTATTCAGCCTGGAGAAGAGGAGGCTCAGGGGAGACCTCATCACTCTCTCCAGCTCCCTGAAAGGAGGTTGTAGCCAGGTGGGGGTTGGTCTCTTTTCCCAGGCAACGATCAGCAAGACAACAGAGCATTGTCTCAAATTGTACCAGGGGAGGTTTAGGTTAGATATTAGAAAGAATTTCTTTACAGATAGGGTAATCAGACATTGGAATGGACTGCCCAGGGAAGTGGTGGATTCTCCGTTCACTTGATTTTGCTATTCAAACCTCTTCATAAATCATTATTCTATTTTCCTGTGCAGCAAAAACCTCTGTGCAAAGCCCAGATGTGTTAGGTTTGTATGTTTGTTAGTTTTAAATACTACCAAAATTAAAGTTCTTCCCCTTAAAAGAGATTCCCCAATTCTACATGCAGTTCCTTGGGTATGCTTCAGTAATATTATCAATCTGACTCAGTTGAATTAATTAGCAGCTTCTTTATAAGGTAATGCTTGTAATACAAAGAAATTATTTGGATAAATACTTCATTCTTACTCTATCCATAAGGGTATTACATTATTTTTTTCCTTTGATATTTATATTACAGTTACACTACAGTTTCAGTACTGTTTATAGAAACAAAACATAACATAAACAAAAGTACAAGAATCAGGTTAACTCTTAAGAGTTGTAGGTCTTTGTCTTCTACAATAACTCTGTCTGTCCACTGTTGTCTGATTTAGAAATCAGCACAGTTTGAACTTTATTCAATATGTTGAATATCTCAAATAACAAATTATTTGAGATATTCTGTCTTCCTTGGAATCAGTAATCTCTATTTGCACAGAAGTAACAGATATTGTTAAGGTATGTTTCCTAATGTAGATTTCTGGCTCAGCATGTTCAGGTATGTATTTGATTTTTGCAAAGAATTTTGCGTATATCTGAAATGATTTCAGAAAGTTGGTGTGAATTTGCTTGCATCATCACAGGGTTGATGAAAATTTGGTAGCCATGCAAAACTCAATTTTGGACAATGACCCAGTATATTGCCCTTACTATCTATAGAAACGACCATGTGCCATTGTGCACATCTCCAAGGCAAATCATAATGACAGATAAGGAAAAGTGATGTGGAAATTAAGATGCAGAGCACTGAAATCAGTTAGCATGGTGATGATGAATCTATCCCTGCAAAAGCAAGAAAGCGAGGAACAAATGTCATCTGATGATCAAACCTCTATTGTCTCACTACCTACTCCTCACACTGTTAAAACAGCCATTGTTGTAGAAGCAGCTGGTTGTGGTGTCGAAAGGACTCATGTCTCTATAAATATTGCTGCTCTAAAGGGCACCATGCTGCTTACAACAGTCCAAAACTAGTCTCACAGGTAACTCTCTTCCTGCACCCTGGGTTGCATTATCCTGTCTGTGTTCTTATTCCATTACAATTATCTGAATGTTGAGCAAAATGCCTGTAATATACATGCTTTTGCTACAAGCACCAAACAACCTGTCTGAACCATTAGAAGCTCAGTGGAAAACTTATAATTATAAAAAATGTCACTGTTTTCCACTGCAGGCAAAGCACAATTGTAAAGGTATTGTATGTCTTTAAATCTAATATTAAAATTAACAGAAAAACATTGCAACTGTTCATGAAACAGCATTAGATAAGTGCTTTTTTAGTGTAAACTGTCACTACTGCTTACACTCTTTTTATATTGCTGTCTTTAGGAACAAAAAAATCATAGAATGGTTTGGGTTGGAAGGGACATTAAAGATCATCTAGTTCCAATCTCTGCCAAAAGAAGGGACATCCCCCGCTAGACCAGGTTACTCAGAGCTTTGTCCAACACGACCTTGAACACTTCCAGGGATACGACATCCACAGCTCCTTTGGAAAACCTGTTCTACTGCCTCAAAACCCTCACAGTAATTAATTACTTTCTAATATGTAATCTAAACCCATCTTCTCTCATTTTATGGTGTCATCCTTTATAGTTCATTAATGTTGCATTTTTAGTGGGTTTTGGAGAAGCCTCACAAGGCTATTTGGTTTATTTGTGTATGTTTGTTCTCTAAACATTTTATACTTAGTGACTGAAATCCCAGAGAGAAAGTCAAATCTATTGAAAAGGTAATAGAAATAAATTACACATTAAGCAGCTTGCTCTTTACTAAAGACTTCAATGAAGGTTTTGTATCTAGCCAGAAATGATTTCTTGGAAATAGCTCCCAATATCATACTCTTATTAACTATTCCAGCCTTAATAACTCAGTCATTATTGCTTGTGACCTTTACAACTTTTACTGCCTGATATCACTGTTTGACTTTAAAGAACTCCAGGGAATCTTGATGTCTGTGGGAAGAAAATGACGAATCCCTGAAATGGCAGTGAGACTCACGTTGCATGCTTCTACCTTTTTCTGAAAAAAACTAGTGGTTACATATACATTTTACATAATGTTTCATGCTTTGGAAACTCATGGATAACACCTGTGTCTAGGATTCACATAATGTCCATATATTTAGTTCTTTAAAAAGGCAAAATACTCCTGAAATTTCATATAAGATCATGTCTCTTCTGTTTTTTAATTGGATTATCTATGAAATATTAGAATATGTGAACTAGAGTTCACAAGCATACATCTTGTTATCTACTTAGCAACACAGAGTTTTACTGTGTCAGTCTCCTCCTGAACAAAACATGTTGCGTGACGATTCATGTCATCCTTAATCTTATTTTGATCCAGGTGATGTCTGACAAAAATAGGATTTGTTCCACATGCAAGGGGTATTGTGTATCATCGTAGCCTGCAATATCCTGGTTCTGTAAAGCTGTCATCCTATTCCTCTGAGCACGTTTTCAAACTCTCCTTTCTATTCATTTTCACACTTGCTGCATTTCATCCTCTTCATCTCAGTGTTTTTCCATTTTTAATTACTGTTGCATTTTCTCTTTTGAAAGTATAATAGGTATTTGGGGAAAGAAGTAACTGTGTAATAACAGGCTTATTTGGCTACATTTTTTTCTGCATTGTGCCTGACTCTGAGAGTAATTTGATTTGACTTCAAATAAGTACATCAAGGAAAGTTACCATTTATAAATATTAGAGGAAAATATATGTCTCCTAGGAGTACTTTCTTCTCTAGATTTGAATATTCATGGCACAATTCTGAAGGAATTTTCAATATTATATTAGTATTACCAAATTTGAATGTTTTTATTATATTGTTTCTTCAACAGAAAATCGAGGGGTAAGGATTAAAACATTAAAATTTAAAATCCTAAAAAAAAACCGAAAAGTGGCAACTTCCCCTTGAATCAAGAGAATAGAGTTGTGAGTCTGCCTTTTATGATGAGGTTTTGGGATTCCTTGTCCTTTGTATTTAAGCACTGTAGTATCTAAGAAATTGAGAAGTAAGCTTAGACTACCGAAGGTATAGTAGGCACCTAAACCCACAGCCTTTGCAATGCTTACAAAAAAAAGGTCAAAACAAGGTGATGTGGTGTCTGTGACTCCACTGCCTTTCGGTAGTAACTGTTTTTCCAATGAAAAAGTTGTAGTGAAACAATACTTTTCTAATTAGTTATTCTATTACTTTTTCCTTGTGCTGCAGTCAGACACTGGCAATTTTCAATTGTTTGCTCCATATACAGTCATAAGACTTCACGATAAGTACAGGGAACTTACATTTTCTAGGATCATATGAAAGTAATTCAGGATAAGGGAGTCTGATTGTGTTATTTTGTTATTATGTTTTGATTTTTTTGGCCTCCCCATTAAAATAATCTTTGAGAATTTAGCAAAAATGTAAATTCTAACAGGAGAAAATAGCGCTCTTGTATAAACAAAGGCTTGTTAAAAATCAGGCCCTCATTACTAACTGTGTCCATGTATTCTATGCTGCTGTTAAATCTGTAGTTTCTCTTTTCAGCAAATGCCTACTGATGCATGCATAAATGTATTTGCACATATGACACACTTTCATTGTATTTATCTTAATAGTATCTTGACTAAAGTGAGAGACCTTTTGGAATATTTTGAAGGGAAAAAAGTTGTCAGGAAGAGCATAGACTACACAGGAGATAAGGTAGTTAGTCATATTGAATCTGAGCATTTAATATTAAACAAAATTATTCTTACCTACTGTGAGGTGGACAGCATTTATATGAAAACAAAGTGTATTGGCCTTACTTCTTGACATGTGGAGAGAGGGAAACAACTTTGGTACTTCGTTTGGCTTTAGCTGTCTATTAATAAATATCATGAGAATTACCAATCCAATACCCAACTTAACTCAAGGCGAGGGGAATTAAAAAACTGGCCTGTTTAAGGTCTCATTTTATTTCTTTCCTTACTGAAAAAAAAAAAGGAAAATTGAACATAGCTGTCTGTATAAACTCAAGTGAAGGCATCTAGATGAAATACTTGGGAAATGCTGAGTTTCATTTTGGCAGTCCATTCATGCAAGCTGACACAGATAAATTATTTTTCATATCAACGAGAAACCCTGTGAACACAGAAAGTATTTCCATTTTTCAGAGGAAGTCTCAAACTTCTGATTTGTAGTAGAGAGTGGTAATATTGCTTGTGGTCTACTGTAAGATAAGCAACTGCTCAGCTCTGGCATGACAGAAGTATGCTTATTTTAAATTATCAAAACCTTGTAAACTGTTGTCTATTTAAAGTTGTCTTGTGTGCATTAGCAGCACTTACACAGCATTGTCTATAATGATTTTCTCTTGGCATTTTGCCACTGTAGGCTATTTGGTAATTCTCCCTCCTAACTGTCAATGGCAGCTGTCATGCTACTTTACAGTAGATGTAAGCTCCTAAAAATAATTCCAAAAGGTAGGTTAGATGACCTCCTTGAACTACTGAAAAATTGTAGGCAAATTTCCCCTTCTAAGAGTTTTGGTTCAATTTCTGCACCTTCTTCCTGGAGTGGTAACTATCAGCACCCAGCTCTTCACTTAAAAACTACTCTGTTTCCGGCTTAAGTAAAATCCACTTGTAATTATTGCTTCCTGAATTATTCCTTCCATAATTCTTAACCTTCCCTGTGCTTTCTATTTAGTTCTTAAAATAATTCACAATTTATTAGCTTCCACCACATTTTTCAGATGTGGTGGAAGGAAAGACATGAGGAAAAGGCAGAACAGCTCAACTCTGTTGCTGAACCACGGAGGCATTGAGTGGTAACTGAGAGAGTCTAAAGTAGCCAAAACCAAAGGAGAAAGCCAGAAAGGCTCAGACACTTTGAATTGCACTTTTTTGCATAAAATTCAAAAGTCACCTTTAGATTGATGCAGCACTGCTATGGGGTTTTTGGTTTTGTCTTTGTTTTTGCTTTTTCATAATTTTCCCCAGGCTACAAGAATCTGACATTTTTTAGAGCTACAGTTTAGGTTATGTATGTTTTCTTTCACAATGGACTCCTTATTATCAGTGTTCAAATGGCAACCTGGCTCTTCTGTCTCTCCTTTTAATAAAAATGACATAGACGAGGCAGAATAAGGGAATAGTTTGGTCAAATGTTTAATAAATGCTTTTGGGAATAACCTTTAACTATCACCTTCTCAGTCTATGAGCTTAGCACTTTTCACAAGGACTGAGAATTGTTGCAGCACATTAAGTGCTGCTAATTATATTTGCAGCTTGATTAAAGCTTGATTTCTCTTTTGTCTTGAAGACATTATGCTAATACAAGTGCAGTTGTTTTAGGTTGGTGATGCTGGAATCTTTGATAATAAGTAATTTCTTTGTAGGATTAATTAATTTGCGTCTCCACTGCTCAGTGTATGACTATACCATGAGCTTTTTCTGATTTTCCTAAATCTAGAATTATGTGGAATATTTCAGTAATGGTTCTACGGGCCTTTTAAGAGGATGATTTATGCTCCCTTTTGATAATTTTCCCCTAGTATTCAGTAATACTTAATGAAACACTTTCTAGGCAGTCTAGAAACATATTTGTTTGTCAAATTTTCACATACGTCCCAAAGAAATATAGAGTTTAAGGAGATGTCAGCAAGTAGTAGAAGTCAGCTGGTGATGTGAATATGGACACTAAAAGTTGTGTCTAGTGAAATGATTTTTCTTGAACAGAGTAGACTAGAAAACATTAGATTTCTTACCCAAAGGCTGACATACCATGGAGAAAGAATTTTCAGACTGCGAGAATACAAGTTATCTTGCCAATGGGCATCTATTACAAATTTCAATGAATTCATTTATGATTTTCTTAGTCTGGGAACCATGTATACTTGTTTTTATCTATGTTCTGTAGTAACAGATAAATTTTTTGTTTCACTGTGAACAAAGTCTGGAATAAAGAAACTAAACAGAATAAAAATAAATGTGTTGGAAGTAATGTGTAATGAAATTCGGCTACCAACATCTATAAAGGTGGAAGAAATGTCTACGTTTTTCATATACTCCCAGATTATACCAGACTCAAGGAAACAACGTAAGAAATAAAGTAGTTATTAGCCTATCAAATCATATAGAGATTGAAGAAATGCAGCAAAGTGTTGACATTTCTGTTCAACCTAGAGCTGAACAGTTTTTGATTTTTGCTAAGAGTCAAAGGAAACTGATGAGAAAGCAGAGTACTGGAAAAGTTCAAATACTTCTACAATTGACAGTCTACAATATGGTGTAACAGTAAGAAAAATGTGTTTGTTATGTTGCTGGACCTTTATCTCAGCATCCTCACTTCTTTGGTGACCCAGATGAAGTGTTAACAGAATATATAGATCATCCAGCTAATGTGTGAGAAGCAGCACTGCCTCTATCACTGTCACTGAAAGCAAGTGCTGAAGGAAAGGAGGTGGGGGTGAGGACTAGTCTTGCAGCCTAGCACTGAAGAAGAGTGAAGCAGCCTTGCCACACCATAGGTGTCAGTTTGGGAAGTTTGTTCCTCAGCTTCAGACAGTTTTTCCAATCAAAGCAGTGACAGCTTGCTGACTCGGAATACAGACCTCACAGAGCTGATATCTATAAGTTTACCAAAAGCTTGACCCCCCCTCCCCAAAAAAAAAAAAGAAAGAATTTGTTAGAAGAGAGATTGCTCCTGACTCTACAGCAGGCATCAGGACTTTTCCAAAGAGTCTGTCTGTGTCTCAGGACCAAATACTTGACTCAGATGAACTTTTTAATAATTGCACCTGCTTTTATAGTCAAAAAATCCAAAGATATTCAGTTTCTTGATAACTGTATGTTCAATGCTATTGGATACACGTTTTCTGTAATTGTTAAGAAATGGCTTTGGTTCCACTCATTTTATTAATTCTTTATAGTATAAGTAGCTGCAAACAATATTGCATTTGTATAAGATTTGTTTATTGTTTGATGTTATAAAATATGTAATGTGATACACAAGCTCATTGAAGAATTTTAGTCGTAAATTTTTAAAACTCTAATAATTTTTTATTTTCTTGGACATAGAAAAAATCCTTGTCTCTTCTAGGACTAGTTCTGATTTTTGCTATGAAAACTGTATCATCAAAAACATTTCATCAGAAGAATGACTTACTCCTAGACAAAACTTTCTTAAACTGAAGGTTTTCAACAAATATCCAGGAATGATGGCATCACAGGAGACTTTAATAGGTGTCAACCCTTATTAAATTTAGCTGCTTCTGAAACTGACAGAAATGGGACCTTACTCCTACAAAAAAGACAATAATTGTTACCATAGGATTTTGTCCCACAAAATCTGCTTGATTGTAAAATACCTTGAGGAAGAATACATAGAGAGAATCCTCAATCTGACATATTTACCATAGCAGACAGCTAAGGCAGATTACTCAGAAGACCAGTCTTATGGTTTTGCTCCATATAATTTTATAGATAAGACTAATCTTTTTTACTGACTGTGTAGGGAGCCTGCAAAATCTGTGTGGTTCAGTGAGGTTCATAAAATTGAGTAACATGAAAATCCTGATTTAAAAAAAAGAGTGAAAATGCAGTTAAACAGTGGCATTATGGAAGTCACAGACACCTCTAAGTGTTTGATGTAGTAAGAAAAAATGGAAAGGTCACTAACATAAATCAGTAATTTGAATGGTCTTTTAAAATTCTGAGTTATATTCATGAATGGTTTTAAAAATCATAGAATCATAGAATAGTTAGGGCTGAAAGGGAACATTAAAAGTCATTTAGTCCAACACCCCTGCAGTGAGCAGGGACAGGGCGTCCACAACCTGGGCAACCTGGTCCAGTGTTTTACCAACCTCATTTTAAAAAACTTCCTTTTATCGAATCTAAATCGACCCTCATTTAGCTTAAAACCATTACCTCTTGTGCTGTCACAACAGCACTAAAAAGTTTATCCTTATCTTTCTTATAACATACTGAAAAGATGCAATTAGGTCACCCTGGAGCCTTGTCCAGGCTGAACAATCACAGTTCTCTTAACATTTCCTTGTAGAAGTGCTCCAGCTCTCTGATCATCTTTGTGGCCCTCTTACGGATTTGGTCCTACAGGTCCACATTCTTCCTATGCTGGGGACCACAGAACTGTACTCAGTACTCCAGACAGGATCTCAAGAGAGTGGAGTAGAGGGGCAGAATCCTCTCCCTTTACCTGCTGGCCACACTGCTTTTGATGCAGCTCAGGGTACAATTGGCTTTCTGGGCTGCAAGTGCACATTGATGGCTCGTGTCCAGCCTCTAATCCACCTTCACCCCCAAGTCCTTCTTGGTGGGGCTGCTCTTGATCTGTTCATCACGCAGACTGTATTGATACCAGGGGTTACTCTGACTGAGGCGCAGCACCTTGCACTTGGACTTGTTAAACCTCATGAGATTCCCATATGCCCACTTGTCCCGGTCCCTCTGGATGGCATCCCATCCTTCAGGCTTGTCCTGTGCACCACGCAGTTTGGTGTCATCTGCAAACTTGCTGGGGCTGCATTATATCCCACTGCCTATGTGATGGCATTAAACAGTTCTGGTCCCAGTGCAGACCCCTGACAGACACCACTTGTTACTGATGTCTGTTAGGAGATTGCAACACTGACCACTATACTCTGGATGCTACCATCCAACCAATTCCTCATCCACCAAACAATCAATATTCAACCATAAATCCTCATTCTGCAGTCCTGCAGTGAATTGATACTTTTAAGCTTCCTTCCGCAAAACGGAGAATTCTCTCTTAAAATTTTGTACACATTTAGCAAATTACATTTAAATAAATAGTACATTTTTCCATAGTAAAGAATTGTTGTTAGATTGCACTAGTGGATCTGAAGGTATTCCTGCAGGAACCTTTTTTATTTACACGTCAAAAAAAGAGTGTTCCAATTTTTCTTGTGTTTTCCAATTGCTCTTCACAGCTAACCCTGTTGGAGTTATGATGTATTTGGACCTAGTCCTAGAAGAAATATTTTATAATCTTACAGACAATACTGAAGAGCCCTCCTGCACTTTCACTGCTTTCATTTCTTCATTGTAGCTAATACTTTTGGTCTTACTGCTACAGAAAAGTGTATTGCTCTGACAATGGCAGTAAAAACAGACTTTGGTGTATCAGTGTTCTGAATACCTACGCTGTCTCTTCAGCTCCAACACAATTCTTAACATTTCTGCTGCCATTTAATTTACAAACCTTTAAAGTAATCTCGATAGAGTCTGAATTCTTTACGCCTCATGGGCAGGGTGCATAGAACAGTGGGTGCTATCCATGCACTGCAATCAACAGGAAAGGTAGAGAAAATGGAGCTGAGACATAATGTTACCCTGACCCAAATAACAAACCAAGCACAGCTAAATTAACAGGGGTCAGTAGCAAATTTACTGCATGCCCAGAGCAAAAGGAAATCAGAGAGGAAATTTCAGAGACAATTCCTCTCCTGCACTGCTTTTGGGACAGCACAGCCACATGCAGACAATTTATAAAAGGTTTGCTGCCATAGTCTTGAACTGACTATGTTGAGAGAAAAAGGAAAAAAGAAAACATAAGTACTCACCTTCTATTTCAGAAATAAGTTACCAAATTGGAATGACAAAAAATGTTACTATGTTAACTGGGGTGTTTTGATACTTTGGCCTTTACTGTGAAACTTGAATAATACAGAACTGTAATGGAAAAATTAATTAAAGGACAGCTTTCTTTGTGTCTTTATAATAGTTCTAAATTAACATCATTTTGACTTAACTCTCTTTGACTTTACTATAGCAAAATGTGATCAGGTTGCTTTTCTGTAATATATGGGTTTGATTATTATGGAAATATGATGCAAAATAGGACAAATCTGTGTCCTTTAACATTAATTAAAAATAAAGTTTTCTGTTAAAGATAAAACTTTAAGTTCATTTGTTTCTCCTCTGTTTTCTGTCATCCATCCATGCCCTCTGGAAGGACCTGCACTTCATGGGTAAAATGTTTTAGGTAATGGAAGCTCAGCATTTGAAAACCAGCTTCATTTTTACTTTGCATGACAAAATGAACTGAGATGGAGTTAGTTAACACTCCGTATCAATTGCACACCAAAATTTTACTGTTAGCAAGTCACAAGATACAAACATCATACCTGGAGAAGAGACTAAATGCTTCTATGGAGCAGAAGCAAACAAGGGCAGTTCTTGAATTTGCCCTGCTTGCCCTTAAGGCCAGGAATTTAGACAGGTCTGAGCAGTGTGTAGCACCACAGACAAGTCACTGGACAAATGAAAGAACCCTAGCACGGGAGCTGTGCTTGATAAGCTTAAAAGCATTAGCTCCTATGTAGGACATTGGGCTTTGTTTTACTTAGCATTTTTAAATTTTTTTAATGTTCATTCTTAGTAAACACTTATTGTCTGCCTCACCCTTGTTTGCTAAACATCTATCTTTCTATTTCTTCACCACACCAAACAGATTGTGGCAGTCAGATACAAAGCAGCAGAAAAACCCACACACATTAAAAATACAATGCACAAATATGTGGTCAATAACCAGAACAACTCATATCATCTGACTTGACAAATTCAGTATCTGCACTATATAAAATTTAGACTTCAAAGAAAATTTTATGCCTTTAGGGAACTGACTAAAGTCTAGATTTTCTCATTCTTCTCTAACTGGTAACTAACTTTTTTCCCATTGGTTGATATTTTGGGACAAGTAAATATTATTTAAAATACACGTTATAATATCAAACAGAATATCCTTAGGCTGATGCTATTGAACTTAAAGTTTTGCCATTCCTATGTACCTATAAAGACATACAGTATTCAGTTTTTTCTTCATTTACTTCTGATTCTTTTAAGTTTCCCTTTGCAGGACCATGAAGATACTTTAACCTGATAATATTTATTATGTTCACAAGGTGAAAATTTTTGCTCCCTGAAACCTTGCAGATCTAGTAAACTGTTGATTAAAGTGGCAACACAATGAAAAATTTTTACTTGTTTCTGCAGAAAAAAAAAATTATGACAATGCCATGCTGGAATATTTTTCTTATTTATATGGTCATTTTTAATGCATCAGTGTTAATCAAATAATTGTGTACAGTACTTATATATTTAAATATATCATATTAACTGAACCTATTATTTGTCTTGTCTATTGAGCATCATACAATGAGATGAGAACTTCATTTGAGAGACAATCCTCATAATTACTAACTACACAAATCTGAATAAGGCTGTTTTCCAGGATTTTTCACAGTTCCTTTCCAATATCTAGTGTAGTAAATTGTAGGCCATCTACATTTTTCTTTGGTAGGTTGTGCATTGCTGTGCAGCAGATGTTTTTGATACTCAAGTTGTAAAAGTGTTTACCATACAGCATCATAGCCCAGTATGTACTGTGCAAAAAATAGCTTGTTGAATGACTTTGATTAAAATAAACACTACTTTAGAATCTTCTCCCTGTGATGAATTCAATGGGGCATAAAAGTTTTGCGTAGTTAAAGAGTAAAACACACATACACACAGGCACACATGTGCTTATGCCTACATGCACTTCGAACATGATGGGTGTTTACAAAGCATCCTGATGTTGGAGCCTAAGACCTGACTTGTTCTTGCAAAGTTGTGTTTGAGGTTAGGGTATTTTCAGTATTCTAATTAACTTTTTCCTGGATATGACATATTTTAAGAACTGAAAAATCATCTTTGTGTTCAGACTGAAAAGTTTCATGTAGTTTTATAAGGAAAACACTGATCAGAGAAACACAATTGATTCATCACAGGTTCCTCCATTCAATTATGGCAATGGAATTTTCTAACCTCCCAACATGATATGAAGCTCATAATAATGAGTTTCATAAGTGTTTGACAAAAGGGTTTAAAATAGTTTGTCACAGGAGTGGGAAATAATTTCAGAAAGAAATTAAATATTTTAAATAAAGGTAGGAAAATCTACTATAGAAACATTCAATCTTAAACATCCACTGGTCAGATTATGTGACCAATACATCTGTTCTAGAGCAAGTAGCAGTCACAAGTATAGAGACCATATTGTTGAGAACACAGCTGCGATGGGCAGGGCACGTCTCAAGGATGAAGGACCACCGCCTCCCTAAGATCTTGCTTTATGGTGAACTTGCCACTGGCTGCCGCAAGAGAGGAGCCCCGAAGAGAAGATACAAGGACTCCCTGAAACAACATCTCAGCCTTGGCCATATTGATCAACATAACTGGTCTACTCTGGCCTCCAATCGGGAGGTCTGGAGACACGCCATCTATAACGCTGCTACTTCCTTCGAGAACACACGCAGGATCACTCTCGAGGAGAAAAGGTAACACAGAAAGAACCGTGTTTCGCAGAATATACCACCTGAGGAGTCTTTCTGCTGTGCCTTTTGCAATCGGACATATCTGTCTCGTATTGGCCTCATAAGTCACCAACGTGCCTGTAACAAATGTGGATAGAACCTTCTCAAATCTTCGTTCGCGAAGCCCAGTCATGATTGTTTTTTAAAGAGAAGTGAATGACAAATGAAATGTTAAATTGGTTGTGTATTTATGAATATTATTCTTCAGATTGTCCAGATGGGAATGTAGGTACATTTCTATAATCATGAAAAACATTCAATAGAAAATTAACAGGTGTTTGTCCTTGTGTGATCAGTGCACACTGAAATGAGCTGTTGATTCTCCTAAATATGACGAGAGTAACACAGAAAATGCTCCTGTAGAAATTACCACCTAATTATTATTTTTAACTTCTTACTATGTTTTTCTTAAAATTTTTCTCATATAAAACCTGATAGTACCTGAAGGAATTTACTAACAAAACATTTTTTCATTTCCCAGTTGAAAAATCTAAAAGCAAAGAAAAAAAGTGAAAATTTACAAGGTTAGATGTCTTGTACTTAAGCATAATTCTAAGTCTATGCAGTTTATAGCTGCACATACATTTTAGTCTGATAGTTATGTCATGCCTGAAATACCTTTGTGAAAATTTGGTAGAAAGGGTTCTGAGTAAAAATTTGATACAGAGATCAGTATGAAATAATGAGCAATCAGTCTGGAGTAAGTGGAAGAGACCTTCAACAAAGATGATAAACCTCCAACCCCATCACTGATCCTTAAGAACTGGATATTGTCTCTTCTTCTATGCTTAATCTCTTTTTTTAAAGAGAAAACTTGCTGACTTCCTCAGAAAAGAAATTAGTTCCTTTTCTGATCTGAGAGAATGAGAATAGCAAAGATTTTAATGAAGGTGGAACTCGGAGATACGAAGTTCTGCTGCTTGTTTGAAATTTAGAATAGTATGTGAGCTGACACTCATTGACAGGATTTTTGGTGAACTGTGCAAGTTTCAAAATTGATAAAGTAGGAATGGAAATGCATTCCTGAGGAGATACTAACAGGGATGAATGAGGTAAACTTAGTTCTCAGCCTTTTAGGAACTATCTACATGTTGTTTCTTCTACTCATGTGAGCTTTTTGCAAGGAAGTGTAGCCCATTCCAAAATATGTATCTAGGTTTTCCTCTTGCTTCCTCTCAACCCTTTTCTCAACATATATGTCCCATATATGCAAATGCTTCAGATGGTCGCTCACATATGTTGCTAAATCCATATCCACATTTTTGAGTTATGTGTTCTTAAAGCAAGTCTCACTGCATGCATGAACTGATCCAGACTGTTTATAAACCCAGATAAACAGATGACATTCAAAAACTCTTGTGCCTGGGAATTCTGTTTCATCCACCTGTTGCCTGAAGAATCATCTCCTTTTTATTTCTCTTCATTTTGGATCTTACTGCCTTAATATAGTAAATTCTACTATTAGATAAAAGAGAGAAACTCAGCTATCTTACATCTATTGTCTATGTATGATTCAACTCTTTTCCAGGCTGAAAGTGCAGTCCACTTAGCCATTTCCCATGAGAAAATATTCCATGACATTAATGATTCTTCTTGCCCTGAACTTACTTCTATGAACTTCTAGCTCTATTGCTCAAGTTTTGAAATGGAACCAAGCTACACAAATTACTCAGGAGGCAGGCAAACTAGGTATTTATTATAAGGCATAATTATGTTCTGTTTTGTCCCTCTGCCTTTTGAAATGATTGATAGCATTTTATTTTTTTTTTATTGATGCTAAACAATAAATTGGTATTTCTCATAGAGCTCTATTTTATGATCATAAAACCACATTTCCAAAGGGGTCTCAGAGTTCTTTTTTCTGCTTGAAATAAATATTTCTTCCTTTTTTTTTTTTTTTTTCCCATGTGGACATTTCTTCATATATGATGACTTTTACTTGAGTTTTTATTGTCTAGTCATTCACTTCATAAATCTCTCATCTTTGGTTTTTCTTATTTGTTCTTGTCCATTCTGTTCTGAAAAAAATAATTTTAGTAGAAAACTTCATGACTCAATTCCTTACCCTGTTTTCCATGTGTTAAGCAGAACAAATCCAAGTGAAAATTACCCAGTGGCCCTTCTCCACTCCTGCACTTTGCTTCCTTGCTTCCTAATCAATTATTTATCTGTGCAGTGACATCCCTTTTATAAGAGGGTTGTTTAGTTCCTTTCAAAATCTTTCATGAGCAAGTTGTGGAGGCATTTTAGAAAACCAGGTAGGTTGTATGAAATGGATGATCTTTGTTCCCACAGCTGTTGGTCCATTCAAGGAATGCTAGTAGGTCTATAAGGACGACTTCCTTTCAAGAAAGTCATGTTGTCTCCACTATGGCTTTTTCGCAGCACCTCTTAAAGATATTGATCCAGTTGTTGCAAGTTGCTCATGCCAAAATATAGAGTTTCATTTGATCTCTTTAATCTAAATTTTTCTTAAAAAATGTTATTGCTATTATCTAATACTCTGATCTTCTCACTATATTTATTACATTTTTTTCAGTCTAAATAGGACAATTAAGATTTCTTTTTTTATTATTGAGGTCTCTTTGATCTGCTTACAGTAAAAATTGTTGCCCTTTTCTCATGAGCAGTAAAGAAGAGCCAGTATTGCACTGTTTCCATTTAAGCTCAGAATTTCAGTCCATGTAGATTCTGAGCTGCTTGTTGAGTTGTTAGTCTGTTTACGAGAATTGATTTTAATCTCTATTTTAAAATGTAACAATCAAATGTTTAATGTATAATCTCTCTTAAGCCACATAGCTTAACCCACTAGCCCTTATGTATGTCTTCAAACAGGCTGTTTGTTCCGATCTGCAGGTTGAGAGCTTAGTGAAGAATTAAAAAATGGTCGTGACAATTATTGCTGCTACCATTATAAACAATTCAGACATCACATTTGTCCTAGAGAATTATAAAACAAGCATTCTTTACCATGTAAAACCCTTACTTTGTTCTTCTCCAGTAGCACTTATCACCTAACTAAAAGCAAGCCTTGAAGTAAAGGTGGACTCACTTTGTTGAAGAAGCTGTGCTATTAAGAATATGACACTGCAGGACTCAAAATAAAATCTGTGGTCTAGTGATGTTTTTTTCAGGGCATCCAGCCAGCAAAAGTCCTAGATTACGGTGCTTAGTTCCAGTACTCGCTTACATATATTGTACTTTACCCTGTGGCTGATAAGTACAAGATGTGTAAGCACTCCCTGAAGCAAACAAATTTTCCCAATTACAACAGAGATGTTGTCATCGGTGGGCCATAGAGTCATGTTCTCTGTTGTTTTCTTCTCTTCCTTTGCTATGCTTTGAAATGACTGGGGCCGCTCTTCTTATGCATGTTACCATAATCTGTATTGTCTTGATACACAAATTTTACTCTGAATACATTTTCTAAATAGGGCCCTGTGGGGCACTTAGATAAGTGGAGGCCTGCTTTGTGCATTTTGGATGATTTTACTTATGCTTAATACACTCAAAACAGCCAAAGTAACATTGTCTTCAATATATCCAGTAGTGTAGCTTTAGTTGCTTACATAATTGACACAAATAGAGGCAGCAATGGTTTTTAAAGCACCTAAGTTTTCAATTGGAGAGTCTGTGTTTATTTGTTTTCCCTTTGGACTTTGTCTAAACTTCCCATTAATATCAGCTGGAACTTTTTCCCATAATCATCAATTAAATTCAAGCTTAGGATGCAATTTTCTGTTGTATTTTTGAAAACCTAACTTACTGTGCTCCAATTACCCTTTTAGGAAATGAATGCACCATACTAATGCACAGATTCTTTGCATCTATTTCTTTACTACCAGAATATAATGCAAATAGTAATTATATAATTTGTTGTTTTACATAATATAATACTTTCTGACAGTTCAGAATTTTTAATGCATTGATTTTGCTGTTTAGAAAACAAAATTTATGTTAAAAGACACATGCTGTTCTATTAGTTCTGTCATAGAGCGATAAGTCCATTGAGATGGACTTTTCCTTGTCTTGCATCAGTAATTTCAAGGAAATGGTGTTGCAGATTCTGGCACACTTGTTTCTGCTCAGTATCTATGCCAGACATCTCTCATATTCTTCTGTACACAGATTTTTAGCATTCTCTTCTGATCCTCCTCTAATTTAAAGCGTTAATCATACTCATATCCTGAATGGTCCAACGATAATGTGTTGATGTTTATCAAATTCATTGTCTCTTACATGACAATCTCTGCAGAAGAAATTGCTTCAGAAATTGCTTTTAGATGATACTGATTTTCTTCATGTATCTCTCCCCTTGGGTGATCAAACACTATAAATGCTATGAATTAATTTGGTACTGTGTTGTGTGTACAGCCACTGTGATACTGCAGCACTATTTTAACATTTTTTTTTCTTGATCACAGCATGAATGGAAAAATCCAGATTATTTTTAAAGCCTCAGGAAGGGAGTAGGAATAAAAACATGTAATAGATATGATGAACCGTGAGTTCTTGCAAAGGTAATGGTCGAAGGTGAGGGACTTTAAGGATTTTTTACCATGTCAAAGGTGCTGAATTAGTCTTTAGATTCTGATTTCGGTTAAATATTTCTATACATTGAAAAATGTGGGCAGTAGTAATATGAGGGACAAAATGCCAGTAATGATAATTAAGGCAGCTCTGTGTGAGCTGGGCTGTTTGCAAGCCTTCATCTAGCACATATTTATTCTGTGCTATGTAGTACTTCATTAAAATTATGTGTCCTCATTTTGAGTGAGTTTCTCTCTGTAAACCCAGGAGCAGGAAGGCACAGTCATGGCAGCCAACTTGTTTCTACCACCTACATGGTCATAACCACCACTGGGGCAAGTCTTAGTGATAATGCATTGCTGAGTGTGTCCCCGGACGTATTATTTTTCTGTACAGTAGAAATACAAGTTAGGAACTTCCTGGCATTTCTCTGACTTAATACAAACCACAGTTTGTTCTGTTGGGTCTCTCTCTCCTTTTACCTTCCTGAATTTCCTCTTTACCCCAGTGATGAAGGCTAGAGTAGGCCTCTGCACATGAAAGAGATGGTAAGAGGCAATGAACCCGCCAAAGAGATTATCTTAAACCTTCCAAAGTGAGGATTTGCTGTCATTCATGGCTTGTCTTTACTTCACCTCTGTCCTACATTTAACGGAATCCTCTTCAGCTGATTGATTGCCTTTAAAACTTGTGGCTTTTCCTCAGAATGGCAGGTCACAGGCTGTGACCTCCTAAGGGCAAAGTTTCCCAAACATTTACAGAGGCATAGACTTCTAGATGTGTATATTCTTGTGCTTTCCAGACTAACGGTGGAACAACCAAATCCTCAGAGTATCTCAAATTACAAGGTAAATGTAGAAGGCAGATAATGACCACACCAAGATGGAACAGAATCCTTCTGGTTTATTTTTGTCATCTTCTAGGATTTCCATAATGAATTAGTACCCTCACTGTCCCAAATGCTTCTCAAATTGTTCAAAATGAAAGATATATTTTCACTGAACTGCAGTGCTCCATTTAACATCTCTGGGTCTCAGGGCTTAAGCCATCTTTCTGCATTTCTACCTAACTCACATCATTATAAGTAAATAAGAACAGTTTTGACACATTAGGATAAAATGAAGAAAACAAAAAAAAATCTGCAAAAATATGTATGATTGAGTCTGATTACAATCATATTAAGAATATAAATGAACAGGAATATATTAATATGCTTGCCCTGAGGAAATCTTTATTGCTAGTTATTTTTCAAGAGGATTTTCTGTTATGTACTTCAGAAGAAAAAGGTAAAACTATAGGATCTTTTTGAAAAATTTCCTCTCTATACATTCAAGAACCACAAAGAAAATTGACAAGCTTATGCTTTAATGCTTTACTAAATTTGTATCAAAATTAAAGCCTCTTTAATATGTGCAATCCACCTTCCTTTGCCCTAAAAAGACAACAATTAAACAGAACAGCCATGCATTTTTTCCAGACCTTGTTTGTTGGGAATAAAGGGGATTTTCAAAGTCATAGCATCACTAGGGGCTCAGAATAGCAGTTTCAAATATTGTGTAGGGTTTAACTTTTTTTGTCAAAGTCGATGAAATTTCATGTAACTTTAAATATAATAGGAACATTTTTACTTACTTCCTCCCTTTCATTCTGTTTACCAAATACTGAACTGAAGGAGAGATCCTGTACTTACTAGACATGGTAACATTTGAAAGTAGTAAGAGATAGGCACTAGTGATTTCTTCCTTTTTCTCCTAGTTTTCTGTTTGAGCTCAGAATATTTTTGATGGAGTAGAGAAATAATTAGGATCCTTCTGTCTGCAAATTTTTTGGCTATTTTTTGTTTCTTTTCACTCTTCCGTACTAACGATTGTCTATGCTTCTCTGTCCATTTGTTCTTTATGACTATGAGTTTATTGAAACATTGATCCTCTCAAGCATCCCAGAGTTTCTTGTTAGTTAAAGTAAGATGGATCATTACCATTTCTCAAAATTTTGAATATTCTATTGCTTCTTTTTCATGTTAATAAGACAAAATACTTATAGATAGGATTTTTTAATCTCTCTCCTCCGATTATAATTCCATTCCTGCTGCATACCCAATCCCCCCAAATCATGAGAATTTGAAGGAAAAGTGAAAGCAGCAATTAAAATAAGTAGATAGCATGATGAGAAGAACTATGGAACAGTAATAAAAGGATCAGAACAACACAGAGAGTCAAATTATGAGGACATTTAGCTGTTGTTAACTTTGCTGTCAACTATTTGTTAACTTTGTTGTTAGCTGTTTACCAAATTGATAATAATGTTTGAAAAAAAAAAACCTAATACTGCTGTAGATTCACTTCTTGAGTGAGTTGAAAAATACAGTCAAAAAGGAGTAGGATTTTTCAATAAATTTTGATTTTGACATGGTCATAATGAAAGATGATTAACTCTTTTCTTTTTCAACAATATTTCAGAAAGTTCAACACCAGTGGCTATATTTAGATATAAAAAAACTGGACAAAAAGATAATTTCTATCTACAATGATTTAAACATCTTTATGATTATAAAAAGGTTTGCAATTAATTAAAATTGACTTTTAGTAACTTTTGAAACACTGAGTAAAACAGTGTGGATTGCTGGTGGATGCCAAACTATGCAGTCCTTTTCTGATGCCCAAGTAGGATAGCTACAGGAAGAAAGATCTGAAATAATAGAAAATATTCAATGCATTAAAGAGATCCAGAACATCCATCATCTCAACTGAATAAAACTCATTCACCTAGTGTTTAAGGCTGAAGAGCTCTTTGGGTGGTAGGCTGAATAAGCTAGGAGATAGCTTGTGTTTTCCTCAGATGCAAAAATATTGCTTACTCGACATCAATGATAGAAATAAGGTTCATCTTTTAAACACTGAAGCAATATAATATTTGTCACAGCTTAATAATGTGTATTTGCAACCACTGGCAGCTTGCCAGTATGTTTGTTTCAATGAAGATTTGTTTCATTCAAAGACATGAGAGAATCACTAATTTCTTTTTTATTTAATTATTTTTTTACTCATATCTACTTTTTCTTTCTATGCCACCTTTCCAATGGTTTCTTCTCCTCTCTTTTTACGCTACAGAATCAGAACAAGGTCCTGTTATGCAGCAGTCCCAATCACAAATATCTCTATAGTTTTTATGTCTCAAAGAGACAAAGAAATGGCAATGTACTTCAGATGGAAGTCAGAAAAACAGAAAGGGAAGTGATAGGTTTGCAATGTCTGGTTTTAAGTCGGCATCTTAGTCTATTGTAATCTAACCAGCTTCATCTGCTTACTTTACTTAGATTTCGTACCCAAACTTTCTTTCTCAAATATTCTAGTAGTGTGACCTATCTCACATTTTGAATGACAGTAACAACTGATTTTTTAAAAAAAAGAAAATACAGATCATCTCTTGAAACTGATTGAATTCTCAGGTAATAGTGTTGAATTATTTATAAATGTATTTTCCCCGTAACATTTAACAATGAAAATACTTTCTTAAGAGCATCGTTTGTTGTGAAATGCTATGGAGAGGACTTGCTAAAGGCAGGAGATCAATTCACATAAGGTCTTTTAAGATTTAATGTAGATATTTATTTTAATTGTTGTGTAGATTTTAATAAAATCTCTACTACTGTCTTCTTCTAATGGGGGGAAATTTCAGACTATTTGGGTTTGTACTTTGTTTGTCATTTGTTTTTCCACAGAACTGTTCATAGCAGCTTAAGTAGATGATTAACTTTTGCTTTGAATCCTCATGATTTATTTTCAGCTTGGATTATTTGAGGGAATTTTTAGCTTGTAGGTGAACTGCAGAAAAAAACAAAACAAAACAAAACACAACTTAGAGTAGCTTTGATTATTTTTTAACTCTTTTACACGGATAGTTTTGTTTTTCATTTATTACATATCATATTAAAAAAAACCCCAAACTATTATAGATTAAAATCTAAAATCACATGCCAAAACAAAATTAAGTGGTTTCTACCTGCAGTACTGTGGATCATATTGTGAAACAATTTTGCTCTTGTGAAATCATAGGAAAAAATTGGATTTGGGAAAGTGTTTTAAATAATTTCTTGTAACTTGTTCCTATGCCTTTCTTCTCCAAACAGCAAAAAGATTATAAAAACTAGGGCTTTTTAAAAGTCCAATACCTATGTAATTTTTGACATTTTATTTCATTTTCCTGATTCTTTGTGACTTCAGAATGAAAATATTTGCACTTAAAAGTATAAAATTATTTTTAAGACACTGATGTCTGTGAGGTAACATTCTCAATTACTTTTTCTACTTTTTGCCAATTTTCCAATTAAATCATTTTGCAATATATCTTGAAACATCTTTTATTGTGGATTGTTTACCCATTCCTGCCAATATCAATGGTCAGTTTGAAATAAAAACCTCAGCTTACACAGCTGGAAAAAATAAGATGTACTATAGTTATAGTAAGCCTTCTATGGGAGTTTTTTTGTACAACCATAGCTCAGTCCTTTGTCTTAATTTTTTTCCCCCATACCATGACATTATATCTGTGCTTGTAGCCTAACAGTGGCTCTTACTTTGTTTTTATGTCTGTTCTGTGCAACAACAGGGGTCCATTTCTGTAGCAGGTATAGAGCAATGTAGCTCTACCAATTTCAGTGCCAGTTAAATGACACATGGGTATTTTCTTCCATCTCTCCATTTGTTCATGCTCTTCTTTGTTTCCTTATTTACACTCTGAACGAATTGGAAAAAATCATAAAGGTGTTAGCTGCAAAAAGTAAAAAAATTGATATATATGAAATAATAACAGTAATTCTTTCATTATGTCATAGCCATTCCTTTTGATTTTTTATTTAGTTATGGGAGGACCTCATTAATTTTCCCATTCAGAAAATATGTACATATTGAAGTCCAATCTCTCTAAATTTTATTTCACCTGGTTTGATCTTCATGACTAAGTGAGAATCATAGAGTCATTCAGGCAGGAAAAGAGCTTTGAGATCTTTGAGTCCAATCATTAATCCAGCACTTCCAAGTCCACCACTAAAACACATCCCTAAGTGCCACATCTACACATCTTTTAAATACCTTAAAAAATGGTGACTCAACTGCTTCCCTGGGCAGCCTATTTCAATGCTTGACAATCATTACAGTGAAGAATTTTTTGCTATAAGTAGAGGTCATTTCCTCTTGTCTTGTTGCTTGGGAGGAGAAACCAACAACCACCTTTTGACAGCCTCCTTTCAGATAGTTGTAAAAAGCAATAAGGTACCCTCCTTGACACTCCTTTACTCCAGGATAAATAATCCCAGTTCCCTCACCTTCTCCTCATCAGACTTGTGCTCTAGACCCTTCACGAGCTGTGTTGCCCTTCTCTAGGCACGCTTCAGCACCTCTAGAGCTTTCTGGAGGTGAGTGGCCCAGAACTTAACACAGCATTCGAGGTGTGGCCTCACCAGTGCCAAATACAGAAGTTTTATGTTTAAAACTAGTGTTTTAATTTTTCTCCTATCTTAAAGCTTTAATACAATGTTTGCTTCCAGTTTCCAGTCAATCTTCAAAGTGTTCAAACTATGGAAAAACCCCATCTCTTGGATGTTGTTGCATTAAGTTTTCCTTTTATCACAGAATCATAGAATAGTTTTGATTGAAAGAGGCCTTAAAGATCACCTAGTTCCAAGTCCCCTGTCATAGGCAGGGATGCCATTCACTATATCATGTTGCCCAAGGCCCCATCCAATCTGGCCTTGAACACTTCCAGGGATGGGACATCCACAACTTCTATGGGCAACCTGTTTCTGTTCCTCACTACCCTCTGAGTATGGATTTTCCTTCTAACATCTACTCTAATTCATTCCTTTTTCAGTTTAAAACCATTCTCCCTTGTCCCTTCAAGTTCATATCTCTTCAATTAAGAGATAACGAACGATGTTGTATGAGACCCTGTCAAAGGCTTACAGAAGTCCAGGTAGACTACATTAGTCAGTCTTCACTTGTTGATCGTCAACTCCGTCTTAGAAGGCCACCTGATTGGTCAGGTACAATTTGTCCATGGTGGAGCTGTGCTGGCTGTCTTGGACCACATCCTTGCCTTGCATGTACATTAACACTACTTCCATGAGGATCTGCTCTGTGATCTTTCCAGGCATAAAAGTGAGGCTCACCAGTTTCTCTCCTTGGAGTGATGTTTCCCTTTTTCCAGTCACAGAGGACTTTACTCGACCATTTTGACTTTTCAAATATGATTGAAAGTGGCTTGGCAACATCAGCCAGTTCCCTTGGGACCCTGGGATGCATCTTGTCAGGTCCCATAGAATTGTAACAATTCAATTTCATCTGGTGGTCTAGAACCTGCCCTTTGCTTAGAGTGGGAGGGACTTCCCTTCCTCAATCCCCACATAGATGCTAAGAGTGCAAGGGTATTATTAAGTATCAGGAACTACCTTCTGTTACAAATATCAGGAAAAGTAACCAGTGAGTTATTTCTCATAAGCTGCTTTTGTGTAGCCTCTAAATTAATTTTCAGTTCTATTTTATTTGTTTTTAGTTATCGTCATGGTGTCTTATCTTCAGCAGATGGAGAAATTCAGTCTTTAGTGTCTCATTATGTGCTTCCATCTCTCTTGAACATTTTATCCTCCGTTCAACTCAAAATAGTGGAAAAATCTCTTCTCTCACTTGATTTAGACTTCTCTCAGTCTTTGCTGTTGTTCACTTTTGTTTGCCTTTTTTTTTTCTTTTTCTTTTGACCTTTTTGAGATTTCAAAATATTTTTAACTATAAAAATGTTATACAGAAAAGTTTTGCGAATAATGGATGAATTGAAAAAATTGACAAATCTTCCTTAATCTGGGTATGACTTTTGTACATGTTAGTTCAGATATGAATAGCAATGCAACTGCATCTGTAACATAGTATAGACACAAAAATGTACCAAAAACTCTCATTAAATACTCTAGTGGTTGACTTATGTTGAATGATGTGGTTTCAGCTGGACTGCTACTAATATTTAATATGCTGAAGTTAGCTTCTATATTAATAATTCATAACAAAAAAACCTAGCAGACATTTTATAATTTGGTCTAGATAGTTCAGGGAAATAGGTTAAAACTGAAGATTAATTAAGATTAATTCTAAATTTCATCCTCATATGCAAAGGCGGAAGATGCTTTCAACTGATTTAGGAATACTGGGATAGTTGAGGCATGGATCACTTCTACAACACTTTGACTTTCTCTTGCATTCTTTTCAGATCAATTCTCAAGCACTGAGAAAAAACTTGTACTAAATGTTGATGTGCAAGAGAACAATTAATCATGAATGCAAGGTAACTAAAAAGAATCCAGGAAGAAATTATGACAAAAAAGAGTAGTGGAAAATTATCTTGAGATTTCAGAAGTCATTTTATATTGTGTATGAATTGATTTCTGGTTTGAGGCCTTTTTTCTTGAACTCATTAACTAGGGAGAAAGTGAACTATGGGACTGGTGTGTGATTTTATAAAATTGTAGTGGATATGAACAAAAAAGTACACCACAAAACAGACTGTTTTTCAAAAAGATGTGTGAAGCTCTCTGTATTCTAAATCAGCTTGGTCACAGTCATGAGAACACTATAGTGATTACTAGAGACTAGTATCGGAAGTAGAGGGGTACACTGATATAATAAATCCTTCTGAGTAATGTAGCTTAAATCATATTAGCACTGCACAGAATTATTTTTTTCTTTGCTGTAGTTTTTCGGGATGAAGTTGGGTTTTTTTGTTATTACTTTAATTGTCCTGTATATCACATTTTATATCCAAGTGACCAAGTGATTAGTTTCTCTGTTCAGAGAGACATTACTGTACCTTGGCTATTGCCTAGAAAACTGCTTTTGCTTTTTGGTTTGCAATAGAACAATTTTCAGTTCTTTTTGTATAATTTCTGACTAATAGAATATCTTATGACAAAGGCTGTGATAACAGGTCTTATCTATACTGTCATACAAACCTAACTAGAAATACTTCAGGGAAATGAGGGCTATTGTTGGTGAATCTGAAGGATGGTGATGGGAAAAGAAAAATGCAGGAAGCAACCAGCAGTAGTTTTGCCTGAAAGTTTGACATTTCCTTGCTATAAGATCAGTGACCGTCTGGAGTATCTCTCCAATAGGAAAAATAGTACTGGGAAGCCTGGATAGCTTTATAATTTGAGCTTGAATAGAGGTCAACTAGTTTCCCAAAGTGATTTTATAAAGCAGTCTTCTTGGAGCAGATTTCAAAGACTCAGGAGTCCTGGAATACTGAAATTTCAATTTCTAAATGGGTTATGTAGCTAATTACTCTCTTTTTAACAGAGCTTTTTTATTAGAGCAGTAGTAATATAGGGAGTGAACAACTCCACAGAAAGGCAAATACTGTTTAAACATGTGGGAGAAAGAAAATGAGACAATGCAACAAAGTTATTTTATAATCTCAGTTTTGCAGCTTACTTTATCTAAATTCTGCTAATAATGCTGTTCTCAGTGACCCTGAATGCCATCACTATTACTTTGATAACAATGATTGGCAGGTCTAACAAAAAGGCTGAGAGATGCATGCTTAATGAGACTGAACTTTTTCCATCTCTGGAGATAGTCCCCTTCGGGTCAGGACTGAGACACATTGATGGGTTAGTCTAAGGGAACTTGCATTATCACTTCTAATATAATATTCATTCTCTGGATTTGCTAGTACAAAAGTTATTCTCCCAGTCTGTCAATCTGGTAAGGCTCATTAGTACTAAAGATTTTTTACTGTGTATAGGAAAAAAATAAAACCTTTGTTTTTATTTACTCTCTTGGTAGTATAAGACAGACCAAGTTAAATACTAAGGACAAGAATACCCTTTCAAAAGGTTCTACTTTCTTTTTTTTTTTTCCCCTCAAAGGACCTCTTCGCACTTGTGAAAGGTACATGAATTCCACGTTTTTAGCTACTTGGCACTCAGAAGACTGAAAGTCTTTGGAAGAACTTCACAGTTTAACCTTTGTATGTGACTATGAAACAATTCTTAATTCAGTGACTAGATCTCTAATTACTTCCTATTGTACTTGATGATAATATTAAAGATGCAGTCTCGTCTTGGTCCATCATGAAAATCTTTTGATGATGATTACAGCTCGAATTGATAAGAGATTCCTAAAATCATACCCTGTTCCTTCCTGGCATCAATCCTGTAGTTACATCCTGGCAGAACTCTTACACATACCAACAATTTATTCTCTCTTTTTAATTTTTGGAGACCAGGCACTGAATTTGGATGATATTATTTATCTTCTCAGTCCTGTCCTATAATTCCCACATTTGGCACTTCTTTAGGATCTCAGTGACATAATCCTCTCCCACAGCTTTTACAGTCTAAGAATTGGTTTCATGCATTTTGTGAAGCATCCCTGAATCATTGCATGCTTTACCCAATTCGCAGCGTCCTCAGTACAAGCTTACTCTATGCAAATGTATTGAAACTGTTCATTGTAGATTTACGTGTCGTGAACAGTTTCACCAAACAATATTTTGGAAAAGCAATTAGATAGATTAATTCTGATTCAGTTCTGTCTTTAACATGCATGGTTTCAATCCCAGAAATACCTGTAGTAGACAGAATGAGAGCAGAGATTAAAATCAACCCTCATTTCATAATTTATCCGTATTAAATTTATTGAACTAAAACTCCTTAGTAAGTGGTGAGGACCCACATCTGTTAAAAGCCTAAGAACTTTGAGGACAGTGGAGGCCACAATTAGAAAAGTAGAAGTATATCACTGATCTCTGAGTCTCCTGTAATGGTATGAAACGGATTGACTGATGTCCCAAATACTCCTAGCAAACCTCTACTATTCTTAGTACCAAGAGCACTACAGTGTTGGAGATGCCCCGATGGAGACTTATGAGTGGTGGAGAGAAGTTAGTGAAAAGAAATCAGAAGAAGAGGAAGAAAAAATATCGGAATGTACTTATGGCGTGGTGAGCTGAGTGTGATTGTCACGACTGCGAGAGTGTTTATTTCACAGTGCCTTTACTCCGTTGTGCAATTGTTTTATTATTAGTCTAATATATTTTATTATAAAAATGTGTTATTCCGTACACTGTACCCATGTTACCCTTTTTCCTAGTGGTTCAATGTAAGCCCTTTCCTTATTTGTCCTACCCTGCTTCACCTGTTCTCCCCAGAGACAGTTTCTCGTTTCTTCATGTTTAGACAGTTCCACCCCTTGTTGCTGTGATTTGCCACTCCTGGAATACTCCTCCCAGTCTCCACCCTTTGTTCCAGAAAAGTCCCTGCTCTACCTATAAAAGCTGGTGTCCATGCTTAATAAGTCTTCATTCTGTGTCACACTGTGACTGAGTGCAGAGTGATTCTTTTTGGGTCTTGCATAAGGGGGGTTACAGCTCTCCTCCTGTCACTACAGAAGGCAAAACTCTTCAGCGAATTCACCTGGTGTGACCTGGCAGTCAACTTTCAATAGAGAATCAGAGTAAATGTCCTCAGGTATCCTCAAGGTAAACACTGATAGGCTCAGGTTCCTGGTGTCAGCTTACTGGTTTCTTTTGGTATCCTGTTGTAACTGTGCCCAGAATCTCACAGCCTAAAAAAAGGCAAGAGAGGAATGAGACACAGAATTAGTGTATCCATGTTGATTTGTAGGCAGAAATGTCCTTCCTGATTTAAGTAGGTACTTTGGTAAATCTGGAGTATTTGGTATTTGACTGCTAATTTTTAGCCCTTCCTTCCTTCCTTCCTGTCTTTTATGTTTCTTTTTTCTTTTGTCTTTTTTCTTTTTCTTTTTTTCCTTTTTTTTTTTCTCTCTTTCTTTCCCCCTCTCTTTTTGCTTATGAATGATGTGATAATTAGTTGTAAAACCAAAACATTTGTAACTTCTTAGTGCTGACTGTGCCAGATGCTTCCTGGTTTTCTATCTCATCCCACTGGGGAGAGAAATATAACCGTCCTGTAAGATAGCAGCAGTCTCATTTTAGGTTTCCACTGTAAATATTCTTTTCACCATCCTACTATGGATTCATTGAACTTTCCTGCTTTTATCTGAAAATGACAACGTTTTACATTGTCCTTATTTCTGGAACAATGCCCTAGACAGTCTGGGATTTCATTATACCAAACACTTTCAAAAAGGGACAGTACAGTTCAAAGTAGGTTCTGGGGCTCGAAGAAAGAGTGGAGATTTTTAGAATGTTAGATTTTTATAAAACCAAGGTCAGATAAAAAAAGAATAAAACATGATGTAAATCAACTGAGAATATATATCTAGGTGTCAGCCTACAGACATACATACTTGCATTATGTGCTCTGTCTGGATTTCCAGTTGTGCCAGTTAAGTAAAATACTCAAGAATGGACTCCACTCCTCAATGCAGGGACTTGCACTTACCTGTACAATTGTAGTTCATGTTGACTTATAAAGATTTCCTTTAAAAATATCATTAAATCATCTACTGAAATTCAGTGAGTAAATGAAGCAGAAGAGGTAATCCTTAAAGAACAAATATGGGAGATGATGTTATGAAGCTCCACAGACATCTGAATGTCTCCATGAGCACTGGAAAACAAAACTGCTCTGTCAAAGCTGATTTCACCTTAGCCCTGCTTCCTTTATCTGTTCTGTTCTCAGCTCATCTCAGTCCTGGTCATCATCTACCTCTCCCCTCCCCTCCCCTGCCTCCTTCCCTGACTCCTCGGGGAAATTTTCCTCATTTCTTGACAGGGCATTTAGATATTTTCCAGTGTTCCCTGACTCTTCTTGCACCCACCCATTTTGATGATGTAGAACAAACTTAACTTTCTGTTTTTTGAGTCAATATTGAGTCATTTTTGTGCATACTGTATGACCTTTTCCCTAGCATGTCTAGCTGCCAGTTCCCCATATGTGACAGGAGATGCTCACACACTAAAAATCTCACCTACCCCACTGAGAAGCTTTTCATGCTATATCTGTTACTGCTAAGCTTACTACTTTGTCTTTGTAGGCCATTATTTTCTTTGATTTCTGTTGCTAAGACCTGACTGTAGCAACTAAGCTGTTTATGAATTTGTACTTTAAAAGGGAATGAGAACAGTTAAAAGTTTTTATTGCTTAAATTCTCCTGTGTAATGTCATTCAGGTCCCCTCATAATAGTGAAGATTATGGGATCTAATCATAACTGTATGGCCATGAATCTCAGTCTTAATATATCTTGTAGCTGAACTACACTGCATAATGTCTAAGAAGCATTCAGCTCCTGCTGTGCTCAACATCTGAGCCACAAGAGAAGTCTTCCCATAATTTATATTGCTATTCTTGTCATCATTGATATTAAAACTTGATTATTTTAATGCTCAGGTAATGATTCCTTTTCATTATATGTCTGTTCAATATACAGTTTCTGTCATCATGGAGTTAATGTTTTTTTAATCAAATAAGGGCTTCTTTCTTATCTGCTGATTCTGGTGTAATTGAGTAGTATATTTGCCTTCGGATGTTTTACTGCAAAAATGTGGCAGGTAGTCAAGTGTGCCATTTAGGAATGTTAAATAATTCACTCATCTGAAATTTTATCTAACAGCAGTCATTTTGAAACCCATTAGAATGGACTTCATCAATAAATAAATAGCACATCAACCATGTTTATTATTATGCCAAAGTAACTATGTTATATTTAAAAATGCTCAGATATATCTGCTTTCTGAATTTCACACATCAGAGATTTTTATGCTTCTCCATAATTTACACTGCATTTTAATTTATTAAATTCCTTGAAAACAGAGTACCTATGTTTTGTCATTATTTTACTGGTAAAACTATGTAATTTTCATGTCTAAATAGTCTAATCTTAATGCTTAAAATTATTAGTGGGAAAAAACCAAAATCTAACAATTGTAGAGCTTCAGGCAAAAGGACCAAAAGCACTCACTGAACATCAGTGGGTCCAGTTGTTTTTCACCACAAAAAGGTTTCACAAGTTTTCACTCCAGTTACGAATTCTAATCTGAATCTTTACTGAAGCAAAGTTGGAGTTTTCAGCATTCTGTCCTCCCCCTCTTCATAAGCATGTCTGCACACATACAGGATGCGAACCAGAGTTTCAGAAGTTGTAAAAGAGCTATACATACTCTGATCGGGACTACATGTTGGATTTCTGGAGTCTAACCCTCCAGGATATGCTGTGACATGTATGTCCTTTGTCAGCATGCTTCTTGGAAAGGGAATGACAGAGTCAGGGATACAGCAGTTCCCCACCCACCCACCCATCATTCATTTTCTCTCTTCTTTGCTTATCAATTTAAATATCATCAGAGGAGAAAATTAAATTAATTCTTGTCTGCAGTTAAAAACTTGTCTTCTGCATGGTACTTCACCTGAGGATGTCTAGGTCTAGGGTATTACTTTGCACGTATTTGCAGTATGAAGATGTACAACTCAAGGGTGAGCAGAAAACTCCACTGAAAGTAGAGTGAGAATTTGTTAGGTAAATAACAGATAGCAGGAGTAAACTTTGGTCAAAATTTCCACTTCTTTACCCTATCAAAGTGAAATATACAGGTCCTGATTAAGTTCTTTTACTTCTGTCCTTAAAAATGGTGGCTCATGAAAAACACAACACTCCTTTAAAAATAGGAATAATCTTTTTGCACCTTTGACACAGAAGCTTGTATTACTGGTGTAATACCTAGAGAACTGAAATGTGCTAAAAGTCCTTATTTTCCCAGATGTGCTAGTAGGTTTCCAGAATCTGGTTTTGGATTTCTGGCACTTGTATATCTCTGTAGAAAATTGACTAACAATTTTATAAGTTTGTAATAGTGTCTTTGAAGTAAAGCAATATTCTGCACATTTTGAATTGACAAGAACGAACTGGGTTGTCAGAGCTTTTATTAGTCTTTCTCCTTGACAGCACATCTCACTGACTGTTAGGCAACCTCCAAAATAATTTTGTGCATGATCTGAGATGTGATAAACTATCTCTCTGTGTTATTGTTGTTCTCTCTCTGCTCAGAAGGGTGGTATTAAATCAGATGGAATCTGAAAGGCAGGTTGGTCTTTAACAGTACTAACACTCGGTGTGTCAAATAGTGTAAATCATGCGGTATGAACAAGAGCATGACAACAACAGGAAGTAAAAGGCATCTGCAAGGGGGGAAAGATTTATTGATTTCTCAGTAAAATCTCATGTGGCTGCTGGAGGTTTTTTCTGTGGAGGCACTGAACAGGGTAAGACTTCTGAAGAAAAAGTCAGCTACTCATTGAATGATGTTTTAAAGTACCAAGGTGTAGAAAGTGTTTATGCTTTTCACTGGAGAGAACCTGATGCACATTGGGTATAGATAGATATACACTGTAATTTAAGGACCAGTCATCTCTGTTGCTGTAAATCTTTGTTTCTCTTCATAAGGCAAATTAATTGACTTCTTTAGTGGGGTGAGAGAAAGGCACGAGTGTAGGATCAGAAATATAATGAAATTGGTTTATCTCCTGTCTTCTATTTTTCAGATGGTAGCATTTCTTCCTGAGATTTTGCAATTTTACTCTCCACTTGTAAAAACTGGTAAAGCCTTCCAGACTTTCGGAAAGAAGATTTGCAAATGATCTGCAAGTTACACAATGTGTGGGATGTTTTGAAATTGGCCATGCTTTACTCCTACACTGAGGTCTGTGATTAGTGCTGCTTTTACCATGGCTCTGCCATCCGTGGTGTGTTGGTAAATATCATTAGACAGACGTGGTATATACCAATAAATGTCACTCTGCTAATGTGGTTTATAGCAGCTTTCACAGTGATAGAGATTAAACTAACAACTGCCTCACTGGTAAGCTTATCTCTTTACATATAATCATGTTTTCCAGAATTAGCATGCATGAACTTCTAGCATCTGCAGTAGCTGAATTTCACATCATCAAAATTTCATATTGCAGAGAGCACACTGCACAAACAGTACTCAAGAAACTAGGTCTCATTCTATCTGTTATACTGGGGCAGTAAATCCAAGGTTGCCACTTCTGAACTCATGAAAGGACCGAAACACACAGCTTACGGTCACCGGTATTTGCTTCATTGAGTGCGATCCAGAACTTTTGTAGCTGATAAGCAAATATGTGATGTGTCACAGGTTGCTTCTTTTTCCTCTTGTTTAAACAACATTCAGTTGTGAGATTGTAATACCAATACTTCTGTTAGGAAAGTGGATATTTTCTTCCTTAATTATTATTGACAATTTGATATGTTGTTGTCGGGGGAGACAACAGGTCTATCAGTAGCCTGGCACTTATCGACAAAGCAATCGGACATAAACCAGATTACAGTATACCCCTGAAAGGAGGAGGACACACAGAACACAGAAGAATGTAAATAACTCTCGGGATGGAAGTGAGAAGATGGAAGACAGGAATTACAAAAACGGATATCCTGGACTTTCTGCAAGTCACCGTGACTTTACTCTAGCCAGGTCATCATGACTATGCAGACTCTGTATCAGCATGACTTTGCTATTTGGCAGCCAATTCTGAAGTATGTGTACATAAAAGCACCAATTACAGGTTAACATGTGTGTTGTGTTAAGGTGTATAAATGTCTGTAACCTGTTGCAATAAAGATCCTTCTCTCCTGTCCCTGCTTTGGAAGAAGACTGATTCTGTGTCGCCGTGGCCATCTCACCTTAACAGCAACATGTTGTGTCATTGAATTTTGCAAAGATCTTCAAAACTGAGTTTTTACTAAAATAACATCATATCTGAAAAAACCAAAACTGCTGCAATTAGAAAGGACAAACAGAAGTTTAAGGACGTGATTTGTTTTTCAAATGGTAGAAAGCTTTTTTAATCTAAAATTTTGCTCTCTGAATAGAAGTCCTAGGGATGCCACATTTAAATTAACCTAGTCTAATGTATGAAAACATGGTTGTTACATGTCAAACTGTTTCCCACTATGACACTATTTTTATCACATTAAGAAAAATATGAAAAATATTGTAAATGCAACAGTGATTGAAAATGTTAACAAAATGAAAATATGACCTGTTCTTGTTAAATTACTTTCCATATTTCCTTACAGAAACAGTCCAAAGAAAATTAATCTTATTTTACTGATTCTTATGGTTAAGCAATTAATTATAATATCCTTAAAATTATAGAAGTGTAAGTAAATCTTTTAAATACAAACCATTTTTTTCCCCAGTCTCTGTGACTGTAACACATACTGGGTTGATGTGGAAACCTACATGATTTCATAGTTATGTTGCCTCTCTCTCTTTCAGTCCTTATGGGTTGAACAACAGGAAATCCCAAATATTCTATTAAGATTTACCTGGTTTCATATCATATTTGTTTGAAAATCAACAGGAAATCCCAAATATTCTATTAAGATTTACCTGGTTTCATATCATATTTGTTTGAAAATCATGTATGTGTACATATTTATTATGAAGATGTATCCTCTGTAAGAAGACATTTATCTGGATTCTCTGTAACATAAACCTTTTCTTTGAACTCTGTAGGCAACTCAACAAAATACCAACTACTCTGATCAGGGGAAAATTTTGGGAAAAAAGATCTTCAAATTTCAAAACCTGGGCAGAAAACAATATTCATGTTCTGTAGGTTTTAGACAGCCTGATCTTACAAGATAAAAAATGTAACTCTATAATATATATATCTATAGAAGGCACGTCATAAAGCCAAAGCACAAGGAAGTAAATTGTTCTTAAGGCTTTTTGCAAGCACATGCATAGTCATTTGACATGCAGTATATCTTTAACTGATATAAAAGAAGTGCGTCTTAATTAAACTCCCTTTCATTACCATGTTTGCACTTTAGTGTCTGTGTTCTTACTTATAAATTAAAACAATGGGTATTTAATGTATTGCAGTTCTACAGATTGACCCTATAGCTCTCTTATATTCCTGTAGTTAAAATTCCATTAGCAGTTCTAACATAATCTTCTAGTTTATACAAATGTTCACAGAGCAAAATGTTGCAGTCTAGTGTGCTGTCAATTAAACGCAAACTCAGTAAAAGATGTAATTGAATTCACTGGTTACAAGCAATGGTTCCCACCTCTTGTTTTTTCAGTAATTTGCATAAAAACCCAGGGACAGTAGTAGAGCTTCACTATTAACACTCCACCCAACAGTTTGCGTGGTTTTTTTGAGGATGAAAAACATCAGAGGACTTGTCATACTCTGTTGTGTGACCCTGCTTATGTCTGAGAAGTATCAAAGCCTTTTTTTTTTCCTCAGGAATGTCAAAAGAACAAGCAAGAAGGAGGCAGTTACTGACTTTGATCACACTATTAATAAGGTCCACTCTATCTGCTGCTTCTCTTCCTGTTTACAACTATTTCTTCATGTTTTCTAGAGTCTTTCTCTATCACGCACAGATTTTATCCCATAGAAATCGCTATTATAGTGTTTGCATTTGAGGAAACCCATAGCGTAGTACAACCCTGTCATGTTTATAAATTGTTTTCATTGCTCTGAGTTCATTATCTGAAAAGCAGCCAAAATACTTCATGACTTTAAAGAGGAGTGTGATTTGTCTTTGAATCAAAGCTAACTGAATTTTTCATATATGAACAATATATATATAATATATAGTTCATAAACTATAGTTATTGCATATTATATAAAATACAATAATATTAAAATATAGAATATGTATACTAATATTTAATATATTTATGTAATATTTATCATATAATATCAATAAATTAATATATACAATACATTACCATATATGTACTTTTTATAGCTCATGTATAATACAGGAATATATTAAAAACACTAAATTCCCAAGGTGCTATTCATAAGAGCTCCACACAACCACATGAATATTTTTTTGTCAGATACTTAATATTATAGAGTAAAAATTTTTTTAAAATATATGAATAGTGGTCTCTGTTTATAATAATAAAGATTTGAACAGTAATTTAGTCCCAAAAGGAATATGATTGACTATGTCTCTTAAAAAAAATCTCAGTCTTTCAGAGGAAAAAAATAATGTGAGCCAGTATATAATTATATGCAGAAGTTAAAGGAGGCAGCCATGTTTTCTCTTTCAAGATTTTGTCATACCTCTTCCTCTTTTTCTATGTTTATTGTATTTTTTACTGTCCTCTGCTACATATGATTTACACAGGAAAAAGTAGGTCGTGACTTGGAAGTGCTTAGCTGCCAGCAAGTGACATGTCCTAGGCACTTTCACTTTTCATTTTTCCATTCTTTTTTTTCCATTTCAGTGACGCATATGAGTTTCCAATGCTTTTCTTCCAACTCAGAAACAGACAGGGGTCTGTGTCCAGGGAAATGTGCCTCTCCTTTTTCTAGTCATCCATTTCTAAAGGACAGGGAATCAGCCTAAACATTTGAACCCTGGCACAGGTAGGCTTTTTCCAGTCTTTTCTATATGTTAGAGGGAGACGTATGTCCTCAGTGGATATTCTCAGCAGCTTCTTCATTTACATTGGTTTGTTCCAATGAAGCCAGAGACCTGAAATTCCTCTACCATGAAAATAAATGTGGTATTTGGGTTTGGTGTGGGTTTTTTTAAATTGATCATAATACATACTACTTCTTTTCAAATAAATACTTGCTTCATAGACACTGCCCAAATGGCTAGATTCAGTTTTAACTTAGCTCTCTAAGTTGTCTTTATTAGGGCTGCAACATTATAGATTTCTTCGAAGTCTTTCAAACTGATGGTACTCAGTACCTTTCATCTGTTCCTGTATGCTGAGCACGGGCTTGGGGTTTTCTGGTGTGGTGGTTTAGCCTAGTAGCTAAATGCCCACACAATCAATTACTCACTCCCCCTCCTCAGAGGGACAGGTGCAGGAAACAGGATGAAAGAGCTTGTGGGTTAAGATGAAGAAAGGGAGATCACTTAGCAGTTGTTGTGGGCTAAACAGGTTCGACTTGCGCAAAATTGATTTAATTTCTTGACAACTAAAATAGAGCTAGATGGTGCAAAGCTCCTTTTTCACTACCCTCCATTTTTCCACATGCTGATTTTCATTTCTCATTTCCAATTTGTCTACCTCTTTCTCCCTAAACAACACAGAGGGATGGTTGAGATTGGAAGGAACCTTTGGAGATCCTCCAAATAAATACACCACGACCTTGTGGAAAGAGGCAGCTAATCACTAAATCTATATTTGGTGCTTGTGAGTCATAAAAAGAACAAAAATTTTTGTTTTGTGAGTTATTTTTGTTTCATTGGGGTTTTTTTTGGAGTGGAATTGTATTTGTGGGGTGGGTTTGGGGGCATCAATCCCATGGGGTGCTATTCTTTTGAGAGTTGAAACATCCCTGTTCTTTTATTTGGTATTTTCTTTCTTCTTGTATAGTCCTAGCATCATGCTGACTTCAGCAACCACACAGTGCTTACAGTTCTTGAAAGAGATCTGCTTTTTTCTCTGTTGGATCCTGCCGTCTGGAACAAGACAAAAATTTTTTTACAGTATCCAGCTATGTCTTTTAAGCTGAACTATTAGAGGCATTTCTACACGTACAGTAGAAAAAGAGAAACTGAGAGTTGAAAAGTGAAGAGCCACTGAAAGAGCATGTAACTGAATGATAAATAGTATAGCTATATCTGAATAGCCATGCTTTGTAGATTCATTGGAGAAAAGACAGCAGAGCTGGGAAGCCAAAAGCTCTTGGCTTTGGTACTAAAGCATTTCTGGTGCAGTGTCATCCTGATGCTCAGCGAGAAGTTTTTGATTGTTCTCAAGCCCTCTGCTTGTCAGGGACACAGCTTTTACAGTGCTGATCCTCCAGTCTCAGTCCATGCTGGGAGTGAACTGGCAGTGGTTAGAAATGAGATTTCATATCAATTTCTATGCACTGTGATATAGCAAATCATTCCTATACAATCCCTTCCACCATGAAAGCATGAGTACTCTGAAGCGAAAAAACAAGCAGATATCTGACCATCCCACTTTTCTTCTTATAAGGTAATTAATATGTCTGTAGCTGGAACCACGTATATTATGCAAGAGGAGAGGAGAACACAATTCAGACTAATGTTGCCATGTTTTAGTAATAGTAATTTTTTTTCACCAACAAATTTAGTCTGGATGATTTCACTACAAAATAGTCTCAGAATCCCCTCTTAATGATATATTTTGTCTATTTGTTCTTTATTCATTCACTGAAGTTACATGATGTCATATCATTCGTGTTGTTATCTCCTCAAGAAACCTAGTCCATCATTAATACAAGTTTCATGCAAAGTATTTGTACACTTTTTCTTTACATTGAATGTATACTTTTTTGGACTGTTTCCAAATAGTTGTATATAATTTTGTGACTATACTAACTGGTAGTAAGCTGCACTTTTTTTCTTATCTTAAGTGTTTTCAACAACTTTTCAATTATAGATGAATTTTCCAAATCAATGGTGTAATAATTTACCTGCATGACATGCATCCAGATGAATGAGTACAGATTAGTTATCTTAAAGTCACCCATTTTGAAGGTCACCAAGTGTTGGGGAAATTTTCTTTAATAATTGTCTGTGACAACGTTGCCAAAATTGCCAATGAACATTTCTCACAAATAATTACTTAAAAGATTTACTTTATGCTTGATTGTACTATTCCTGTTGTGTGCAATAAAAAGCAAAACTCACTGTAGTTTGAGGCACTTCTCCCAAAATACGTAGAAAGGTACAGCATCTGAGTGAGTTCTCACATACGATAATTTCAAACAACTCAAAGATATGTCTGTATTTTCCTTCATTATAGTTTTCACAAATACAAGTGGCTAGAGATCCCTGGCACAACCCCCACTTCCCTCCTAGATCAAGACTTGGGAGAAGGGAATTGTAATCTTAGGTTTCATTCACCTTTGCCACCATCCAGTAACTTTCTGGTTTTTGTTCTCAAAGGAGCAGTCTTCCCCTTTTTGCTATAGGTGTCATAAATTACAATGGGAAATATTCTTTGGAGTGGAGTAAGTTGTGTTGTTATCACTGGTTCTACATTTGAAAATAAAATTTGCAGCAAATGTGAGGCTGCTGATTTATGTTATTAGAGGAGAAAGCAATTATGACTGATGATCTCCCTAGGGAAACATGCAAATGGGGAATCATTCAGTAAAGACTACTGGAAGAAGCAAGAAAACATTTCTTCTCCTTTGGAGGACTTTACATAGAACAGAAAAACAGAAGAAAGGGACAAGTCTCCTCAGCGTTCCTCTTTTTTTTTTTTATTAATCAAGTTGTCTCATTTGAAACTGATGGATCAGTTTTTCTGTTCCTTACTTTCCTCTTTCTTGCAAGTATCTCAAAAAGAGAGATTAGAAACAACAACATGCTGCCAGCACCATACTGCAGGTTTGGGGAGAAGGAGGATAAATGCATAAAGACACAGGAGCAGAGGCAAAGTCTTAGATGGGAAAGAAAGTAAATGGAACAAATCTGACATATGAAGATAAAATTGTCTGGGACAGAGCAAATAGTCTGATTTAAAGCTATCTGTGGTGATCATGACACACATAACATTCCATTTTCTTTAAGCACTATTGAAAGAATAACTATTCTCCTGTAATTAAACTTAAAGCTTTCAATTTTTAATGAAAATAAATGTAGTAAATAGTAGCGTGGCCTCAAAACAAGCCACAGATTGCTACCAACCCCAATTCTATACTTGGAAAAATTGATATAATGAAGAAATGAGAAATGAGACATTGATCACCAAATGTAGGGTTTTAAATTCACTTGTCTCGAGTATAAGTGAGTTGATTTGGGGTCTCTTTGTTTTCAGTAGAGAGAAATTGAACTGTTCCTGAGCATGATTTGTCTTATTCTAAGTATCTAAGATACATAAGATGAAATGTCCTGGATAAAGCTTTTTTTCTCAGGTGTTTTTATAGAAAGCATGGGGACAATCTGACTTAGTCTAACTTTTAATGTCTGTGGTGTGATCTACTCCACCTTTTTCAAAATGTCCAGATAGACACCAAATTTTCTTTCCAGTTGACTGTTTCATTATGTACATTAAATTATTTTCATAGAAAAAAAAATCTTACTAACACTTTCAAAAAAAAACCAGTTTAGAATCAATGGTTTGGAGATTTCTCTGTAAAATCTTAAAAGTCTTAAGAAAATAAAAAAGTTAAAAAATTGTCCTTGTTTCTAATGTTAGTTAGACATAGATTGTGGGTGCCTACTTCCCTAGGTTTATGCTTTTAATGAGGTTGAGTTCTGATATTCTTGTAAAAAAAGTATCACCAGATTTTAGTTCTGAGCGAGAATAGCCTGTTAGAAGTTATTATTCAACTCCATATGGAATGGAACTGGAGACTTCTTTTTTTTTCCTCAAATTAAATACACCTTTGTCTATGAGTAGCATACTTTCCCTTGTTCAGTTTTCACTTTTTTTTTTTTTTTTTTTTTTTGTAGCGTAGAATTGGAATTTTTAGGTTGTATTTTTGTCACATCATGTGTTTAACTCAGTATGGGATTCATCATCAAAATCACATGATAATATAGCTTTCTTATGAGAAGTGATAAAGATAATTTAAATCTGTACATACCCTATGTTATCTTTACAAAATGTGATTAGACTTGAATGTTTCTTTTAGAATGCACAGGAAAAGAAGATCTAAAAAGCACTGACTTTTGTTCTAGAGAAAAAAATTTGAGGAGATATCACAGTAGATTGATATAAATAATTTTCTTACCCTACAAAACTACATGCAGGAATATTTCAGATTCATATCTCTGAAGTCCTAATAAACTGCATACAAAAATAATTGTCTCCCTCACATTGTAGGAATAAAGATTTACAGAGCTCTTAATAGTTGACAGTCTTCTTCAAATCCACATGATAATTCTGGTTGTTGATCTTGGCATATGATATAGTTCTTTCAGGTAGGTGATAGTGAAATCATTTTCTATCCTGCTTTCACTATAAATTTTTTATTTTATATTCCCATCATAGTACTATTGTGTTTATCTCTGAATTGAAGTGTGAAAATATAATTTGTGTGACTCAGTTTGTGGTTTAAAACTCTGTACTGGTTCATTGGAATTTTGGTTGTTCTTGTCATGAGAATTGGTTTGTTGTTGTAAGCATTCCTATTTTTACAAGGGATAGAGGCATAAAATAGAAAAGTAATACGCTAAGGCAATATATAGTTGCTTTTCTGTGTCATATTGTCTTTTTATTTCTGAATTATTTCTTTCCCTTTTATAATTTTTTCCATTTTACATAGAAGGAAATGAGAATAAAAAATCCACAGATAATGCGTTTGAATCTTCTAGCAAAGCAGCAAGTAGATGTATTTAATTTGGAATTTTAAAATCAAGTTGAAAAACAGAGGAAAGACATACATTTTCTATGGTGATTTTTGTTGGAAGCTGCTTTGGAAGGACTTTCTAGAATAATATATTTTAGATTAAGATTTTCTATTCTCTTCTTTCATTTTTGACCCTGCTCTAGTTTCAAGTGTCTTGCACAGCTGAAGCAATAGACTGAGCATATTCTAGACTGGACACTCATAAAGGAATGGATACATGCTACCTTTTCTTTTTTTTTTTTTCTTTTCTATTTGATATTCATGTCTCACTAACAATAAATTTCCCTTCTTCCGAGTATATCTGAATCTTTTTCAGTGGGTGTATTCTCTGACTCTGCTGTTGAAAAACTGAACCACTGTTTTTGGAATGCTTGAGTCAACATGGATATATCACAGGAAGTTTAAGACCTGCTTTCACTGTGATTAATAAAATCAAAGCTTTCTGAAATGTGCTATTCCCTGTGTAAATTGTCAGACAGCAAATGGTGAGGAAGTGGCAGTACCATCTGCCATATTGCAAGTAACATAAAATAGGGATGATAAAAAGAATGAAAAGCAATTCATTTGCTCATCTTAGCTCAGATCCCCAGCAGTAACTGTCAACTTCTTTCTGCTGAACGAAGTTGCCAGATCAAACAGTGCAACCACAAGAACTGGTGGAAACAGCAGTCTTTTCTCACTTGTCTTATATTTCTGTACACATTTCTGGTTATTGTGTTTAGACTGGAATATGGCACGCTTAAACGACCTTGAATGGGCATCTTCCTATCTGTTCTCATTAAACTTCTCTTAGTTTTATATTGTTTAAGATAATTGTCTTCAACTGATGGCAAATGACTACAATTAATACAGACCTTCTTGTAATCTCATGTATGTGAACTACTCATGTATGGGAAGCTTCACTAATGCATTAGAATACTGGAAGAAAGAGTTAACTGATCTTGGAATTCATTATCATAAAGGAAAATTCTCAAGGGTACAGGAAACTTCCCAGGAATAGCCTATGCAATAAGTACAGAGGAAAATCAGGATCACATTTCAGCTGAGGCTGAGATTAGTAACTCTGTGTCAAATATGCATTTGTACTTGGACATTTTAAGTACTGTTATATTTTCTTAGGAATGTAAGGCTGTACAAGTCTTGATTTTGATGTAGATAGTAGGATTTATGTGGAAGAATCTTGATTAATGCTGATGATCAGAACAGGAGTAATTTTTTAAAGGAATGGTTTTGGCTGCTATATTACAGATATTACCATCTAATTCATACCAGAAGCCTATCAGCTAGAGAAGTGATCGTGAGAGAGTGGACGTAAGAAGCAAAATAAATGTTGATCGCAGATTTGGTTCAAGGCTTGATATTCAAGGGAAGGTTTCTGTTGACATAAGAAATGAGAACATAGCCATTCATATGGTTTATGATAAGGAGTAGAATTTTAAGGCTGACTGATAGCCTTGATGTGAAGCTGGAGGTTTTAAATTTGAAATCTGTCAAGGAGAAGGTTAAGGCTTATACTTTATTAAGAGTGAGGACAAGAGGGTGCTGGAAACTATTATGTGTACAAATAGTGGGCCTATGCATGTCTGTTCCATTGAACTTGTTTTTCTTCATAAGTTTTGCAGAAGTCTGACATCATGCACTAGGGTTAAATAAAATGTGCCAGCTGTTCTTTTCAAGGAAAAACAGCATAAAAGTTGTCAGAAGGGAATTGAACTGTGTGACAAAGCTCACCACTGAGATACCATTTTGTAGCAAACTTTTGAAATTCCTTGTTAATTTTTTAAGTTACCGTTGTAGCTTTTTTGGGGTGTTTTTTGTTTTGATTTTTTGTTGTTCTTGTTGTTGTTTTTTTTAATTAATGCACTATTTTTTCCATTACTTGTCATTAGGATAATGTATAGAAATAAACATGTAAAAAGCGAACTCTCCACATTATGTGCTTCTCACAATGGCAAACTCAGTGATTTCAGAATTTCCTAAAAATTCTTTTAAGGGGCAGAGCAAATGTAATTTTTAATGTCCATAATTAATTACTATCTCTCTTTCTCTTTCATATAATAATGAAATTATAAAATTATGAATTATTTTTCGTTGGTAGAATACCAAGCAGTTGTGCTGCGAGTTAAAACTCGTAAGAAAAGAAGATAAAATATCTGAAGATCTTCCTTCATGCAACTGTCCAATCTGAAAATCTGGCAGAAAGTAACATAAAATTCTTGCATTTAAAAGAAATAAATTTTAAAAAAATGATGTTTACATTGTCATCTCTACTGATACCCAGATGAACAGACAGTATTTCAATTATAAATCCATTGCAACAACAATAACTATTCATTTTTATTCCTTAAAATAAGAAAGCCTAAATAGCCTATGATGTGACACTTGGATTTTTCTATAATTGCATATTTGTTCATGAGGGACAATGCACGCACCAGACGTACAAAATAATGGGACTTTTTTTTTTTAATGCATTTGAAAGAGTATTTCTATAAATATAATGCATGATTTTGTGTGTTTTTGATTGTCATCTGTCTGTATAAATACAAAATGTGTGTTAGAGTATTCTAAACATGAGTGCTTGCTGTCTGTTCATGTGTTTTCAAACTATTGTGATAATAAAGCCTTGTTTATATTTAAGGCTTTATAAATACAGCTTTGAAAGCAGTCAGCTGGACAGGTGGCATAGCAGCTGAAAAATTCTATTATACTATGTGAAAAAGCAAACTGCTCTTCAAGTTGATACATAAAACTATACTCTAATAATCCATCATATTACCTGTTCAGAAAAAGCTGTGGTAGCTACTATTTTGTAGTTCTTCCTTAGTGCTTCAGCCTTCTCATAAGTAGATCAGAACTTTGGGCTGCATATCAGATAGGTAGAGATGGTGAGAATAGCAATCAGTTTAAAAATCTGAGCTCGCATTATCTGCATAGTGGCTAGTCTTCCAGTATACACAACCTCTGCCCTGAGACAAACCACTGAAAAACTACAAAAAGCCATATCATTCATGCCTCAATGGACTGTAAGGCATCAGAATAACAACATTAAACACAGTATGTTTCCTGAGCAAACAACTTAAACCTTTGCTGGTGGAATTAGATCCTTTCACTGGCAGAGGAAGCTGCCTATAAACTCCATTTTTTATAACAGATTTGTCGTTGTGATTGTTGACGAAAGAAACATTACAGCAGTATATGCCTGTATTTTCCACCACTTTCACAGGAAGAGAATGGAAATCTGAATTCTGAACTTTTCAGAATAAACTTCAGCAGACAATCTTTGCTTCTCTCTCACACATTTGGTTTTGAGTGTGCCACAGAGACTGCTCATTTTGTCCATCCTTTAGCCGGTAAGGATAAGCTACAGAAGCATACTCATACTGGGATATTGCTGAACAAGGTGTAAGACATTCTGCTTTGAGAGCCTATGCATATTTGAGGCTATAATTGCTCCTGTTCATCTGTGTTTTACCCACTGTAGCAGGCATTTGTATATTCCCTAGCAGTACACAAGCTTAACAGCTAAGCTAGCCTTAATTCTTCATCTCACTGTTTAAGAATCTAAATATTGTTTTGATTGTATTTGGGATGGGTCTAGATGGTATTTTTAGATATTCCAGATCATCTCTGAAGTAATATAATATAAACTAGTTCTTTCTTGTTCCAAATAGCTCTAAAATGCTGCTTCAGGAATCTCCTAAGACTTCAGTTCTTTCTTTCAGCACTGGCTGATGTTAGCAATTCAGAGACACGGAAAAAGTAATTGAAATACTTTGAACGCAAAGTGCATTTTTATTTGATGAACTGGTTTTGATTACATATTAAATGGTTATGAGTAACTGTATCTTATCTTCAGTACCTACCTCATGTGCTCATTTCAGAAGCTCTTTAGACAAGTAAGTACTGCAGAATGTGTCCAAGTCTATCTGTCTTGCACTCCTTCCTACTTATTTCTCACCACATACTTGCAGTACTATTATTGTTTTATACTCAAATGGAGAATTCTTTGTGAGGTACAGTCTTTGTCTTTACCTGAAACATTACTGTTATGTTACTTATTTGGCTGCTGGCAGTCCCTCTAGTGCAAACACAACATATCTTTAGTGAACTGACCTACACTGTCGTGTTCTGGAATGAGGTGTGTTCAAGTACAGTTGCATCTAATAGCATTAGTTATGCAAAGAGCCCTATTTAATCTGCTTCACATTTAGTGCAGCTGCAGCACTAAGTGCAGCTGTAAGCACTCTTCTGGAGCACAAATCTGGAGAGCGCAGCACATCCTGTCTTGTAACACACCAGCTTCCAACAGCATCATCCTTACCTGACTATTTGCAATACCATTTTCCAGCTGAGAAAAGGTAAAATTGTTTTGTAAGGATGGTTTGTTTACTTTATCCATATATTAAACTACCTTCTGCAATTGAAAGAGTATTAGGCAGACTGAGAAACTGTAAGGGGGTGCAATTCAGTCTGGGGGCAACTAATATAGAGTCAGAGAAACACAGACTATCCAGACTTGGAAGAGACCCAGAACAGTCATTGAAGTTCAACTCCTGGCCCTGCCCAGGACAGCCCCAAGCACCACACCATGTGCCTGACAGGATTGTTCAGACACTCCTTGAATTCTGGTAGGCTTGATGCTGTGATCATTTCCCTGGGGAGACTGTTTTGGGGCCCAGTCACCCTCTGGGTGAAGAACCTTTTCCTAATATCTAACATAAACATCCCCTGACACGGTTTCACGCCATTCCCTCAGATACTTTCACATAACTTCAGGGCAAACACAGGACTTTGACTTGCTTTACTCAAAATCTGCATTGCCATATTGATTATTTTTAATGCTTAGAGTTTATGTCAGATTTTAATCCAATAGTAAGTATGAAAATATTCTGAAATCTGTTTTAAGGGCATTTGGGAAGAAGTAAGGATATATTTATTTTTGAGATCTCTTGCAACTCAATCAACTTGCAACTCTTTCCATTTCATTTTCTGCATTATCATATGGTTTATCATGCAAACACGTGCCCCACACAAGTCCAAAACCCATCACACTAATCTTCTTTAAACCACCTATCCCATTCTTACATTCACCATCATTCAGGGTACCTCTCTCTGCTCACATTTGACACATCTGCAGTGGGATGACCCTGGCTGGATGCCAGGCACCCACCAAAGTCACTCTATCACTCACCTTCCCAGCTAGACAGGGGAGAGAAAATATAATGAAGGGTTCATGAGTTGAAATAAGGTCCAGGAGACATAACACCAAATACTGTCATAGGCAAAACAAATTCAAATTGAGTATATTAATTGAATTTATTACTAACAAAATCAGAGCAGAAGAATGAGAAGTAAAATAAATTTTAAAAACATCTTCCTCTACCCCTCCCTCCTTCCCAATTTCTACCTCCTCCCCTCCAGTGGCACAGGAAGACAGGGGGATGGAGGTTTCTGTCAGTACATTGAATATTTTTCCTGCCTCTGCTCAGGGAGAAGAGTGCTTTCCCTGCTCCAGCATGGGGTTGCTTCCACAGGAGACAGTCCTTCATAAACTTCTCCATGAGCTGCTGTGATGTGGGTCTGTCTTCCATGGGATGGCAGTCCTTCAGGCGCAAGTTGTTTCAGTGTGGGTCCCTCACAGGCCCACAAGTCCTAACAGGAAACCTGCTCCAGCATGGGGTCCTGTTTCCATGGTTCTGCAGATCCCTGCCAGGAGCCTTCACCAGCATGGGTTTACCACAGTTTCACAGCTCTCTCTCAGGCATCCACCTGCTCCAGCATGGGCCTCTTCCTCAGGCTGCAGGTGATCTCTGTATCCCAGTGGTCCTCCATGGGCTGCAGGGGGACGGTCTGCCCTCACCATAATCTTCACCACAGGCTGCAGGGAAATTTCCGCTCTGGTGCCTGGAGCACCTCCTTCCCCTCCTCCTCCACTGACCTTGGCATCTGCAGGACTGTTCCTGTCACGTATTCTACCTCCTCTCTTCCCTGGCTGCAGTTATATCTGCACAATAACTTTTTTGCACCTTGAATCCTGTGTTCAGTTCTGGCCCATTCACAATAAGAAAGACATTGAAGTGCTGGACTGTGTCCAGAGAAGAGCAACAAAGCTGGTGAAAGGTCTGGAGCACAAGTCCTATGAGGAGCAGCTGAGGGAGTTGGGATTGTTTATCCTGGAGAAAAGGAGGCTCAGAGGAGACCTCATCAATCTCTGAAACTACCTGAAGGGAGGTTGTGGTCAAGTGAGTGTTGGTACCTTCTCCTAAATGAGAAATTATAAGATGAGGGGAAATGGCACTTAAGGGATATGGTTTAGCAATGAACATGATGGTGCTCAGTTAATGGTTGGACTCAAGGATCTTAGAGGTCTTTTTCAACCTGACCAATTCTATCATTCTAGTTAATTAAAATTATTAGATTGATGTGCATATCTTATGTAAACTCAAACAGAAATTCAGAGAGAGATTCAGGCTGGCAAACAAGAGCCATGTACCAAGGAACAGCACATTTATCAAGCAACCGCTAAGATCCAATTAGTGAGAGATGCGTCTGCCCAAATTAAGGTGCAAATGAGACCATATACCAAAGTCAACAATATGGATTTTTTTTTTTAACAATGAATGTGAGGTAGAGAGAGAGAAACAGAAAAGAAGGGGGAGAGAGAGAGAGATCAAGCAGAAGATAGTCACATCCATGGATCCAGTGGCGTCCCGTTGATCCTTCTTCACCCGGGGTTTCTGGGAGGTAGGGGTCCCATGGTCATTCAAAACTTTCTGCTATTCTGCTATTTATACATCTTAGTAAAAAAAGGAATTAATACTCACTGGCTACATAATTCTGTTATTGATGACTATTCTGTCTTCTATTGGTTAAATTATTCCTTCATTTCTTATGCTAATTATCCTCATACTCAGTCTTTCTCTTCTTTTGAGTCAGTGGGTTTCTTGGGTTGGTGGGTCATGGTCTTCCCCTGCCAGAATTACCTTTTACCCAGTCCAAGCTGATTTCAGCACAGTTGCTGAGTTGGCTTTCCTTGTGGACCATAAATTCTGCTTTTGTGTCCATTGTCAGTGAAACATTTCTTCTCCACAAGCTTTCTGAACCTCTTCTACATCTGAAATAACACCCAGACAATAGTACCACCTTTATATCTCAAGTTCCTGCCACGATGGCTTTATCTGCAGTCCAAGTTCCAGGTATACACAGGGGTATATTTGAGGGGCTTTGGTGTTCATTGGTGTTTGCAGTTGCCATCTGTCCCAAAACTTGGGGTGATATTTTTTTGTCTGGTGATATGCATATGAGCAGTTGCTTTTTACACAGTTTGCCACAGTGGGAATTTTTGTCTGGATGCAGTAAGCAGGATGTGTTAACCAGATCTTGCCTCTACCAGGCCTGGAGTTAGCTATATTTATCTCATGGCAAAGTCCTTCCATGGTCTTAATAGTGTTTGAGACAGGTAGCTTTGCTCTGTAACTCCTCTATTCTTTTTTTTCTTTTCACTTTCCCCCCACTGGTTTTCTTCTATTCAGCTGCTGAAGGAAGATCATGAACTCATTCTATACCTACCCAGCATTTAATTCTGTAGGATGAATACTGTGTACTCTTTCTAATCCATTTGCTAATTGAAGAGATGTACAGATAAGGTTTGGGGGGTTATTTTTTCTTTCTATCCTCTTCTAATCCTTATAATGCATTAGGAAGTTTCTTGTGTTAAACTTTCTTAAAATTTTAACACCAGTCTGTTAATATGCAGTTTGCTCCCTCCTCCCTTACCAAAAGCCTGCTTTGTAATTATGCACATTCCTCTTTTCTAGTTGTCCAAATAATAAGAGTGTGATAATAAAAAAAAGAAATCTCCGTTCTTCATTTATTGTGATATGATTAAATCCAAGCTTTTTCAGTGAGATAATCACAGAACCACAGAATCACAGAATATGCTGAGTTGGAAGTGACCCACAAGGATCATTGAGTCCAACCCTTAGCCCTGCACAGAATCATCCCAAGAGTCACACGATGTGCCTGAGAGTATCATCCAGATGCTTTTTGAACTCAGACAGGCTTGGTGCTGTGACCACTTCCCTGGGAAGCTTATTCCAGTACCCAACTACCCTCTGGGTGAAGAAGCTTTTTCTAATATCCAACCTAAACCTCCCCTGACCCCATAGGATGGAATGAAAAATCATAAGGAAAAAAAAAGAGATTAGTTGTCTCAAACTGTTTGACATGATCAATGCCTCTTGTTGCTTAAGAAGCTGACCTTAGAAATTGATTTAATGTGAAAAAGAGCTTGGTATAAAAGATTTCTTTAGCAACAAGTCAGACTGACCATGGGATGCAACCTGAATTCCTATTCTTCCTAGTCATGTCTCAAAGATATTCCACAAACTGCATTGCAAGGAAACAAGATACACTATTGCTGTGGGAAACAAGTTATGATCATATCACATACACTAACTTGTGGGTATTGAGTAGATGTAGTGGCAGACGGAGAGGGAAGGTTCTTAACTGCAAGGGTACAGAATATCTATGGGGCATTTTTGATCTTTAGAGTCAATATTTCCCTCTGCAAATTTCTTCAAAGTCCCTGAGCTGTAACACCTTGCTTCACTGGAACCTCTGCTGCCATTCTGCCTTCAGCAAATGCACAGAATGTTATGGCAAAGCATGGCTAATTGCCACAGAGTGAATACTTATCACTTGCTTGTTTTCATGCCTTACATTGGAAGTTCTAGCAGCTATTATACAGAAAAGCTTGGATGTGAAGGTACATTAGTACGTCGTTAAAGACAGGAAGCACTATCCAGAACATATTTCCATGTTATAAGGAAGAAGGACAGTTAGACATCTTTCTGTCACGACAAAGATCAGCATCAATAAAAGCTTTATCTGTGGTGGTTTATGGGTATGATCATACAAATACTTTGCTAGCTTATTACATTATCACGTTCCAGCTGCTTGCACAACCCTCTCCCTGGTAGTGTAGAGTGAAAAGACAATTGGATTTTTGTTGTACACTTTGTTCCATAATCTGGAAGTTTACTCTGAGTTGCCACAAACTCACTGCTTTCTCTAATAGAAATATACAGACTTCATACTAAGATGTTAGTAAGTAAAGTAGATACTAGTTACTTTTAACTTAAAGCCTAAGATCTTATATTAGAAGCAATAAAATCCATCAGAAAACCAGGATATACAGCTATGAACATCACAATGAGAAGATTTTCTGAGTGTGGAAGATTATGCAGTATGAAGCCTGGGGATTTCTGAGCTGTAAAGCTGGAGCTGCTTCTGTTTAGTGTTTGTTAGTATTCAGGGAATCACTTCTCCATACTTCCTTTACTTCCCTCCCCATGATCCTCCGAACTGCTTCTTGCAAAGAGTCCAAGGAGACTTTACCCACCTCTCCATATCTGCTTTATATTATAAGCTATTCCAGCAAGATGTCAAACATTGGCTAACTTCTCGGTCCAAGGAGCAGCATTACTTAAAACACAGTTGCTGTCAACTAGCCAGGCAGAAAAAGTCAGGAAATTGGTTTGCAAATAATGAAAGGATGTTTTGTTTGTTTGTTTTCAAAAAAATAACTGATGATGCCTTCTTTTCATCCAACCTATACATTTAACTCCACTCAGTTTGAGTTATTGAGGTTTATGTTTTTTCAAGTTTTTTTTTAATCTAGAAAAATATATTTTTCTTTTTAATTGTTCTATTGTAGTTTCATATAAAATGGAAAGTTTTATGCAATTATTGAATTGAAAAAAATGGTCTTTAAGAAGCTTACCTTTAGTTGTTGCTAAACACTGTGTGTGAACAAGGTAATACAAAGCTCTCATTGACATGAGAGCTTATGTTTTACTATATATTATGAAAACCATGTGATCATTAAGTTGTTATTGACTCATAACTTTTGCTAGTTGTTAACAGCTAGTATTATTAATACAGTACCACAGATCTAGTTTGTTCCTCACATTGTTTCCACTGCCACTCTGTTTATCACTCTTAAGGGACTTAAACAGCTTTTTCTTCCTGTATCATCTCATCTCTCAGTGCAAATATGTTTATTTCTGTATTTCGATTCTTTACAAATTTTCATCAAAAAAGCCTTTAAATGCTTTCATCATTCAGATATTTTTCTATGAGTTAAAGTATTTTATACAAATTTGTATCAACTTAACCATGTTTTGATGTTAAAACCGCAGCCATCTGCATGTGTTTTTTTAATAGAATTTCTTAACCCTAAACAATAAAATTTGAACTTCAAATGTAAAACATGCTAAAATCACATTGCCATTCCTAAATGAATAATAAACTTTTATTTTGCTAGTCTCTGATTTATTAATTGATGTTCTCTTTGTAAAATTAAAGAGAAATAAATGAAGTGGCAAGAGCTTAAGGAAATTATGTTTCTAGCTTTACTGTATCTTTTGTTAATTAATGAAACAATAGAAACAGCAGAATACTATTTTTAAAAATACGTTTTCATGGAGCCAAAAATTCTTTATAATGTATCCTTTTATTCATTCTAGATCACAGAATCACAGAACTTGCTGAGTTGGAAGGGACCCATAGGTCATAGAGTCCAACTCTTATCCTTGTACAGGACTATCCCCAAAGAGTCACACCATGTGCCTGAGAGCATTATCTAAACATTTCTTGAACTCTGTCAGGCTTGATGCTGTGACCACTGCTCTGGGGAGCCTGTTTCAGTGCCCAACCACAGTCTGGGTTAAGCTTTTTCTAATATCTAACATAAATCTCCCCTGACACAACTTCAGGCCATTCCCTTGGGTCTTGTCACTGGTCACCACAGAGAAGTGTTGTCTGCCAATCCTCTTCCCATCACAAGGAAGTTGTAGACTGCAATGAGGTGTCCCCTCAGTTTCCTCTTCTCCAGGCTGAACAAACCAAGTGACCTCAGCTGCTCCACATAAGGCCCTCCCCTCAAGGCCCTTCACCATCTTCGTTGCTGTCCTTTGGACACTTTCTAATAGCTTAATATCTTTGTTATACCATGGTGCCCAAAACTGCACGCAATATTCAAAGTGAGGCCGCACCAGTGCAGAGCAGAGCAGGACAATCCCCTCCTTCGACTGGCTGGTGATGTTGTGACCCTCTATGTGATTTAGAAAATATTCAGACCTAAACACTGTCTTGAAAAAATGTCTCTTGCCTGGTGAACATCTTTTAAGAGCTATATTCTTTTGACATTATTTGGTAAGAAGCAGCTTTATTGAACTGTGTGTTGAATTGAGTACTTTCCAGAATTTGCTTTCCTGACAGAAAAATAAAGGAATATTTACTTCCTGCTAGCCTTACTGCTATTTTTTTGATACAGATGGCTGAGTTATAAGCCAAATTTCATGTTTTGCTGCTACTACTTCAAAATGATAGTGCTCTCAATGACATGTATCCACCCTCCTAGATAGCTTGGCATCTTCTATTTACCGCTTGCTCAGCACATGTCTTCTGGTTATTTTTTTACATTTTTCAGTTTATTCCATCTGGTGCAGAAAATTTCACTCCCAGGGAGAGTTAACAGTATTTAGCAGTTGTAAATGCGTCTCCCTGCTGATGACAAAAAACCTGCAATTTACCCACTTAGAGATGTATTTTGTTGATCTAAAGCAACCAGGCAAGCATGAAGCTCCATTAGGTTGCTTCAGAGCATTTCAGAAGACTAAGTGTTTTTGACCACAGATGGAGCAGGGGAAGGACAGACATGTTATCAGTGTCAGGAAGAGTAAGAAATGTGTTAAATGAGATAGACCCAAGTAAAAGTATTGGAAAGCTCCAGCATGACTTTTCAGTGAAAGAGGCTTACAAGAAGGCTGGAGATGGGCTTTTCACAAGGATGGATAATGATAGGACAAGCTGAATTGCCTTAAACTGAAGGAGTGTAGATTTAGATTAGATATTAGGAAGAAATTCTTCATGGTGAGGGTGGTGAGGCACTGGAACAAGTTGTCCAGAGGCTCACCAGCTCTGGAAGTGTTCAAGACCAGGATGGATGGGACTTTGAGCAACTGGGTCTGGCGGAAGCTGTTCCTGTTCTTGGTAGGAGGGTTGGAACGTGATGGATGATCTTTAAAGTCCCTTCCAACCCAGACCATTCTATGATTCTATGATTCTATGAAAATTGGAAAATCTCAATGGCTTTGGCTGAATAAGGTTTAAGCTGGAGAAAAATTCCTACCTGACCCCAAAGCTATTGATCAGGCTCTCGTTGAGCAGGACAGTGTGAGAGGTGTTACTACCAGTCTTATGCCTCAGACTTATTCATATATCAGAGCATCTGCATGTCATTTCTTGGTCCTTCATCTATGCTTCATAAGAAGATGGGGACTGCTTTCTCCAATCCTCCCCTACTCACTTGAATAAGTAAACATGACAATTTTAAGATGGGAAGAAAGTTACCCTTCCTGGTCCTTGTAGAAGCAGCTGAAGTCTTGAAGTGTGACATGCAAGTATCCTTTCATTTTACATATCAGGAAGTTCAGTTTTCTTTTCCTAGTCTGGAATGGGGGGGGGGGAAACAAAGGAAATACTAGAGTTCTGTCTTTGTCATTAGTTTACTTTGATAAAAATTTAAACTATCACACTATTAAAGGTCATACTTTATTTTGCTAAAAGTCCATGAGTTAGCAAGGGACCGTTTGGTGCTTAATGGCCAAGTAGGTGTTAATAAGTTTCCTAACTTAGACTTGAGTGCCTTAGTATTGCCCAGTGCATTGGTAAAAAATAGCTAAAAATTGTAGCCACTTCTCATGAGGTAAGGGACCTAGGGACGAAGGAAATGGAAAAGATCTAGATATTGATTAATTTCTTTGCCTCCATTGTTACTGGAGAGTAAACTCTCCAGCACTCTCAGTCTGGATGAGTCACAGAGCCTTGTGACAGAGGCTTTGGGAATGAAACACTCTCCAGAGCACAGGAAAAAGAAATAGAGTACTCCAGTAAGTCAAACACACACCTATGGGAGCAAATTAGGTGCTGGCAGAGTTCACCAAGGTTGATGTGAGATAGCTTCCACTTAAAAGATTATTGTAATGAGGTGGTGTTTGCGATGGCTAGTCAAAAGCAAACATCACATCCTCTTTAAGACAGGCAAAGAGGGAGGGCAAGGAGACAACAAGACAGGGATTTTTTACACTGGTTTCTTTTCCGTTCATATATTACCTGATGCAGTACTAAATGGGTTTCCAAATGGTGGTACTCCTGCTATGTAGGAGGCAGGTACGTATGTTAGAATTAACACACAGGCATGCATTCTCTTTTACTCAAACACAAACTCAAGTAAATTTAGCCTTGTGTGGTCTTCTGAGAATGTAGTTGTTCTAAACAAGACAAGGAATATTGTTTTCTGAGTTGTATTCCTAGCATGCCACTACTCTTCCCCTGGTAGCAGGGGAGATAGCAGGGTTGTTGCTAAGCAGCAGCTGTCACCAGGAAGCTCTGTATCTAATATTGTGGTAGTGGATTAAGTGCCACTGAAGTACATCATTTCTGAAGCCTTTCTGTCTGTTCTCTGTTGAAATAATTTCTAACTATAGTATTCGGCCCAATGTGTATATACATTTTCCCCTTTCCACCCATGCATATTGACTGTGATGTCTCGCGAGTTTAAGGCTGTCCATAATTCTTGAAGTTAGTACCCTGAGGAATTTTGGCCCTGGAGCCAGGCTGGATAATGCTGGAGTAAAAGTCTACCTGTACTGACTTACTACTCACTAATATGACCCCCAGTCCTAGCATTAATGGAGGTACACTAAGAAAAACAAAGTATCAATATCTCCTTAATCCTTACCTTCTTTTCCCATTGGCGAGCTCTTTTTCTCTTCACAGACAGGGTTGTTATGGCCAACTCCCAAAATACTGTTTGCAGAAAATACTTTTGAGTATAATTTTTTTCTACTTGTGAGAAATTTTTTTCAACAAATTATCTTTACATTTCCATTTTTGTGGGCATAACTAAACATAGATGTAAAATATTTTGATATTTTACCTGTTTCCAAAAGTGCAGGATCTTGAAAATGGTAATAGTGCAGTAGCCATTTTGCTAATGTTGTGTAAACACAAAATACCATTAACTTTCAGTGAGACTTAAGAAATCAGGTTCAGATAAGGGAGAATGCCCTTGTCTGTTCTTTGTGCTGGCTGGGCAGAAGGCATTTGAGATCCAAAAGCCTTTCATGGAAATTGGAATGACATTGTCCACAAACAAATCAATCCTCTATTGTAGCAAGTCCATTTAATGCACATTTCAGGCAGAATAGTGTTGGCTCCATCTGCACGTCTTTCAAACTGTTCTGAGGTGTTAGGAAAGTTTAATTGCTTTTTTCAGAAAAGAAATAATTATTTTCCTTTTGCTCATTTATTTGTGCTTCTTCTGTCTTGGAGAGGTACACCTTTGTTAAATTGTGTTGTCTGTGTGTTCATACAGCAACTATTGCGTTTGGATGCTAATCTGATTTTGGCCTCTTGCTATTCTAGCAGTGTAACTGGGAGCTAGGACTGAGAAATAAACAAAATTTGTGGCTTTAGGGGTGGCAAAAGGCAAACAAAATCCAAAAGAGTAAAAAAATATTTCTCCTCCCCAACACTGATCATAGCAGTTCATCCAGTTGTTTCTGTCTCTGTAAATAGATGCAGAGTTTTACACTGCTGCTCAGTCGCTTGTCCTTATAAAGCATTCATTGCTTCCTAAAATGCTGGTCGTTAAAACCACAAATACTCAGATCATCATACTTTGGGAAAAGAGAATCACAACACATAGTCGGGTGATATTATATTGTTTTCCAGTCTTCTGACACCTGGTAGATAGGGGTACAATCACCTCTGATGGCTATTGCTAAGACAGAAAGTTGTCTGGCAGCTCCCAATCTATTAATGTTTGTATTCACATAGGCTCATTTGCAAGTGTAACTAAAAGGAAAAACACAAACCAACACATAGAAAATGAGGTTGAAGTGTCCCGTGTACCTGTTCCATGACTGATCTGTTTATTTTTGGAACTTTAAGTTAGGTCTTAGATTTTAGTGTAAGGTCAAATTAAAATTGAGCAGTCTTCATAAATGCCAGAGTGAAGAAGAATACACACAAAATAAAACTAAAAGTATGCTGGCATGAAAAAACTCTGCTGGTTGTAGCTGATAAAAGAATATATGCTAGGGCAATAAATTAGCCAGAGTCCTTTCCAGAGTCTCTTCATATTTCATACTGAGTATTTGTTTCCATTTGACTTGGTGAAGAAGGTCAGCTTGGAAATAGCACCCTGTGAAATTGCCAAGAGTCTACAGACAGTGAAAACTGATGTAACACTAGTGATGTTAACAGAGACATTGTCATGACTACTTATTATCAAAGTTTACTGATTTGCATTCCATTTCTGTTAGTTTTCTGTCTTTGCTGACACTTGTATCTTTCTGTGAATGTGTGCTTCTGACTTGTGTAGCTTCCCAGTATTTGAATGTGTTGGTGAATTGAAGTTGTACGTTTATTCTCTTATGTAAGGTAAAAGAAAGAAAGCAGAAAATGTATTAGCAATTATAGAGAAATCTGCTTGCTATATTTGTAATACTTGTTGAACCACATTTTGTCACCTTTGGCATGCGTGGTGCCCAGCTATAAGCTGTGGAAAGTAAATGAAAATTGATGCAACTGTAGTGATAATAAGAGAAAGGAGAAAAAAGGAAAGAAAATTATACTTAATCTCCTATTCTACCCAGAAACTAGTGCAGCATTTGATTGTCCATAATGTAAGATTGCTGTGCCTGCACTGTTGTGTCCCTCTTGTGTTTAGGTAAAGATAGTCTCTGCTCTTCATTCCCTGCCCAGCCTTAATCTGTGTCTTTGTGGATATGATCATACTGTCCAAGTAATATCTACTAATTATCTAGAAAGTAGTTGATTATCTTGTGAACAGCATTTCTCAATGGACCTGTGTAACTTTACTTCCCAAGATCCTGATGAGAGTGAAGTATAATAGAAGACCCTGATGCTATCTCTTTTGAATGAAGTTGGACATCTTTTCAGCTTATCCCTCACCCCCTCGCCTTTTGTGATGAGTGATTTTTGAATTTACATTTTAAATGTACCACAGTTCTGCAAGAAAGTAGTCTAACTGGTGTTTCTTCCAACTTGTGATGTTGATGGTCTAGAAATAAAACTTGAAAGTGGAATTTCTATCACCTTAGTTTTCACTTAAGTCATTATATGAATTTATACCTGTAAATGCCACATTAAAAATTAATTGATGCAGTATATATTTCTGTATCAAACCAGAAATACTGAATTGCATCCAATCTCTATTTATGCAAAAGAAGGGGAAACTAATAAATGTATTATGTATTGGAATAAGGATGTGTTGCTGACTTTGGTGTGGATGTTGTCTGGTTTGGAAGCATACTTATAAGTTGACAGTTGACAGATATTTTGCATTACCCTAGCATGAATACTTGTACTGAGGTGCAACAAGTATGAGTCAAGACTGTTTGTTGTAAGAATTAATCTACTTCATAATTTTTTTCATCTTTTCAAGAATGGGTCACAATCGCTTTGATGTGCACTGAGAGACTGATCTTTTTTGAATGGAAGAGCTTCTGTTATTTACTTGCAGGTTTACTTGTTTTGGGAGTTTGGGTTTTTTGTTGTTGTTTTATTTGGGGGGTTTTGTTTGTGTTTGTTTGTTTGTTTTATGGCAATTTCCTGATGCCAACACCTTATTTACAAGGTAAATGAAAGAGCTGAAAACATTGGGTGATATACAGGGAATTTATTTCAGAAATAAAACACCGATGTTCAGTGGGGCAGGATATGTGTTCACTGAAGAAAAAGAAACAAAACAGTTTGTGATTTTGTTTTAGTAAGTGTTTGTCTACTTGTACACAGTTTTTGATGAATGACTCTATTCATTTTAGAATGAATGAATAGAAATATATTTTATTTCTACTAATAATATGGAACTACTTAGTTTAATAAAACCCTGGATATTTCCCATGTCTCTAGCATCTTAATATAGTCAGATTCTCAAGTAATGTTATTTGGAGTGACACAGTCTAGTTATCCAAAATTTTGGCTTCTGTGATCATGGATCTAATTTTGAGAAGCTGTGTCTGTTGGGAGCTGATGGGATTCAACTCACCAAGTGGGGCAAAAGCATCTTTGTCAACAAGCTGGCCAGACTTATAAGGAGAGTTTTAAACTAATCTGGGAAAGAAGGAGAATTTTAAGTAACAGGAAAGAGACAGAGGCTGCTGTTATATTAGGAACCAATGGAGAAATACCTGTGAAAAATTGTTCCTCTAAAAAGATGACATGGTCAATAATCCAAACTGAATTGTCTCTAGACCAATGAATGTAGCATGAGTAACAAACAGAAACAATTGGAAGCCACTGTGCAACTAGAAACCTGTGATTTGATCACTATTACTGAAACTTTGTGGGCTGAATCACATGACTGAGTGCTGAAAGCAATGCTTATAAGCTATTTGGAAGGGACAGGCAAGGAAGGAGAGGTGGGAGGTTGCCTTCTATGTTAAAAAAAATGATTGATTGCACAGAACTGACTTTGAAAAATAGTGATGGACAGGTTAAGAGCTTATGGGTGAAAATTCGAGGCTGAACTAACAAAAGAAACTTCATGGTTGCTGTTTGCTACAGGCTGCCTAATCAAGTGAAGCATGTTAATAAAGCATTCTTACTTCAAATACAGGAAATATCATACTTGTGGGTTCTGATCCTTCTGGGGGGCTTCAGTCACCCTGACATCTGCTGCAAAAGCAACATAGCAAGCTGTAGACAATACAGAAAACTCTTGGAGTGTGTCAAGGATACTTTCTTAATCCAGATAATAGACAGTCCAGCCAGTAGAGAAACATTGTTGGGATTGTTGCTTACCAACACAGATGAATTAGAGATGTCAAGAGTGATGGCAGCCTGAGCTTCAGTGACCATACTCTCATGGAATTCACAAGGGGTATGGGCCAGGAGAAGAATTACGTCAAGACTGAATATTATGAGACAGAACTTTTGGTTGTTCAAGGAATAAGTGGATGGCACTATGGGAAGCTTCCCTCAGGGATAAAGGAGCACAACAGAGCTGGCAGCTCTTTGAGGAGATTGTTCTTAGAGCACAAGGGCTTTCAAATCCTGAGTGTAAGAAATCATGCAAAGAAGGCAGAAAACAAACAAGGTTGGGTAAGGGTCTCCTGATCAAATTGAAGTGTAAGAGGGAAGTGCATAGGCAGTGAAATGAGGGGCATGTACCCTGGGAAGAATGCAAGACATAACATAATACTTTTTGTAGTTATTTTAAATATCTTTTGATGATGTCTATATAGCAGTAGCATGTCTGTAGACTTGTAGATCTCCCAAAATCAGTTTTGAAAACTGGATAGTGTCCACTCAGGACTAATTTTCCTGTGAGAAAACGGTACTTGTAATGATTTGAGTTTTCATTAAATGTATTAATGCACTTTGGAAAGACAAACAAATAATGCATTTTCATGCATATGGATAGTTGTGAGTAAGAAAAATCCTTCTCCACTTGAAGACTTTTTAAGTCATATTCAACCTTGATATTTAGCAGTGTATACTGGAAAGATGTATAAGTTATGTACCATAACAGAGAAAAAAATCTTGAAGAGAGATGAAGAGTAGAAAAGAATCACATCCATAGAGGTTCTAGTTGCCGGATTTTTACTTGGGAACATTGTCCTGATAGCTAGGGCAGTGATGAAAAAGCTAGTCTTGCATACAGTGATAACTGGGTGGTCCAGAATGCAGATGTGGGTCTGCTCTCTAGACACTATCATATAATATACATTATTTTAGCTCTGAATAGCTTCAACTGTTGTTGAATTCCAAAAGGCTCCTTATGAAGACTTTAATGAGGGTGGATTTCTGCATGCTTCTTCAGAGATTTTCTAAACTGATCAGCTTTTTCCTGGAGATACCTTAAATTGCAGTACAAAATCGTCTGGTGTACGTCTGGACATCTAAAGAACCCACAAAAAGTGAATACAACCAAAACTGTCCTCTGAAATCTAAATTTATTTTACAGTTTAGCATCCAGTGGCCAATGACTAAAAAGTCACAAAACGTTGACACAAAGTGATTACAGTAATTTAGATCTTTTAAAACTCTGATCTGTTGATTGATTTTGTCAGAACATGGGGTGTACTGTTCCTCAGTGCATGTTTCTGGAGGAAAACAGAAAACAAGCAATGTGTATTCAGTTTAGTTCCTGAGATAGTGATACAGAAGTTTTAGTATTTCATTCACAGCCTACACCCTAAAATGAGTGGAAAATATGTGTAAACTCTCTCATTTTTAATTTCAGGGCAGTAAGAAATGAAAAAACTGCATAGGGCCCAAGTCAGATCGAATATATGTTATTTTGTCTATCCTTAGTTAAATAATCAGTTATTAATAAGTGAACTTAGATGTCCTGAGACAAACTTAACCTGACTGAAGGCAGTTGTAGTTGTACTTGTGTCTGGAAAAGGGAAGAGAGATAAATAAATCTGATATGTGGAAAATATGTGTTAAATTTCAGTGTGTTAGATTCTGCAGTCCTCTAACTTTTCTTCTTCTTCTTTTTAAACCAATGTTTATTAATCAAAGTCCACATGAATAGTTTGCTGATTATGAGACCTTGTTACAGCCTGTCTGTGCTCACAAATATTGATCACCTTGGCAGCCTTTAAGCGGATGTTTAGTAAGGACACTGAATAAATGTATAGACAACCAGTACCTTCCTCACTGATTACTGGGGCTGCTCAGGACAGTCCTGGAGTGCACAGCAGTAAGATCGAGAGGGACTGATACTCAGTGCTATAGGAAACATCTACTCCAACACATGCTTCCTGCTTAGTTTGCAAACCATCCAGCTTTAGTACAGAGATTTGCTCAGGGTGAGGTATTATGGTTGGTTTTTGCAACACCTTCTGTGGTGGTATATCTGCATTTTGTTGAAGTTGGGAAATTGTGCTTTAGTCCCTTTTTAGACCACAGGGACTCACAGGCTATGAAAGTTGATCTTTCTTTACCAAACTTTCATCGAACAGAATTTACACAAATTTTCTAATTTCAGCTGTCAATGATATTGGAATCAACCCACCATTTAAATTTTACTTAAAGGCTTAAACAATTCCTTAGGCTATATGATTTTATTTTTGCCCTGGGGAGTGGGGTTGAAGCAATCTTTTGGAACTTAAAATTGAATTGGGCTCATGTAAAGTAGGCTGAAGTGTTTAGTTAAGACTTCGATTTTGTAGTTAAAATAGTATAGTTTTAATAAATTGGCTATAGGTTTCTAGTACTACTTTTAAGGAATGTAGGAAGACAGGACTGACACATGAAAGACTGGCAGATTAAGATATTTTAAAATTACATGACTGTGATTATTACTTATTTTGAAAATTGTTATGCATGCATATAGTAATCTTACAGTTTACTTCCCAATTTGTGGTTTAATATTTAGATATTTAATTCTGAAGTTATATAATAACAAATATTTTGGTGTAGAGGTAACACATCTCAAAATGAAAGTTAATCCATAAGAAAGCTTAATTAGTACTTAAGAAAACTCTTCCTAGTTGAGGTTTGGGTTTTTTTATTGATAACTCTGGAATATCTCTATTTTTAATTTCTCTGAAACCAGTCCAGCTTCTGGAAGTTCTGTGGAGTTTTTTTATTGCTACTGCTTTTGAGAGAAAACCTGGAATAAAAAAACCTTGCTGAAATGTTCGTTTCAAGGAGATAATTTAGTTTGTTGCCAAACCAAACAAAGTGGAAAATGACCCAGTCACAACCACACGCTGAGCTCATCAGAGGGATATATACTGTGTTCCAGATGCTTGTGTCTGCCAGTAAATGCTATTGAAAGTAGAAAAAGGTAGGTAATAATAGTAGATTTAATTTGAAAACTAATAGTCCTCTGGTGTTTTTATACTACCCAAGATATTATTTTAAGGTGCTGTTTGCTAGCATGCAGCATTACCACAGGATTGTAACAAAGCACCAAAAATTTTCATTGCTTCATTTTAGAAAGACAGTTTAAAATAATATAGACAAACCACCTTCCTTTCTCTGCAAAATTTCAGCAATCTCTGTTATGCTCCTCTGCATTTTCAAGGTCTAAAAACTCTTCCAGTGCTTCTGGAAGCCCCTATATACTCTTTTTTGGTGCAGTAGGATCTCTGCTTAAACATTATGTCTCTCTCTCCTGAGTGTGGCACTTGTGTCTCCTGTGAGACCTGTTTTTAAGTCCTATTTAGCAGTCCTTCAGACAGAATTCCCTTTTGCTGCTCCACCCATTGCATTTTTTTTGAACAGAATTGTTAATATTTTCACCTTTATCTGCTCTTCATGGAAGTCTTTAGAAAGACTCTTGCATACAGCATGTGAAGTGCTTAGAAATGGTGCATGGACTGTGGTAGTTTCATAGTGCACGGCATGGAGATTTATAATTCTGTCATAACCATGTTTTTTTGCAAAGGTTAAGGAACAGGAACTCCTCAGGAAGACTGAGAAGGTGATTAGAAAAAATAGTAAATGCTAATCTTCTTATTTTCATAGAAGATGTATGTGTACAGTTTATGACACATTGGGAAAAGATATGAATATAATTGTTTAGCTCAACACCAAATAAACAATTATCCAAGTATGTAGATAAGATGCTATAGCCCTCTTTTCTGATCCCTAGCATATTTCATAGTTAAATTCTTTCTTGCAAGCTTGTGTAATTGTAGTGCAACCTGTGTGGTCCATATGTTGACTTTCAGCAGTGAAAGATGACTTCCCCTGCAGTTACATTTTTCACAGATAAAACATTAAAACCATCCTGTGAGCTGTGTGCTACCTATTAATTCATTGTCTGGGTATCTGAAGGCGATGGTGTTAAAAAAATTCCTGATACATCAGATATTCAGCAGTACCTTGTCTTTGATGTTTCTGTTAGAGTCTGTGAACTGTGTAGTGAATTTCAAAATCACCACAACTGAGCAACTGATGAGAGTTAGTGAAAATCCCATCTTAAACTGTTTACAGTTATGGTTTTTCCCCAGCTACTATAACAGTTCTGTTCAAAGGTGTTATTTTTTTAAGCTTGCATTCCCATGAGGTGTTGGAAGCTGCTGAAGGAGTGTTTTCAATTTCAATCCTTCACCATGGAAAGCATTGTTATTCTTTCATCTGGCATTCAGAACAGATTAGGAGGTCTTCTTTTCACAAAGCTTCCTGAAAAGAGGGAACATACTGAGGGTAAAATTTGCAGGATTAAGGAAGAACAACATAAAGGAAACCTGTCAAGGATTAACAGACTTTATAGTGTGACACTGGTTTATTTCATGTGATTTGTGTTTGCAAGGGTAAATATAACGAAGGCATCTTCTAAAGATCAAATGGTAGGTATAAATAAAAAAGGACAAGGGAAGAGGAGGGAAGGGACCTGGTCACTGTGCTACTGAATTGGAAAAGTATCAACACAAAACATAGCAGGGTGTTAATAATCAAGTCTTTATGAAAAATAGGAAGGAGAAAAGGGAAGCATACATTTTATACAACAGTCAAAAAAAAAAAAAGAATGGAGCTTTACATAAATCTTTGCAAAGGGAATAGCTCTTGAACACATGATTAAAGAGAACACTTGGAAAGGTAGCACTTAAATATAGCAGGATAATTTAAAAGAGAGGTCATGCTTAGCAAACATAATAAAGAAGTGGTAATGAAGCCTGATGGTATAGAAATAGAAGACAAAGTATTATGAAACCCTGAAAACCTAGAAATCAAATTACAAAAGTACTGAAAATAAGAATTAACTTTATAATTTCCTGCCTGAAGAATCAGAAAGTGATAAATGAATACAGCATTACTTTTCAAGGTAAGTGCTACATAAAGATCTGTGATCTGGAATTTGAATTTGTCATCTGTAACTGTATATATTTCCATAACATGAAGTGTGGGGATTTATGTTGGTCAGTCTTTGAGAAGTGGACTGGGACAAAAGAAGATAAAAATTAGTGACATAAGGAGTACAGAATGTAGTGAGTTACATGGTAACCTGAAGCAGTCTCATAATAATTTTTAGAATGTTGTGTGACATAAATCTTTCATTAAGAATATACTATTGTATAAACAAACTGAAATACAAAGAAATAAGGAATTCACAGTGCATATTTATATATATATTTTTACGGAGAATAAAATTTATGGGAAATAACTTTCGAGGCTTGAACTTGTTTGATTCATTCTGCCTGAGAAATCAGGTTCCCTAGTTGCTGTAGGGCTGATCATATGAAGTTAAAACACCTCAAATAATGACTGAAATATTATATGCATGTATAATTAGTACTTAGTATAAGAATTTTCACATCTGGAAGAACTGATAATATGTTCCATTAAAAAGTTCAGTCTCTTTTCTATAATGTGTACATGTATATGCAATAGTTGCATATTTCCTACATGACTGGGAGGCCATGAAATGTAAATGGTGGTATAATATATAAAAGCAGTAATTCTTTTCGAGATCTTGATCTTCGCTGTTTCCCTCAGTCATGAAGCAAAGCCTCTAGATTTGAGGCAATAATACATTTGAACTTCATGTCCTTCAAGTAGCATTAATGTGATGAAATTGCTGCAAGTGTCTACAGTAAGTGTGGAATCACAAAGGAAAAAAAGAAACATCCACTATAATCACCAAACCCTCCTTCCCCCACCAACCATTGAGCTAGCTCTAAATTTCTGAAACTTGTGGAATTAACTAACTTTAATCGTGTTGTATGAAGAAAACCTATATACTGAAGCAGCATAGAGAATAACGGGTGCTACTCATGTTACATGACTTGATTAAGCTTTGACCTGCAGCTATACTGCTGACGCTAGCCTGAACTACATAGCCAGAAAAAAAATTCAATAGTTTATATTTTAGGTGTAACAAAAATTGTGGGGTGTTCATTTCATCAAGTTCATAGATTTTTAAAGGTATGGAATGGAATCAGCAAATGGATCTTTGAATAATGTTTAGTACACACAGACTACATCTGGAGACTTTGTATGCCTCATCCAAAGTAACTTTAAGCACTTAAAAAGAAAATAAAACCTTCTGGGATATTCTATGTTGGCTTTATTTAGAAAATAAAATTATGAAGAAATGAGACGATAAATGGTACAGTGAGATATGTAACTTATATTTATATTTTGTTTGTAAAAGCATTTGCTAAATTAAGTTGGTAAAAAAAAAAGTATCTAAAAATTTGGCTATGTCTCAAGTGGTTTTCAAATTAAAAATAAATGACAAACTTGAAGTTTTCCACAGGACTGTGTGAGATAAATGTGGCTTCCATAAAGGTTTATGTTGGTATGGATTTCAGCTGTGTAAAGGATATGACCACCAATACAAACAGGGCTCATAAATATTTGGAAGAAATACAAAATGGTTTCAAACAGGCCAATATTAAAAGTCCTAGGCCTTGCTTGATCTAAAAAGCTTCAGCCTCCCAAAGTGAATAGGCAATTAGGGCACATTCTGAACAGGAGGATCTCAAGTAACTGGGAAGTCTGAACACTCTCTGGAAAAAACGCAGCTGTGAGTGTCACTGAGCACACACAAATCCAGCCAGCACAGGGAAGAGGCTCAGCATCTCCAAATTTCCAGGTCACCGTTTGTGATCTGCTCTCATCCATCTCACAGGGAACTCTTCAGAACTTACTCAGAAAATGAAGTCTTCAGGGAAAAATTAATCCAAGTACACCAAGAGCAACATTTTACTAAATCAATTCACACAGTTTCAAAATTATAAATATAATTAAGGACAACAGGATTTCTGTATTTTTTTTTCTTCCAGGTTCATCATTAAGACAATAAACAAACACAAATTAGGTTTATAGCATCTATTCTTTATCTGCACTTAATAAGTGAAGATAAATAATTTTCCCCATAGTTTTCTGATAACACTTTTTTTTAAACTAGGCGAAACACTCTTTGCTTTCTTCCTTTTACTTTTATTTAAAGAATTTTTCACAAGAACAGAATGAAATGGAATTACTTAAGGGGGAGTTAAAAAGCAAGACAATTACAGTTTAGAGAAAGCAAAAATGTATTAATGTGATTCATGTCGTGGAATAACTTGCTTTGTCAAAAATATAGTGTTTCCATTGGTATGAATATTAATAAGCAGACATGAATGGCAGTGAGAACAGGGAATAGAATAGATATGGGGTGCAAGATATTAATTTTGACCTTTTCTCATGTGGTTGTTTTCATTGATGCACTCTGGGGATTCAGGACACACTCCAGTAATTGTAGCATCAGATCGGGAAAGGGGGAACTCCTGCAGTTCTTAGATGTGGAATGATGATACACATGGCAGAAAGGACAAATCTAAATCTCTATTCCTTTCCATATTTCGAAGAGTGCAACATGAAAACATAAAAGAACTGGCTAAAATTTGGACAAAAACACCCGAGGAAAAAAGTTGCAAGTGAAGTATACTCAAGAAGTGTTCAGAAATTCATTAATTTGTGCTGATGAAATGTAATAATTAAGAACATTGATAAAACTAAAAGCAAAACCGTCCTCCAACAAAAATGCAATTAAGATTTCCTTCTCTTTAAACAGAAACAATGCTCACATAGTAATGCAAGAAGATATTAAAAGTCATCTGTGAGAAAATTATATCAGTTTTGACATTTACAAAGGATAAATTGCAGAAAACAAATTAAAGAAAGCCTCTCATTAACATTTTGGAATCATCAGTTTATCTGGAATATCACCTAATTACTTAAAGGACAAGATAAAGTACAATGGTCCACACAAATTTTTGATAAAAAATAATGACATTAAATAAAATAAATTTAAAATAAAATAAAATTTCTTTGCAAAAAGAGACAATAACTTCTTCGTGAAAGTAAACTGCAGGAGTTGTTCTGAAAACATTAGCAAAAAATGTGGTAGATTTTGTGTCTTTATCAAATAACAGAACATATTATATTGTTTTGATAATTTTTGTCAAATAATGACTATTTATCTGTCCCCCAGTGATAAGAAAAAGTAAAATAAGCATTTTATGAAAACTAAAAAAATTGAAGTTCTTGAACTAGATATTAACACCTTTTATGACTTTACCAGATTGGTACTTCTTTAAACTTACTGGTTCCCATAAGTCAGTAATTATATAAGAAGAATCTGAATTTGTTTTTTGTTTAAATAACTGCTTTGTTTTTGATGCATTAATCAGAGAGGAGAGGACATATATGAATCCCCAAACATAAATAGCAAATAGGTAGAAAAACAATTCAAGAAAATTATCTGTTTATATAATTCATGAAAAGGAGGTGGATTTTAGGATGTAATTTCTGAAAACATAACTTTAGAAATGCTAGGCACATAGATTTATCTGCAGGCATTGCCACAACACACTAAACACTGCATTTCAGCAAGAAGGATTCCTTATTTTTCCCCCATGAAGAGATGAACTTCAGTGAAAATACAGAATACAAGATCAGCAGAGTTGTTGTGATACTTATCATTCTTAAAAAAGATATTTTTTTTAAAAACTAATAAACCCTACACTTCTTCCTTTAGCTTTAGGATCACTTGAGTACTATTCAACCTGCATGGTCTCCTGGAGCCTTCTCCTGACCAGGCTGGCTTTGTTGATCTTCCTTCTCTAAACTAGGATGAGAGCTTCCCTTCTATAAAATTACAGTTTACTCTTATCTCTGACAGATGATTTCCTTCAGTGATTTCAAACACTTTTTAGGCAGGAAATGGCTTAACTGAAAGCTCCCTCAGGAAATTTAGCTCCTTCAGCACTCTAAGGTCACTCATTGATCTGTTTTTGTCAAGCTGCAGCCTGTTCACACTTTGGGGTCCATATGCTGTTTCCCTAGTGGATCTCAAAAACTTTATGTTTTTCATACTGTACTCTGAATTTTTTTAAATGTTTACAAGTTGCAAATGGTTGAAGACTGCTGGAGGACTTTGATTCAAATAAGAAAAAAAGGTAATAATTCAAGGGTTAATTTGATCTAGGTTTTCATGAACATCCATTGCTGTGTTTACAGATCTGAAATGACACTGACATGGGCTATCCTGAAAATCAACTTCCTGGCAAGTGATGTCATACAGTTTTGTATTACATTCAAGTAAGGTTTTTTTTTTTTTTCAGTGGAAGCTAAGGCTTGGTTTGCTAATTTCCTCAGACCAGAAAAAAAGTACAAATGCTAAAATCACATTAAAGCTTATTGACTTTGTATCATAAATGGCATATATTTCAATAGTTTGTCATAAACAGTGGTTTGTCATTCCCTAAACAGTTTCATGTAGTCTCTTGATGGTACTATTTAATGGAGTTAAGTTCTGCCACTCTAATGTTAAATAGATCTTTTGATAAAAAAAGAATTGTATTTGGTACATATTTTAGTGCAGTACAATATCTATTATATTTCAGCAGCACAGGCAGCCTCATAAATCTAAATGAAATGAAAACCTTAAAAGTTTTCATATGGCATTTCAGTTCTCCTATCTAAACTAATTTTCCAATTTAAAGGCCTTTTTGATTTTTCTTTCTTTCCTGAGATCATATTTAGAAATCAACTTTCCCACTTGAATCTTTAGAAGGTTTACAGCTTTTACATGTCAGTATTTTTATTTGATTAGTTAGGGTTAGTTTATTTAATTTCTTATAGTATTAAGGCCAGACAAACATAATTCCATGGTTCTTCCTTGTTTTAAGTAGTCTTTTTTTTTTTTCACCTTGAGAAAACTTTATTTTCCTCATCTGTCTCCAATAGAATTGCATAGAAGATAGCACTGAACTGTCTTTCTGGTTCTGCCTGTTGAATAGTCAGTGTAAGACAAAAATTCACCGTATAGATTCTTCTCATCCTTTGGACCACGTCTCGCTGTCGCCTTTTACTGTTGAATTTTTATGAATAAAAACAAATTCTTCCACCTTTCCATGTGATATTATGCCTATGTGTTTTTATTTTCTTTATTCCATGCCATCTTCGTAGGGCCAAAAAAATAAAAAGACAATAATCCCTTAGAAAAAGTAGCAATAGAAATTAACTGTATGTGTAATTTTCAAATCCTTTTGACTAAGGATCCATTCCGACATGATCTTGATCTCAGGAGTGCAAAAATTTGGACAATACCCCACCACCCTTCTAATTCTTTATGTTATGAAACACATTATAGGTGTTCTTGTTTTAAATCTCATTCAAAACCAATCATAAGAATGATGTATTTTTAGTCTGAGATACAGCTACTCTTACTTTGAACTCTGAAAATCCCTAATGTAGCATGTTAGCCATGACAGTGGCTGTTACATTAGCTCCTTTATATTAGGTCTTACTTTTATTTTCAAAAAATGTCTTGTAATAACTTGGAAAAAAACGTTTTAAAGCTTGAACTTACTTGTGTTTTGAACATCATATTTCAGTAATTCATTATGCTTTGAAAGTATTGAAAGAAATATTACTACTGCTTTATTTTTGTACTTAGTTTACAAGATAAGATTAGGTTTTTTTATTAAAAATCACAACTTCAACTCTTAGGTTTCCGAAAGTCAAATAACCACACAGAGAAAAAAACATTTACAGAAATGAGGAGATTCTTGCCTCTACATAAAAACTTAGTCCGAAATTCAAAGGTCTGCATTCGTCACTCTCTTTTCATTCTCAGAAAAGAGAACAAGCATTGTCATTACCATGCTCAGGAGTGATAAACAATTTTCCATCAAAACTGTCTTCCTAAGACGTTTTTAAAAAATGAACTGCTCATGTGAGAAAGATTAGCAGCACGCACACACAGACACACACATATAAATTCCAAAATAACATTATTTTGGGTTTAGAAGTCAGTTTCTAATTGAGCTCATTCAGACTTAATTGCACCCAAAAAGTACTTGTCTTGGATGCTCAAGTAAGCCTGTCTAAATCAATTGAGTGTGGAAATAAGAAGGACATACCCAACATGTCAAAGTAAGATATGAATAAGTGACAAATGACCAGCTTGCTCCTTCTCATTGCAAGGCAAGAAGATTACCTTAAATTGAATGTTTTATGAAGAAAGTATGCGAGCATAGGCAGCTGTCTTTAAGTAGATAATTCGTTGTAGGGTTTTTTTAGAGTGTCTGTAATCCTGTGCATGTTAAATGTTAAATATGTTAAAATGCATTTATCCCAGTGTAGACACATATTCAGAATAAAAATGTCCCTAATTTAATTTAGCTTAATTCACTTTGAAGTCTGAAGTGGACTACATTGAATTAAAGGCACTGAAAATCTGAATAAAAGGATCAATACATGACTTTAATTCATTTTAATTAATCCACTTTAAAAGTTACTTCAGATTACCTTTCTTAAGTGTTTCTGCATTGACAAATTCAATAGGCCTTGAGTCTTTAGATAGGAGCTTATAATTAATTATGAAATTATCTGTTCCCTCCTTCACAACCTGAAGAGCTAATGGCTTAAGTTATAGTTGTTCTGAAATGGACACAAAGCACACAGAATGTAAGCACAGAATTTGTTAGTCCCTGACACTTCTCCCCTGGAAGCCTTGTTAATCGCTGAAAAGTCAATAAATTTATTTGACAATTAAAAAGATATCTATTATTAGTTGGAACGATGCAAGTCATTCAGATTGTTTATTCTATCATTCTTTAAAATCAACCGTGTTCCACATGATCAAATGACAATATATGCTATTTTTGATAATGATTCTCTTCCAGCAGATAAGGTTATTTCTTAGTTTATGGTGAGAATGCAAAGTTGATTAATTGAATGTAGCATCAATATTTAGACCTGGTACATAAAGGGGTCTTTTAAATTATTTTTTTCAAGTACATAAGGAGTTATTCTAACATTCCACATGACTAAATTGGAATAAAACTTGAGTTACTGAAGTGGTGTCACATGAGTAGCAGAATAATTCAGCATCATATAACTTTTTAGGATCTTGTTCAACAATAATTTCAAGGAAATACATTTTCCTCTTATTTGAATATACTTGAAATGACTCATAATTCAATTAGTTGGCATAGTCGAAGTCGAACCTTGTGGCAAGCTATATCTAAAGCCATTAATGTGAGCATCAGTTTCCCTTAAACTAAGGTATGTCTCCAAAACAATCATCTTGTGGAATTCAGAGAGATGTTTTTCAGCTTTTCTTCTTGTACAGTTTTTATCTTTATTTCAATAATTTAAAGGCTGAAATGCTGTCAAAATTTAGAAAATTTTTTTTTCTTATTTTCTTCCTTTTTTGGCTGCTAAATATTTACTTTTCATAATAGTTTTGCAGTTCAGGTCTTTCACTTTATTTATTCATTTATCTGACATTAGAATGAATTATCTTATCTGTACGAATAACTCAATCCTAGCAGATGTCTTCTAGCACATATTGCATTTATATATATAAAAATCGTACATTGCATGTTGCATATGTGATTTTATATCTATATGGGAGATATCTATATGTATATGGGATATAAGTGTATATTTTATTTATATATATATCTTTTTCTGGTTTTTACATCATGATAAGGTTATGCGGGTTTCCGGGGAAAGTTAACAGGGTTTCATGACTAACGAAAGTGAATTATTTCTAGGGTAAGATAGTATTTATTTATTTATTTATTAAAAAAAAAAGGATAATGATTTCTAGAACCAGAGAGTCTGGAATTTCAATGGCAAGAGAAATATGACAAGAAATTAGTTCTGGAAAAGTATAGTGTTTATGACAACATCAACAGGCATATAAACAGGGCTTTATTAATTAGATGCATATGACATGGCTAGAAGGGAAAACTCATCTGTAAAGCAGTTAAAAACAGAAATAGTCAAAGGACCAGGAGAAACTGCTAATGGGAAGAGCTGTGTCTCATATTTCCAAGCTGCTGCAGCTAGAAGGAGTGTGTCAGTAGATGCAAAAGGTATCAAGAGCTGGACAAAGATCTGTTTGTAGATGTCACAGAAATGAAGGAAACTGAAAAGTTCACTGAGTGGTGTTAAAAACAAAACAAACGTGTTAACACTTCAATTGCCCGGTGGTCAACAATGGTCAACAGAAGAAGCAGGAGTGCAGCAGTAAAGAACTTGAAACTGAAGAAAGTAAAGTATGGTTACCTGCTAGAAAGGAGTGTGGAGAGTACTGAATATGATTCACATGCCAAAGCTTTTCTTACTCTGTTTTCTCCTTTGGTGAGGTGGGTTTGTGTGTTTTTTTTTGGTTTGTGTGTTTTTTTTGGTTTGTGTTTTTATTTTTAATTTACTTTGGGGTTTGATAAAGTGCTTTCACTGTCTGATAGACTGGGGTCTAAAACTGCCTGCCAAGCAGAAACGTGTGAAGATTTATTTAGGGCAGGAAACAAAGCAAAGGGAATACATAGAGTGCTGTGTATTATTCCTATACTTCTGTGTGTTTGCCAAGTTCTGTTTTGCAACAGATCTCCAGATCTCTCTAAAGACTGAGCCTGAAGAAATACATTATCTTTCTGACCTGCAATGTGTACTCTATCCAGTTCAAAGGCTGATAATATTTTGACTCTTATTGTACCTGCATAATAAAGGGTTGTATCTCCCAACATTTTTTGAAACCAGGTCTCTCTTGAGAATATTGGTATGTAAACTGGTAATTTTTATTGTAATTTGTAGCACACAGAGATGTCAGTAGTCTGTAAACATACAGGGGTTTGTTTATCTATTTAGTTAGTTAGTTAATTTTATTTTTGTTTTATTATTTTTTTGTATACAGACTGAGCCATAAAATGGAAGAATTTAGGTATTTTCCTATTTCTTTACTAGCTTCAAGTTTCATGTTGCATGCTGCCACTTAGACAAATTAACAGAATCTACATTGAATCTAATAGAATCTACACTGTAGAATCATTTTTATTTTACTAGCAGAAAATAATAGTCACCTGATAAGAAAAATGTATGATCTAAGTTTTTTCTGTTAAAAGTGAAGAAATTGAAATAAAGGGTATAGTGAGCCTTGCAGGGCCTTAACAGAGTCACGGCTATAAGCCTGTCGCTCTCAAGAAACTGACTTATTTTCTGCTTCTATGAATCAATATGATTCAAGTTCAAGATTATGTTTTAATTACCAAACCAGTAAAACTTGCGTGACTTGAGTAGTATTGTAAAAGGCTATGTTTTATTAGCATCCAGCCAGGCTTGGTTCTAAGTGGTGGCAGGACAGATCAGGCCGCTTCTAAGGGTCTATAGATCTAAAGGTCTGTAATGCTATTCATCTTCAGAAAAGTCAACAACAAGTATAAGATAGATATTACTTAATACAAGAGCTGAGGTCTGAGATTTAGACCTATAGAAAAATAGACTGAAATTCTCTGAGTAATAATTAAAAGAGTTTTGAGAACTTTATTTTATTTGTGCAAAACTGAGCTTGGAATTTATGTGGGCTGGGGTATGATCAAAAGGAATTAAAAAGAGATGGCAGACCTTTGAGGAATTGAAAGCAAGTTATTTTAATGAGTGAGGATAAGTGCAGAAGACCAGTGCTGATAAATTGCAAGCTTGTAGTTTAACCTGACTAAAACAGTATTAAAAATAAAACAACAAAACAACAAACAATAAAATATACACAGCTTCTAGCGCAAATTTAAGAAGCTACAACCAAACATAAAATAATAATATACTTATTTATAAAGGAAAATTCAGAAAGGTTGGACTATAAAATGTGATGCAACCTGCAAGAATATATCAAGGAATACAAGACATTGTATTGCAATGCACATGTATTTTTGTACAGTGTTAGCAAAGAGGGAATGGCCTGCAGTTGTGTCAGGGGAAGTTTAGGCTAGATATTAGAAAAAGGTCCTTCACCCAAAGGGTGGTTGGGTGTAGAGGTGTCTGATATGGGAAGACAGCAAGAAATGGACATTGTTACCCTGGTAGGATGCAAACCATGGGAAAAGTAAGGAGAAGCGGTTCCCTAGGGCAGAAAGAGGAACTCGAACAAAGGACAAAAGGAACTAATGTTGGTAATAGGTAAAAATATTATAATACTGTAGCTAGCAGCAAGGACTCACGGATGTAAATGAACAATTGGAGCTTATTGTGTAAAAGGTATAAAAAGCCTGCTGAAATAAATAATAAATGTCTTCACTTTTACCATCATGTGAAGTCGGTGTCTGCAATCGCAATGGTTGGGTACTGCAACAGGCTCCCCAGGGAACTGGTCACAGCACTGAGTCTGCCAGACCTCAAGAAGCATTTGGATGATACTCAGGTACATGGTGTTGGATTTGATAATCCTTGCAGGTCCCAGCTCAACCAATTCTGTGATTCTGTGGAAAACATTTTCTAGGAAAATACATGTCCATAACTCAGTGGAAGGAATTAATTTTCTTTTCATCACTGATGTCCAAAAAGAACAGCTGTGTTTAGCAGCTAGCATACCTAATCCTGGTAAAATGAGAAGGAGTCTGTGTAGACTAGGACAAAAACACAATATAAAACTTTAAAAGTATTTAATTAGTCACATCTTCAGAGTGCCTCATAGCAGTAGTTATTTTCAGAAAGTCAAGAAAATTAAATTCTAACAGCTAAAAACATGTAGATTCATTGCTCTTGTTAAATAACAATCAAAAACCTAATTAAAAAAAAGAGGTAAGACAGAAAGGGTACTCAAGGAACTACAGAATATCCTGTTAAATTAACATTCCATGAAATATGATAAAGCAGTGAAACTATTTGTGAGCACCTGCAAAGTACTAACTGCCAGCATGGATTTGACAAGAACATTTTGTTACCAGTTAAAAAGCTTTGTGGAGAGGAAGAAAAAGAGTAAGTAACACAGATCTTGACCTTAAATAGTGCTTCTGAAAGTGTCTCACAGGACTTTTTTAAAGAAAGGACATTTTCTATTGATTGGCATTATAGCACAGATGCAACACTTGTTGGAAAAAGATGTTTCCAGAGAGTTAATAGGCTTCGCTGTCAAAAGAGCATGTCAAAATCATTCTCTAAGAAAACCAGCATTCTGGAGATGTAGAATTCCTTATTAGTGTTACTGGCCACGGTAAAATATATAAATGAAATATAAAATATGCTTACTAAATTTGAAGTTGAAACAAACCTGGAGAAAGTTGCAAGTGTGGGGGAGAACAAGATTACAATTCAAAGTGGTCTGGATAGTTTGGGAAATGGCCTGAAAAACCAGGATGAATTTTTACAGAGACAAGTGCAAAGGACTTAACACAGGAATAATTAGTTGCACGGATGCAGAAATGGGAGCAAGACCTTGAGCAACGGTTCTTTACAAAAACACCAGGAAGTTAAAATGTCACAAGCAGAAGAATGAATGTCAACAATATTGAAAGAGGCACAAACACTATATTAGGAAAAAACTAAACAGAAATATACTCTGCAAGAAATTTGAAATACAGCTCCTGTGAAAAAGAGATGTATGTGCAGCCTTTCCATGGATACTGTCTCTCTTCAGAAAGGCCCACAAAGTCTCCTCGTTGCAGCTCTCTCCTCTCACTCTGACTTGACTGTGCATTAGGGCTATATGTAGCACAGAATAATGGCTACTGCTGAGTACATTGTCTTTTGGTCTGCTCTGGAGTAGTAGGGCATTCCTGCAAACACTGTAGCAAGTTCTGTGCACTGCTCTTTGAGATTAGAGATTTGGACACCCTTGGAAATGAGAAAGTAAAGGACATGGAAAATCATCCACATCTGTGGTAGCTAGAAACAGGAAATAATGGACTTCTGTTACAACGAAGTCAAAGCAAGTAAAATATTAGAAAAAGAAATATTAGTGAAACATTGAAAGTGCCTGGGGAAGAGGCAGTGGCATCTCCATCACAAATCATCTTAAGAACAGGCTAGGAAAGCTTTTACAAGTATTGATGCTGCCTCATCAGGTAGGGGAGGAGGGAGTAATGCAGTTCAGTCACAATCTTTCATGTCGTTTGCCGGAACTTACTAGCACCAGTTTTGAAGCATAAACTAAAAAATTTGGGTTATTAAGTTTTTAAAAAGAGTAATTCTCAGGAGTAGTTCTCAGCACCTTCTTACTCTTTTTTTTCTTTTTTTTTTTTTTTTTTTTTTTTTTTTTTTTTTACTTTGTAGATCCTTGGAACATATTCTCCACAGTTTCTGTCTTTTATATCAGATAAAAATATTGATGTAACATAAAAAGATTTTTCTCCAACATAGGTTTGCATTATAACCATGAGGTTATCTCTAGGGTCTCTTTTGAAATTTTTACAGAAATTCAACGGAGACATGTAATTTTAAATTAAAGCAAAACACTTAGAGACCCTATGCTTCAGAAGTAGGGATCTTCTACATGTTTCTTACTGATTTTTTTCCATCTCTGCTCAGATAATTTAGATAATATATTTTCACTTAATTTACAAAATCCTACAGCCATTGAAACAATTAATCATTTGTCAATGTTTGGAAATATTGTGTCATTGATTAAATTTTTGAAAATATATTATTGGGTTTTTTTGTGTTTGGATGTCATCCTTTGACTCTGTCTTCTTTTAATGTAATTTCTCAAAATAACAGAAACCTTTTTTACACTAATGCCCATTTCATTGTTATAATTCAAAATGTTTATATATCAAGATCTTATTTTATTGAGAAAATGGATTTTATGAATATACAGATAAATGATGATTTTAAATACCTTTGCCTGAATTAACTTTGTCATTATATAAGTCATAATTTGAAAGACCACTTAATTTTATTAAAATATTTTGATTGAGAAAAGAAAAATATATAGAAAATTAACACATGCAGTTATAGATGAATACGGTTTTGTGAGCAGTGTAAAACACTGAAGTTGTATCTGGTAGCTATAAAGACAGCAACTTCTATTTCCTCTGATGTAATCCATAAGGTGCTTATATCTTATGAACCTCTAATGATATGATGGAGCTCTACTTATTTTGAAATTTCTTTTGTAATTTGAAATTACAATTTCTTTTATTGAAAATACATATTGGATCAGAAATACACAGTTGTAAGGCAGACTCATTTTCCCCAATATTCTTTCAGTTTAATGTTAATGCAGATAAGCTTCAGTACTAATCAGAGTCACAGACTCTTTATCTTGTGTATGTCCTTTACTTTCATCCTGCACAAGATGCCATCTGTGCATGAAAAAGACACTGGGTCTCCAACAGAAAACAGATGAGATTATATGCATAATTTTTGGTGTTAATTTTCCAGAAAAAAAACCCCAACAAACCCAAACTCAACCACAGACCCACATATATAAAGTAAATACTCTGGTAATGTATTATACCACACAAAGCAACTTCACAATTAATATCCTTGCTATTTTTATTTTGCAGTCCATATATTAATAAGCAGTTTTGGTCACAACATCCATGCATCTACTCCTAGCCCATGAAACTGGGATTCTACCATCAATTCATGCTTTGTATAGTAACAAAACTTTAGAGTTATGTGTTAATTGACTTTGAATAGAAATTTTGCACAATCATTCACTTGTAGGAAAAAATAGCACATGATACTTTTAAATTGTAACTCACTCAGTTCCAGTGGAGCCATAACTCCATCGCCTTCAAACTGGCATTTCTTTTGAGTGTTTGCTTTATGTTCTCATTCTTCTGCAATGTTTTTGTGTTCCAAATTTTTAAGTGTCATATATAAGCTGAAAGTCTGCATCATTCCTCCTGGTCAGAGGGAGAGGGTTTGACAGGATCAGTTAAATCTGGTGAATTAACAAATGGTTACTGGACTGGTGCCACAGCAAGGAGTTCAAAAGAGTGTCTTCAGCCATAGACTTGCCAAGCTGGTGAAGAGAACTTCAAACTAAAGTTACCAGGGAAGGGGAATCTCAATCCAGCCCACTCCTACCAATTTGATGCCAGGGCCAGAAAAAGATGCAAAGAGTATGGAGATGGATTACAGGTCAGCAGGAGAGCACCTGAAGGACAGCACAAAGGAATTCCAGCTACCCCATACAGTAAATTGCTTCATTGGGGCCCAACTTAAACTGCTTTATGCGAACACGTAGCATGAGAAATAAACAAGTTAGCATGCCTGCAGGGCTATCATCTTACTGACATCACAGAGACATGGTGGAATGGCTCCTATGACTGGAGGGTTGAAATGGAAGGATAGAGGTTCTTTAGGAAGGGCAGACAGGGGAGATGAGGTGGTGGTGTTGGCCTCTGTCAATGACCAGCTGAAGTGCATGGACCTCTGCCTGAGGATGGATGAGGAGCTAATTAAGAGCTTATGACTCAACATTAAAGGGAGGACAGGGACAGGTGACATTTTAGTGGGGATCTGCTACAGGCCACCTGACCAGGAATACAGAGTGGATAAAGCCCTCTACAGAGAGATAGGAGCAGCCTCACATTCACAAGCCCTGGTCTTTATGGGGGACTTCAGGTACTTGGATATCAGTTGGAGGGATAACACAGCAGGGCATAATGCATTCCTTGAGCACCCTGGATTGTTTGAGGATAAATTGCTCCTCTAAGTAATGGAGGAGCTATCAAGAAGAGGTACTATTGTGCTATAGTCTCACCAACAAGGAGGGACTGATGGCAAATGTGAAGCTCAAGGGCAGCCTGGGCTGCCATGGTGGAGTTAAAGATTCTTAGGGAAGCAAGGAGTGCGCACAGCAAACTCACTACCCTCAACTTCAGGAGAGCAGACCTTGGCCTCTTTGGGATCTGTTTGGTAGAGAACAGTTGACTAAAACCCTGGAAGGGCAAAGGGTCCAAGAAATATTATTAATATTCAAGGACCCCTATCGATGGAAGGGTATGGACAGATTGCTCCAGGATCAATATGATCAGGCAAATGTCGGATTTATTAGGAGAAAGACAGATTATATAGTGCTCATGACGCTCAGCTTCTTGTTCACACTACATTGGTTACATAAGGAAAACATACTCTGCTGTTCACTGCTAATTGGACCACAACAGGTGGTCATAGGAGATGAGAAAACTTTATTCACCTGCCAAAACTCCTCCTTGGCATCTTGGCACAAGGTCTGCAGCCATATTAGTGGCACAGCAATTTTTACTATCAGCACCCAGCCATGCTAAGGTGAAACACACAGAAATGTAAAGAAAATTGTTCACACAATTTTTGCCTTACGACAGACCACCTCCTCCAAGCTCGGGAGTGATGAATTCCAGAAAAGAGGAAGACAGGCAAAAACACCAGAAGGCCTGCGTGGATGAACAACGAGCTCCTGGACAAACTCAAACATAAAACGAAAGCCTATAGAGAGTGGAAGTAAGGACAAGTAGCCTGGGAGGAATACAGAGAGATTGTCTGAGCAGTCAGGGATCAGGTTAGGAAAGCTAAAGTCCTGATAGAATTAAACCTGGCCAGCCATGTCAAAGGCAAGAAAAACTTCTACAGGTAAGTTGGTGATAAAGGGAAGACTGGGGAAAATATGGGTCCTCTTTGGAAGAAAACGTGAGACCTGGTTACCTGGGACACCGACAAGGCCGAGGTACTCTACTTTTTTTGCTCAGTCACTTTTCAACCTGCTGAGGTTATTAATTTTGAGTTGTATAAGTCCTGATGGCAAATCAATAACTTCCCAGCTTAGTTTTAACCTTTCAAGTATGGATTTTTTTTGTTTGCTTATGAATAAAAGTTCAGCCCTACAATAAATAAATAGTTATATTTTTTACATAAGGCATTAAATAAAAGATACAGTAGAAGCATGCAGGATACAAAAAGTGGGTATTTGCAGGACAAGAAATCTGCTTTTCAATGAAAAATTATTTTTAGATTTTGCCAAGGGCTCAGTCATATTTATGAATATTTATAATATGAAAAGTTTCATCTACTATATTTCTTCTTTTTTCTTAGTTAATTTTCCTGAATTTCTCAAGAACATTGCTAAAAAACGTCCATCTTGAAGAATTAGCCTTAAAATTCTAGTTTCCTTACTGGTATTTATAACTATTATTTATTTTCTGAGCAGGTAGCTACAGGAATTTAGGTGATTTTTGCTTATTCAAAAATTTAATGAGAATGCTAATGCCATTGCCAGTTTTAATTGTTTAGCTTGAAAGGGCAAACATTATCTACATTAATTTTACCACCTTCATAAGTAACTAGAATCTCAGCCTTATTGCTATGCTTTTAGGCATCTTTGCATTTCAATGTGATAGTAAAATAATGTTAGTCACTCTCTTTTGTGAAATTTGTTTCTTATTTATTGACATTATAAGAGGGTCTTATAATCTGAAGACTAATCAGCCTTAACTCCAAAATTCATATTCTGCATGGCTCAAAACTCTTATTAAATGGTTTGCTGAAAAATACTGTGCATCAGTGAGATTTTTTCTCTTCCTCCTTCATATTGATTCTTTGTTAGGCCAATAATTACTGATGCATTGGTCAAGAATTTTAAATTTTTATATCTAATAAAGATCAGAAGATCTGTGAATATAAATGTATGTAGATGATGTGAGATAGCTTCAGTGGCAAATAACTTTTTGTTTATTAAATAACTTCAGTTCTCACAGCATAAATGTACATTCTAACAGAAATAAAATTACCTTAGGTGCTCTTTACCTTCTGTAAACTTAACCTGTTGAGAATCTGCCACTCTTGCTTGTAAAAAAATTGAAAAGTATTTAGAAAAAATGAATCCACACTGCAGGCATGGGTTTAATGACAAGTATTATAATGATAAGAAGGGACTTATGTATGGACATAAATGGAGATGCATAATAGGGGGAGGGAAAAGGGTTAGAGACTTAACCCAAGATGGAATGAACTACAAAGAAACTGTAAGGAAGCTGGAAATAACATGGTGCATGAGTGATAGCATAGCTGATGGTGTGAAATGGGAAAAACAACGCCTCTAAGATCCTCATTCTTAGATGTGCATTTTTATCCTATATTTTGGAGGATCTTGCACGATGGGCCAGATATAAAAGTTTCTGCAGGACTAATGTTTTTTTGTACCAACCCCTTCTTTATCCTCTCACTTCCAGAGAAGGTGGAAACTGGAGGTCTCTGCTTCTGTGAATGTGTCTGAGCTCATTTTCCCTTTCCGTGATACAGTCTGAGATTTCAGCATCTACGATTCATTCATTTTCCATGGACATATCAGCAACTGTCATCTTTACTGACCCATTCCCTGGGAGAGGATTTCAAGTATGAAGGTTTGATGAGATCAGGGCATGGTTTCTCCAGGCTTGGGCAGGACATTCCAAACCCATGACATCAATGGATCCTTGTCTGGACTCTAGATGGAGGTTTTTTCCCAGTCTCTGTCAGCCCAAGGCTTTTGTTTTTCTTTTTCTCCTATACAAATTTTGAAATCCAACAGTCTTCATAGCAGCCTAGCAATCTAAGGAATTGACTCTAATGCTAAACCAATGTTATCTGCAATTCTGCAATATAACCTAGACTGCCAAAGCAGTTGAGAGAACAAGGTTTCTGGTTTCATTTTTGTTGGTTTGGTTTTATTTGTTTGGGTTTGTTTGTTTGTTTGGTTATTTAATATAAATGGAAGAAATCCAATCTTTCCCATGCTGTAAATAAGTAACTGAAATAGAACATTACTTACTTTGATGGGTGACTTATAAATACAGACTTAATAGAAACAAGGACATTGTCTGGAGTAAATTCCTATGACAGCTAAAAATGTTATGAGGAAGTGGGAAAAATGAAAATTAAAGACCTTTATTAGTATACCAATTTATTTTCTATTTCTTTTTATTTCCCACAGATTTTCTTAAATGAGCTTTTCTGTCACTGTGCCATTCTTGTTTCTGACCATTTCTACTATTTTTATTTATGTACTTATTTACTTCACTGAAATAAGATGTCATTTAACTCCCCTCATCCTTTCTCAACTCCTTCTCAATACTAAACTTTATTTCTTCATTATTATTTATTATTTTATCTTCAGACATTCTCATGACACTCTGTCTTAAATTACATATTCTTATTGATGTCACATTTCTGTGATTTATTTATACTTTCATCTGCCCCTGGGTACATTTGGTCCTGTGTTCTGGTTTCTGCATTTCTCCTGTGATTTCACAGCTTCTTCCAACCTCACATACTCTCTTTCAGTCCTTTCAGACTCATTCTTTTCCAAACTTTCACCCTTCCTATTTTTTTAAATTTGGTATTTTGTTTTACTTCTTTTTAAGTTATATACCATCCCAATTTTCAGTCACAGTCTTCAGAGAAATTATGCATTTAGCAATCTGGGCTTAAAGTTTCAACAAACTAAAAAACTTTTGGAGAATGTTGAAAGATTTCTCCCTCTCCTTCTCATTATAATTTGCAGCCAATGGCAAATTTCCTGAGGAGGAATATTCTCTGCTGCATGGCTTTTATGTTTATGTGTTGCCTGTATATATCTTGCCAAGTCAACCTCACTGATTTCATGAATCGTAGAATCATTTAGGTCGGAAACCTCCAAGATCATCATGTCCAGTATTTGACCAAACACCACCTTGCAACTAGACCACAGCATGAAGTGCAGTATCCCATCTTTTCTTGAACACCTTCAGGGATGGTGATTCCATCACCTCCCTGGGCAGTCCATTCAATATCTTAACCACCCTTTCAGTAAAGAAACTCTTCCTAAAGTCTAGCCTAAACCTGCTCTTGGTGCAGTTTGGGGCTATGTCCTCTTTTCCTGCTGCTAGCTGTCTGGGAGAAGAAGCCAACCTCCACTTGGCTACAACCTCCTTTCAGGTAGTTGTAGAGAGCGGTAAGGCCTCCTGAGCCTCCTTTTTTTCCAGGCTAAACAAACCTAGCTCCCTCAGCTGCTCTTCATATGACGTACTCTCTAGACTTTTCAGCAGCTCTTCTCTGGACACTCTTCCGCACACCAATGTCTTTCTTGTAGGGAGGGGCCCAGAACTGGACACAGTACTCAAGGTGTGGCCTCACCCATGTTGAGTACAGAGGGAAAATCACTGTCCTAGTTCTGCTGGCCACACTGTTCCTGATACAGGCCAGGATGCCATTGGCCTTCTTGGCCACCTGGACACACTGCTGGCTCATGTTCAGATGACTGTCAACCAACACACCCAGGTCCTTTTCTGCTGGGCTGCTTTCCAGCCAATCCACCCGTATCACTGCTTGGGGTTGTTGTGACCCAAGTGCAGGACCCAGCACTTTGCACTATTGAACCTCGTACAACTGGCCTCGGCCCATCAATACAGACTATTGAGATCCCTTTGCAGAATCTTCCTACCCCCCAGCAGATCAATGGTCCTGTCCAACTTGGTGTTATCCGCAAACTTACTGAAGCTGCACTTGATTCCTTCACCCAGATCATTAATAAAGGTATTAACCAGGATTGGCCTCAATACTGAGCCCTGCAGAACACCATTGGAGACTGGCCACCAACTGGGTGTAACTCCATTCACCACCAGTCTCTATGCTAGGCAATCCAGTGAGTTTTTAATCCAGCCAAGGAAAACACAGAATAAAAAGGCAGAGACTAGAAGGAGCCTTCATGAAAAAGTGTCTTTACAGAACAGTATAAAAATCTGAATGAAAGAGAACGTGGGAAAAAATACAACAACCTGGGTGATGCAAAAAGATCTCTTATTGTTGTAAAGAATATGGAAGAATATATCGTCCCACTAAAACTTACATAAAAACTCTGTGTTACTGGATTCACATGTGTAAAACTTAGACAAAGGTACTCATTCTATAGGGTTCATATGTCTAAATTGCAATGAAAATACCATGTTACAATTATTTATAATACTTGTCTTCAAAGGAATTGCAGTGCTTGGTATTATTAAAAGTTGTTTAAACCTAGGATGCCGGATTTGCTATTTATATATGTCTAGTTATAAATACATATGACTTAGTAAAGGGAATAATTTGGTTAAGCTGTTTCAAGTTGTTCTGATGAATGGCTGGTATCTGAGTAACTTTTATCTCTTCTTAAAGATACCACTGATTTATCACTAACTGAAATGCGCATATGCACACACACTGGAGAAAATTAATTTCTTTTTGACAAGGACATGTAGAACAAATTAAAGCATAAGAAAAGCAGGCATATTCTGAAATATATCTTTAAGTATCCTTCATTAAATATAACTTTAATCATATTTCTAAACCAATTAAAAACAAATTATGCAGTTACATATCGATGCACAGATTATAGATTTATTTTTCTATATCAATGGATTATGAATTTGGCAACAGCTCAGTAGCTATTCTCCTTTGACTCATGAAACTGTAGCCAGTGCTGCAGAAAAGATTTGGACAAAAGTAAAAAATATTGTGGTTTAAGGGGGTTGTGTCTGTCTAATGATACATGCTTCAGCATTAATACAAACAGCTTCACATTCAACTACTTTGTTTGGTTATTAGAATCTATAGCTCTAATTGTTTGTGCAGGACAGTTATCCTCCATTAACATTAGCCTGCACATTCCTCTGATACCCAGCATAACGGAAAACTACAAGAGCTGCTGTTTCTTATCATCTTTCCTACAGAGTCTAAATTGGAATGGGTTGTATTATTTAATGAGTTGCACAAAGCAGTCAACAGTCCTCTTTCTCAGAGCTCAGTACATTTTCTACAAGGCTTTGGATAATTTGGTTTATCATTACTGCTTGGATTTTGGATATGCTGCAAATTTATTTTGAATCTAATTCTTAAGCAGCAGATGTACTCTAGATTAAAATGAGGAGAAAAATAGAAAAGTGTAGTTGTCTAAAGGACTAAAGAAAGAATGTATTTAATTTTTTTTTCTCCAACTGGTCAACATCCTACTAACAACTATAAAAAAATGTAACATTCTGTTTCCCTGTCACTGAGAAAAACAGGACTTTTGTTTGTTCCCTTCTGTCTTTCATTTGAATGGAAAACCTATGTTATTACAGAACAGATGTGTGTTCAGTGTGTTCAGTTTTGTCAGTTAAAAAGGAAAACATCCTGTTGGAAAGGATAAGGATTTTTGGAAAAAAAAACAAACCAAACAAAAAAAAAGAAAAAAAAAAGAACAAAAGAAAGAAAAAACACCCACCAGCCCAAAAAACCACCAAGATGAAAATTAAAAAAAAAAACACAACAAAAACAAATCTTGTCAATTCATTCCATTCAAGTTATAGAATAGATTGTTTGAATACTCAGCTTTTTATACTCAAAATCTTTTAAACAAAAAGTGTTTGTACCAATGCAAGCCCAATAATTTATTGTTAGAATTAAAGTCTTATCTGTATAATAAAAAAATTAGTATTAGTTTGGTTACAGTGATAATAGCACTTTGAGGTCAAATTATGTAAAGTTAAAAAGAGATGTACATGAACTTTCTACTGAATTTTCTTTTTCTGTTTTTATGCTCATTTCACTCAAATGATACCCTTCAGTTTGGGGCAGTTTACTTAGCATCCTGGTCTGTCAATCACAAAAGCAAGTCAGCAGTTCTTTCTTTCACAATTGTAGGCTGCAGGCCAATGTTGAATTCATGAGTCCACAGACTCAATAAGGAATAAGTCTGATTAGAATAACTGTGAAGTTTGGTTTTGGCTGTTCATTGTTGCAGACCACATGGTAACCATGTCAGTGGAAACAGAACAAGTCAGCACCCTGAGCTTCTTGTTCAATGCCAAGATTTGATCACAGGTACTGTGTTGATTCAAAATTTGCAGAAATTCTGCAAATTTTTGAGTAGCCTGTGCCCTAACAGTTAACACTAACCATCCACATGTTAAAGTTCCTTATATGTTTTAGGTACCTCACTCATTTGCATAGAACATTTGTATGAAATTCTCCCTCTCAGGAGCTATGGAGAACATTATTAAAATAGGTGGGATTGGTAGCATAGTTAAGTAGACAATAATACTGCAGATAGACACAGTATCGGTCTTCTACACTAGGGGTGACATTTATAATTAAACCTCAGAATAAACAAACAAAATAACTTGCAATACAAAACAACCTAGAAGACACTGTGGTAGAGTGTATTACTGAGTAGACAGTACTGTGAGAGATTGCTAAATTTTGAACTGTCGTTGCTAAGGGTACAGATGGTTTTGTGTAAGAAGTCACATCTTTCTATTTTTTTTTTTGTTTAATACATATTAATTATTCAAAGAGGAGTAGGTGGAAGAAAACAATTTATGTAATGCTGACTGGTTTATTAAATCTAAGCTTCAGAATAGAGGTAACTGAAGATTTTGATTATTACTCGAGAATTTTTTTGTCCAATCCGAAGAGAAGAAGTTCAGTTTTGAGACTGGTTTTAGCTCTTGTTTTCTAAGTAGATTCATTTTCCTAAAATTAAGTGTCCAAAACCTACACTCAGATGCCACCATTTCCTCTCCTGTAATGGAGCTAAAATGATATTTCAAGAGAGAATAACTCATCCTGTCTTGTGATGAGGCCTCTGCGATATCGCAGAGTTATTTCCCTGAGTTGTATTCTGAGTCACTGCTGTTTTCTTAACAAAAATCCTGAACTAATTTTTTAATGTTTCCAATAGTGCAGGTATTCCCAGATCAGTTCTCTAAATTCATTGTGTGTTACTGCCTAGCAGTTGTTTAGCCTCAGCTCGTTATACTAAAGCAGTATAAACAGTAGCAGTAACATAATCTCAAAGAGTTCATCTTTAAGTTTCATGGTGGGAAAACTAAACTCTAAGTTCAGATAATGCCTCTGTGGTTTTCTTGCTAAGATAAGCCTGAAAGAGTAAACAGGTATAAAAAAATCACTAGACCTGAAATGATTAATGTACAAAAACTGGAGACAGTGCAGAGGTAAAACACATGCACAATTACTTACAGACAGGGTATCAATTACTATTGATAGCTGTGCTCAAAAAATCACCTCACTAAACTCACTGGAGGTGCTCAAGGAATATGTGTACACTGGGATGCAGTGGTGGCAGACTGTTGAAGGAGTGACCAAAAACTTATTAATTCTGAGGCTAAAACAAAGTATGCTTTGCTCATTGAACAGGACTCAGGATACAGTGTGCACTACATCACAACAGCTGTTGCCAGGGAGAAGCTTGTTCTTAAGAGGCATAGACAGTATTGTGCTCCGTGTGAATACTGCAGGGCTGACCAAATATATTTCAGTGAACACATTTGCTAGCATTACATTTCTGTTGTCTGTGTGATAAAGTATGCAAAATAATGCAGCTTGAAAGAAACTAATGAGCAGGCACATGAACTGAATTACAAAGCAAATTTCAGGAAATAACTTCTTTCAAGCACAGGCAGAATTGGGTAATCAGTCACAAATGACAAAGGCAATATTGCTTTTCAGAGTATGTACTGCATTGCAGCACATAATTAACACCAAACGTTACAGAGCTCTGGAGGCAATTTTGTTACAGTCAGAGGAAAAGGAAAAAATGGTGATTTCAGACCTGGTTTGTGAACCTGAAATCTAATAGTATTTCTTCAGTGAAATAAGAACAAAAACAAAACAAAACAAAAGAATAAAGAGAATGCCTAGTCTCTTTGTGCTAGTTATCTCTCTTTGCAAGCTAACATGAAATAGTAATCCCTTCCAATTCTAATCTTAGAATTTTCTATAAACATTACAAGAGTACTCTGTCTTTCTTTAAAATTATTCTAGACCATTTAAATGACAGTCTAAAATTTAAGAAAAATGCTTCATTTTTTTCTTCATGTGGACTCTGACATTTGTCCAGTTACTTACCAGCTTGTTTCCTGGCTCAATGAAGAGATGTCCCCTGGAAAGCATCTAATTTTTAATAGCCAAACTTTTGAGAGGGGTTTTCCATCCTACTTATACGAGAAATTCACAACTTCAGAGAAATTAGAATATCTGACTCTAAGACAAACTACAGCCTAGAGGGTAGAGGGGTGAATTTCTCCAGTCTATTATTTCTTTAAATTTGTAATAGAAACTTAGATAAACATATGCCACATGAAGTTGGCCTTGAAATGGTGATGGTCTAAGAATTCAAATAATTCAAACCATTCACAGTGTTCTTGTTGATATATGGCAGTATCTCAAATTTACAAAAATATCTAACTATCTACTGCAGAAAAAAAAAAAAATCTATTTTCTTCTACATTTAGTAGGCACCTAAATGTCAATGCGTGTTTATTTGTATATTAGGTTTATACTTAGACTTGTATTTTTTCCTCTCCACAGATGCAGCAAGGAAAGAAAATGTATTTAAAAGTTCTGTTTTATTATTTGTACAACTTGATTTGGATTTTTACACAAGAAAACTCTAGGATTTTTTCCTAATCTCTGTAAAACCTAAATCAAGTTGCAAATAATATTTACACCTTTTACTGATGACTCTTCTTCAGGCTCCATAACTAGATTTATGTTTTCACTCACCATTATCTACCTCTTCCTTCCACTTGTAATATTCTCTACTAATTTTCATGAACAAGATGCAAAGCAAAAAATAACATTTCATCATGAAATATTACTGTGTTGCTCTGTGGTGACAGAAGCTTTCTGTTAATTGTCTTTTGCAATTAAAGATCTTTTATTTTATGAAAAATGTGTTTCCTACTTTCTTGAAACTTTAAAATAAAAAACCAGCCCTTGTAACAAAACAGAAAAAATGCCCATAAATTTTATGTTCTTTGACACCAAGAGATCTAGCCAAAGATAATAAGAAACATATGGCAAATAGTGAGATTGCCAAAGTGCAAAGAACATAAAGACTGTTCTAGAATATTTGGATTTCTATTTGCAGTGTTGGGCAACTTGTCTTTTGGCATTTCTCTCACTCTCAACTCAATCTCTGTAAAATTTATAGAGAAGGTAGAAAATAATCTGAAATACTTTTGCATAGCCAAAAGTTGAGTTGTTGAATTGCCAGAAAATATCCTACAAATGAATTTGTTACAGTACTGTTAATAATCGGAAAAATAGTTAAAATCAAATTCTGAAGTTATTTTCTTTAAAACAGTAAACTGACTCTGTTACCAGAGGCTAGAGGTTTTTTTCTATATGTTAGCAGAATCTGACATCTCAAAATAAAAAGATCAAAATTTTACTAAACTCTGTGGTTGCTCAAACTTTATTTCAGAACTGTTTTGGGGGTTTTTTTGGTGGGTTTTTTTTCCCTTTGAGGTTTTTAATTATGCTTTTCGGAGAGAAATTCACGGATACTAAAAAATAAAATAATAGAAAAAATAAAAATAAACCTTTTTCTAATTATATTAAGTAAAATAAATTATTTAATGAATATGAAGACATACAGGTAAAATCTCAAATTTTGGTACACTTCTTGCATTTAAAAAGATCCTAAAGATAACAGAATTAATGGGTCTTTTTCTTTTTTAGGAGATATGCAAAAGCCTTCTAAAAGAGTTATGTTGTCAAAAGTTCCGTATAGCATTTTCAATACTTAAGATAATAATTTGAATATTTTGAATAGTTAAGTGTAGTAAGAGAACCCCTCAGAATTGTATAGCCCTTACATTTTCATGTATTAGAAATTGGCCTAGATCTGTCTATTCATGTATCTGTTTTGAAGTATTTCAAATTCTTAGAATTTTAGGTGTTCAGATGGCCATCTCTGGGACTCATTCTTGTTTACCCAAATTTTGACCTTTTGTTTATTTCAAGAAAGAAAAGATTATGAAGAAAAATTATACACAAATAAGCTTCTGTCAGAATAAGGCAGTTTAGATAACCATTCTTCCTGGAGGGCAGGCAACCTCTTTCAAACTACTCTCTTTCTTATGTTGTCAGTGTGTTGCCATTGTGCCAATAGCAATTTATTAGCAATTGTTAGCAATTTGTGACAATAGTACACCTCCGAAATTACTGTGCTCTCTGTAGAACTAACTTGAAAGATTTTAATGTGAACGTTTACACAGATGTGTATGCATGTGTTTGAAAATGTATGACTAAATTTACTTAACCTGCACACAGCTAGGAGTTGAAAGACCATTTGAGAGTGTGATCCAAAGGCTTCTCTGTAGGAGCAGCTGGACAGACAACACCAACCACATGGATGACAAAACAAGAAGAATAAAATAGTAAAGCAAAATAGTGTGGTCTTGAGCAAGCCAGAGCTAAGAATAGTGTGTGTGAAAGCATGACAAGGTCAAGTTGGAAGGCCATTTGAGGCATGACTGTTCTTTATGACTGAAAGCAGTCACGTGGGCATGTGTGGTGTGTGTACTGATAAAAAAACTGGCCTGGTTTCATAGGTCAGATCCTGATCTGTATGATATATATATGGGGTGATAAAGAAACAGGGTTAGTTCTGCCTGGACAAATATGTCTCCCCTTCAATTCATTTGATGCAAATGGTGCCCTGTGTGAGGCTTCTTTCTTCACTGTGGTGAACGCACGACCTGACAGGTGCGTTCAAAGAAAAAAGAAAAAAAAAGGTTTCCTTGTGGTCACAACTCTATTAAAATAGAGCACAGCAGCACTTGTTGAACAAGGAGTCACAGGTTTGTGTTAGAAATGGGACAGACTGCTTCTATGGAGCATGAGTTGTATTTTCGAGTTTTGCAACAAATTTGGAAATCTTCAGGATATCGTTTGAGTGATGGGCAGGTGACTTCATTTGCCACACTTCTCCAATCAATATGCAAGTGTGAAAATTGATTAAACATCATATTTAAGGGTCATTCATCAAGCTACCTTTCTGTTTTAACCGCAGTGTTCACAGCGATATACGAACAGAATGCAGAGCAAAGTTCTACAAACTGAAACTAAAAATAAGTCTATACACCTGTTAGTATTTTGTTCATAGGGCAAAGAACATGATTTAAGGGTAAGCATCTTCTTCATTATCCAATCAAGGACCTTTTCAGTGCAAAAAGCAATAAGTAAATGGGGAGGTGATAGCCAAAACCACATAGAGACATAAACCTAGTAGATTAGGGACAAAGGATACATGGTAAAAGACTAAGTCTCCAGACACTAACTGATAGGCCATTAACAAACTCGACACACAGCTTTGGAGAGGGATACCTGGACTTTGTAACTGATAAGAAGGGAGAAATTAAAGGAATATGAGTATTTGGGATATTCAAGTAGCGTTTGTGTGACGCAAACTTAGGAAGGAATAGTTCAGTGAAGGGTTGTGAGGAAGAACAAAGAACAAAGTTGCAGTAGTTCGATGAAACTTTTCATTTCTAATGTTGTATCTTTTTAAGAACAACTCCATTTCTAGTCAAACTCTGTAAGTCCATGCCAAAATTTTCTGGATGAAGTACCTTTTTCATAAGAAAAATATCATTTAACATATTCAGTAGTTAAACATAATGAAAATACAATAATTTAATGTTATGAGGAGAAGTTTGTTTTATCAAGTTCATAGAAAACAAATATTTAATTATTTGCCCAATACCAGGTATCAAAGGCCTTCATCTTCTCTTACTGTCTTATTATACATAAAGACATATGAATATCAAAAATATGCAATTTAAAAACTATAATTGCAGGTAGTGTTGTTCCTGTGTTGAAGAATACATTTCTATTTGTATTTAAGACTTGTCATTTGTTTCCTAGTGCAGAAGTCAATAGGTTCTGTAAAATTTTTAGTTTTGATATAATAGGTCGATTGTAAAATTATTTTCATGAAAGTTGAGACAAGGAGATATTGTGAGAATGGTTGTTCTGTGTAGACTTTTCTAGGCAAAAACTGAGATAAGTCAGGGTTTATATTCTGTCAGACTTTGAGTAGAACATATTGTTTGTAGCACATCCTTCACTCAATTTTGGTACTGAGACTGTAAAGTATTCCAATGAAAATAATTTTCTCAAATATTTAAAAAATATTTTTATATTATATTTATTATATGTATACATTACTCAGGACATTCAGACGCAGTTTTAACAGTATTTTTAGATTTTACCTATATACAAATAAATAACTTTCTAATTTTCAGAAATTCCCTGGAGAAAAAATGAAGCCAAGGTACATATCTCAAGTAAGCAATATTAATATAAATATATTTTTTAAAAAGCATTTACAACATTAACAAAAGTCTTAGTAGATAGCTTGTAAAAAAGATATTACACATAACATTCAAACTAGAATTTTGCTGGATGGTTAGATTTTTTAAAAAATACCATTTTTTCCATCTTCAAACTTCTTTGAAGTTGAAATTCTTTTTTACTATCTTTCTATCAATTACTTCATTGATAATGAGAATCCACTTTCTCACGTATTCGTATGTGCCATGTAACCCAAACTACTTAAGGTTTGAGTACAATATCCACCTTTTTAGCTTTTCAAATAGGTAGATGTCTCAAGTTGAACTGTATCTATCTCATGTTCTTTGTCCGAAACTTTAAATGCAAAATGGAAGTTCTATTATAAAAAATTTTCTCCTCCTACAGTTGTAACTAAATATTTTTATGGATCTTGTCAAAGTTGATGGCTTTATTTCTGAAAATGTTCATGTACTTTATAAAGTGAATTACTACCTACTTCTGCTAGTTCTAAAAACTTGGAGGCAGCGAATGAATATGCAGCATGCAATTTCTGTTGCAAGCCTTTTTCTTCCACTTTTTTTTTTTTTTTTTACTAAAAAGTCATTATTAGATCAATTGTGCAAAATGGAACACCTGAGGAAATCTTGCTGGAAGTTTCTTCTTTCTATGCTCTGTTAATCCTGTTTGTGCAGAAAAATGTGAAATTTCTTAACCGTGAGTAGAATCTATTTCAATATTATGAAGAAAACATGGTCCCAGTTGAGAGTCAGAAGTGATCCAAAGTTACAGTTTCCTTTACTTCCCCTGTTCTCTGATGTCAAGTGGCCTATGCTATCCTGAGAAATACTAAAAGCAGTGAATCTACTGACACAAAAAGGAGGTATAAATTAAACACACTGATAAGTAATGAAGTATTTACAATACACATATTTATATGTCAGTTGTATCAGCTGGAAAGATGAGATAAATTCTTTACAGAAAGTCCTTGCACATTGATTTTAGTGTTATAGAAAAATCATTTAACTGAGTTAAAAAAAAAGATAAATAAAAAACTTCCTGTAGTGAAGTTTTATATCTCTTTATTTATGGTCAGTAGTTGTCTGTTGTGAGACAACAGGACTACATTAGTCAACATATTTTAATTATATTTATTATTTATAAACCCACAGAGGTGATCACATGGACAAAGCAATTGACCTGATTAAGCAGACTTGTAAGTTTGCTCATTCTTGCACTATAAAGAACATCTAGATCATCCTGAAATAAAAGTTGAAGATAGGATGCGTTTTCTAGTCTGCAGATGGGAATTTTGCACATCCTTGAAAGACCCATTTGTAACACTCCAGCCCCAGGACCCGCAAGCTCACGGCCTCAGTCAGGAGTTTTACTTTAAAATATATATATAGGGTTCTTTAATACCTCAAGATAGTGTTAAAAGAATAAGCCACAGACTTGTTCCCATAAGGTACTTCTATTATTTTTTTTAGGGAAGAAAATAAAGAAGTTGGCAAAAGTTCAAAAGGGCATCACACAAACTAGACAAAATGTTCCACAATACAGACCCAGCACTTACTATTCCACAACACTTAGGGCAAAATCCAATCCTTCCAGCTCCAAGCCACCCTAAGCATCAAGAAGGGAGCAAAGAAAGAGAAGCAGATAGAGCAAGAGAGAATGAAAAAGAGGGAGAGACAGATCATATAGTTACCACTGGAACCTTTTGGAAGACCAGCTCTCACACATCCAGATGGCAGGGCCATGACAGGAGGCAAACACATGCCTATGGTTTTATCTGCTCTGTCCCTATGGTCACCCACTCCACCAGCCACTCTGGGGTTCCAGGCCAGGGTGAAGGGCAGTGTCCTCACTGTCCTTGCCAATCTGAGTTGAGTGAGGGGCTCCAGGCTGTTTGTGACTGACACCTACTCCAGGGCTTTCCCATGTGGGCTCCAGAGGCCGGCCATGAGTGATACAATGCCACCACACCTCCGTGAGGTTTGACACATCCCTTCCCCCTACACACACGGGCACTGTCATGGGTCGACCTTGGCCAGATTCTAGGCACCCGCTAAAGTCACTCTGAGCTGGCAGAGGTCACACAGGCAAATCAAAAACTCAGTGTGGGGTCAATACTAAAATTTATTACTAACAGAATAAGATCTAAAGAGTGAGAAATAAAACAATCTTAAACATACTTTCCACCCACCCCTCCTTTCTTCCATGTTCTCCATCTTCCCCCTGCAGCAGGGCCGAGAGACAAGTCCACCCCCTCAGGCAACAGGTCTTCCAAATCTGCTGTCCTGTATGTCACTCTTCCATGGGCTACAAGGGGACAGCTGCCTGATTCACCATGGTCCTCACCACAGGTTACAGGGAGTTCATAACTCTGAGCCCTTCCCCTGCTCCATGGGGTCCCTCCCAAAGGTAACAGTCCTTGATGGACCTCTCCAACGTGGGTCCACCCCTCAGGCAGTAGTTCTTCCATATCTACTGTCTTGAGGGTCACTTCTCCATGGGGTGCAGGGGATGGTCTCTGCACCCCAATGGTCCTTCATAGGATACAGTCTTTCATTGGGTGAGCTGTACCGATGTGGATCCCCTACAGGGCCATGAGTCCTACCCAGGAATAACCTGCTCCAGCGTGGATTTTCTGGTTTTTCCTCTCCATGGGCCACAAGTCTCTTGAAGGACTCTGCTCCATCCTGGGCCTTCCACAGGGGGTAATGGCCTTCTTCCATGCATCCATCTGCTCCAGCATGGGCTCGGCTGCACTGCGGCAGGCTGCCCCACCCTGGGCTCCGGCTCGACTCGGCTCGGAGGGGAAGGGAGGGCAGTGCCCGCCGGCAGGGGCCACCCTGCCGCCCTAGCCTAGCCCGCAGGGTACCCCCCCCGCCCCAGTTCACCTTGGGGGCTTTGGCGCTGTCGATGC